>NC_056033.1:0-600000 GCF_004379255.2 Salvia splendens
AAACCCTAAACCAAAAAAAAAACCATCCAAGCATTCATGCCCTTGCATGCAAATCACACACACTAAAAACACACAATGCTCTCTAGCCCAAATTTTTTCCCAAGTCCGATTTCGCCGATTTTAGTGTTTTTCGCTTAGTTTTTTTCCGTCCATCTTGTTCGTCTTGGTCGTTTTTACCTTCTGTCCGTTTTTATTTTATTTTTCGTCGTGGTTTTGGCCGGTTTTTGGCCGGTTTTTGTTTCTGCCCGCCGGAATCCTTTTTCCGGTCGTCTTCCTCCTCGTGTTTCCGGCGGTTTTGCCTGTCAGTCGTAGGGTCTAGGTGTGTCGTCGAGTTGTCCGTCTTTGCTGGTTCGTTTCTGTGTGTTTTCTCGTGTTTCTGGTAGGGTTTGACGGTCGCCTGCTTCAAGCCGAAGCTTCGCGGCAATGGCGGACCCGCCGCCGGAGCCGTTCCTGCTCTTTGACAGTAAAACCAACAGCTTCTTTGGGAAGGATGAGGTTCCTGAACATGTTTGGAAGAAGGCGACGAGTTTTGGCTGTGATTCGGAGGTCGTTTGTGATCGCCGGAAAAGCTCGGTTTCGCCGTCAATGGATGACCGGCCGCCAAGGCGCCTGGAGACTTCCCTCCAACGGCTGGTATCTGTTTTTGAAGGACATGCTCATGCAGAGCATGAACAAGGTTTATCTGCGTCGCCACAGGCGGGTTTCCAGCCGATTTCGGAGTTCGCCGTCGGGGCGTCTTCCAACGTCTCCGATCTTTCAATGTCGGCTGAAGAGCTTGAAGACGATGACTTACTTGATGATGATGAGGAATATCTGAAAGAATTGGAAGATCAGCGACTCATTGATGAGAAAAATGGCCATTTTGAAGAAGGGTTCATTCCGCCAACCTTGCCGACGGCGACGCGCGAGGAGCCCGATGAGATCAGTGCTCCGCCGTTTACTGTTGCTAGCTTGGCTGTAGACACGTTCGTAGGTGAGGGAGGGGACCAGACGTACGAGAATCTTCGGATGGGAGGTGGTTCATCATTATGGAATGGAGAGCACGTCGCTTTTTCTGGAGTGATTGAACAGCCTCCTTGCAGTCCTACCAACAACTCCATGCATGACTCCATGCCTAGTTGCATGGGGAATATACAAGCCTTAAATGAAAAGGCTTCACATTCTTTGAGAGGCTCCAACAATCAAGGTAACAACTCTTCTGCTTTGGGTATGGACCGGCTGCTGTTTGTCGAGCATGAGAAAATTGATGGGGAGGCTGCTGCTTCTCTTGACCTGGCCGAGAATCGAACCCTGGTGCTGCAGGATGCCTTGCTGGACCACCAAAATGGGCCTCTGCTGTTGGGCTCTGCATCCTTTCCGTCGGCCCAGATTTCTGTGCCTTCTGGGCTACCTTCAAATCTGCCTATCTCGGCCTATAAGCCCACTTCTACCCAGCCCAATACAAACCTCTACTCCTTAAATTCTACTGCTCTCTCCCAGCAGCCCAAACATACTTCCCCACCAGCCCAACCCACAACCCAGCAGCCCATTACCCCTCCACCTCCAGCCCAAACTTTTTCCCAGCCTTCTAAAATCATGCAGCGACAACCCAATCCTCTTTCACCAAAACCCCCAGCCAACTTTACTCCTAATACAGCCTCAGCCTCTAAAAATAAATCCTCAAAATCAAACCTTGGAACAAAAAAAAAGCATGCTTCGGTTAGGGCTGGAAAAGAGCTCACGGCTTCCTTCTTCGCCGGGAGTTCGGAGCCGCAAACTGCCCAGAAATCTGCCAGCATACAGCCCTCCCTTTCGGCCCAGAAAAATCAGAGGCGAACCCCTTTCACGCCAGCTTTTGAGGATGAAGATATGACTGATTTTCCTCCGCTTGAACACACAGGCCTTATTCATACGGGGGTCACCGGAGGTTGCTCCATGCAAGGCAGTTCTGCGGCTGCCCCCTTGTCCTCCTTGCAGCCCCAAAATGCCAATATTTGGAAAAATCTAACGGAAAAGGGATCGACCACGGAGGCTGCCGCTTCGGCACAAAATTCCCAGCCCGATAAATCAAATGACGGGCTACCTAACGTGCATTTTGCCCGCTCCATGGCGAATGTTCTTCGGTCGGGGCAGCCCGCGGATGGTCCCATTTTGCTTGATCGTGAAACAGCTGATAAAAGAGGCGAAGTCCGCATTGTCGAAGGTAAACCTTGTTTATTTTTTTCGGCTGATGAAACTTCTCTTCTTGCAGGCCGTTTAGGTCCCGCCATCGTCGGCAAATTTTCACACTCTATCCCCCCTGCCCACCAAATCCAAAAGGCTTTAGGTAATATGAAATTTGTTGGTTCTATGTCGTGGAATTTTTTGAATGCGAAGCATATTTTTATTCAATTATCTGATTTGAGTGATTATGTGAAATTATTGAATGGGCCTAACAATTCCCCTATTTGGTATGTTGACCATCACCCGATGCGTGTTTTTAAATGGACTCCTGATTTCGACCCTTTTTTTGAGATCCCTATTGTCGCAATTTGGTGCAACATACTTGCTTTGCCTGTACACTTATTTGAAGAATCGTCCCTTATTGCGATTGGTGAGATGCTAGGCAAACCCGTACAAGTAGATAGGGCCACTATCACTAGATCCCGCGTTTCATTTGCTCGCATTTGTGTCGAGGTGGATTTGTCGCGCCCTATTGTTGATGAGATTGATATCGACATTGCCGGGAAACATGTCACGTTGAAGGTCAAATGGGACAAGATCCCTCTTTATTGCTCTGAATGCAAGCATGTAGGTCACTCGGCGTCGACATGCTATGCTTCTGGGAGGCGGCCTATGCCTCCCAAGAGGGACTACTCCCAAAGGCCGTCCACACAGAACCGGCCTCCTCCCAACAGAGAGGGAGACTCGCATCAGGCAGGCCCTAGTAGACAGCCTCAGGGCCTGAGGTTCCAGCCTACAGAGAGGCCTCCCCCGGAGGTTGGACAGCCACTGCGTCAGGAGAGGCGCAAACATGGCTTCGTGATCAGAGAGCCAGCCCCTGGCCCCGTCTTACACCCCGGGCTTTCTTTGGCAGCCGCAGAGGGCTCACAGGCTGCATGGGACGATGGCTTCGTCGTGCCTAAGAAGAAGAAGAACAACAGGAGCGCAGCCTATTACGAGAGGCGACGAGAGAGGCACCGAGAGAAGAAGCATGCGAAGGCCACCTCGGCGAGGACAGTGTCAGAGGGAGAGGGACAGCAGGGTATGGAGGGAGATGAGTCCTCGTCTGGGAGTGAACGGAGATCTAGATCCCGAGCGCCTTCTATTACACGCGGCTTCGGTTACGGCCCTCTGGCGATGGTCGTGCATGGCGACAACATGTTTGGGGCTTTGAGGGATTCCCCCTCGGATGAGGCCGAGGTTGAGGTGGATAGTGATGCCCACTACGATCATATGATAGTGGAGGTTCCGATGACGAGACTTGATTCCACCGATCCAGTGTTGGAGTACATTGGACCCATTTCCCCTCCCGCAGAGGGTTCATCGAAGAAGGCGAGGCTTTCGGCCTCGGGAGCCTACTGAGTTTCCCATGTCTTCTCATTTCATGATCTGGAATGCCCAGGGGATAGCGAACGCTACTACCCAGGGCACTTTCAAAAATATGATCGATATGTATAGTGTTTTGTTTGCCGCGGTGCTTGAGCCCCAGACGGATCCCCGGCCTTCTTTCTTTAGTAGGCGATTTGGGTTGCAGTTTAGGTGTTCGAACACAAACGGCAAGATTTGGATCTTCTCTCACAGGGACTGGCAGGTCGAGGTCATTGACGACTCCGAGCAGGTCCTTCACGTCCGAGTTTCTGCTGCGATATTCCCTTTTTCAATCTATCTCTCCGTAGTGTACGCTAAGTGCTCGAGGGAGGGGAGATACGATCTGTGGAATAAGCTCAGGGACATCTCTCTAGCCACTGACGGGGCCCCCTGGCTTGTTGGTGGTGACTTCAACATCTTCTTGTTGGAGGAAGAGAGACAGGGCAGCACGACAGACAGGCACGGAGAGATGATGGACTTCGCCGACGCCGTAGCAGACTGCCAGCTACTGGACCCAGGCTTTGATGGCCCACCGTTCACATGGACGAGGAGTGGGCTCTGGGAGAGATTGGACAGAGTTCTTCTTGGGGAGCACTGGACGACCGCCTTTGCGGCTACTAGGGTGACTCATTTGCCTAGGATCTCTTCAGATCATGCCCCTTTGCTTGTGCGGTGCCAGCTCACGGCTCAGATTCCGAGGCCTTCGTTCAGGTTTCAGAACATGTGGGTTAGGCATCACACTTTCAGGGATGAGATTGCCAGAGTGTGGACGGCGGAGACGGGCTTCTTCGGCATGCTTAATCTTCAGTTCAAACTCAGCAGAGTTAAGGGTTTTCTCAAGGGTTGGAACAGGGAGGTCTTTGGGAACATCTTTGAAAAGCTGAGGGAGGCAGAGGAGGCGGTTGCCGCTGCGCAGGCGGCTTACGACGGGGACCCGACAGGAGCCCACAGGAGTGAGCTTAGCCGTTGCACCGCCCTCTACGTACTCCGCACTAGGATGGAGGAGGATTTCTGGAAGCAGAAGGCTGCCATTCGGTGGGCGGCAGAAGGCGAAAGGAACTCCAAATTCTTCCACGGGTGGGTGCGACAGAAGCGGGTGAAGTCCCGGATTCACGCCATTCAGGCAGGAGGACAGACTCTCACGTCGGAGGAGGACATCAGACAGTCGGCGGTTGACTACTTCCAGCGGCTTCTCACGTCAGACGTTGAGCACTTGGAGCAGCCGGACCTTGACCTCTTGCGCGGTCTCCCAGACTCCGTGGACCGCGAGGGCCTCTGTGCAGTTCCCGACTTCGATGAGGTGAGGGCGGCGGTCTTTGGCATCAGTGGGGACAGCGCCTCGGGACCGGATGGCTTCTCGTCTCTTTTCTTCCAGCACTGTTGGGACATCGTAGGAGCAGAGGTGGTGGCAGCAGTGGCGGACTTCTTCTTAGGAGCTCCCATGCCTCGCAGCTTCACGGCCACGACCATCATTCTCTTGCCGAAGAAGGCAAGCCCGGCGACCTGGGCAGAGTACAGGCCGATCAGCCTTTGCAACGTGACCAACAAGATCATCTTCAAGATCTTGACATCGCGTTTGGCGCCGCTGCTTCCTCAGGTTGTGGCGCCGAACCAGAGCGGTTTTGTAAAGGGTCGCTTGCTTAGTGATAATGTGCTCTTGGCTCAGGAATTGATTCACGATATCGGCAGGTCGCTCATTCAGAAGGCAAAGTCGCCTAATCTGGCCCTTAAGCTAGATATGGCTAAGGCCTATGATCGAGTGCAGTGGCCTTTCCTCCTCCTGGTGCTTGAGAGGATGGGATTCCCGCCGGGGTGGGTGAGTATGGTCGATCGATGCATCTCTTCTTGCTGGTTCTCAGTGCTAGTGAACGGGGCTCCGGCAGGTTTCTTTCAGTCTACGAGGGGACTTCGCCAGGGAGATCCGTTATCGCCGTCGCTGTTCGTGCTTGCTGCTGATTATCTTTCGAGGAGCTTGAACAGGCTGGTTGACACATATCCCGATATGGAGTATAGATGTGCTAGGCGCGCGCCGGCCATATCCCATTTGTCTTATGCCGATGACGTTATCATTTTTGTCAGGGCGCACAGACAGTCCGTGGAGAGGCTGGTTCATTGTCTCGAGCACTATTCTGCCGTGTCGGGTCAGATGGTGAACAGGGGAAAGAGTCATTTCTACCTCTTTGAGAAGTTCGACGCTTGGGCCGCTGAGGTGGCAGAGGCGAGTGGATTCCAGCAGGGATTCCTCCCTTTCACATACCTTGGTGTCCCTATCTATAAGGGGGGGCTGAAGGCCGGCTACCTTTTAGATATCCGACAGAAGATGGTGGACCGGATTCACAGCTGGTCTCACAGACATCTTTCTCTTGGAGGGCGCCTCGCTCTGATCAAGAGCACCCTTGTCACCATCCCTCTTCACATCTTCCAGGTCCTGAAGCCGTATCAGTACTGGATGAGAGAGTTGGAGCAGATCTTGGCTCGGTTCTTTTGGGGCACAGTTGGGGAGCAGAGGAAGATCCACTGGGTTAGCTGGAAGAAGAAGATTTGCCTGCCGTTGGATGAGGGAGGCCTCGGCATCCGTCGTTTCCGCGAGGTCGTCAAAGCTTTCAGCATCAAGCTCTGGTGGAGATTTCTCGCGCAGGATTCACTTTGGGCGCAGTTCACCATGCGCAAGTATTGTTTCCATGCTGGTCGTGCTTTCATTTCTCCTTACTCTGTGCATGATAGTCCTATTTGGCATCGTCTCACGGACATTAGGGGTCAGGTTCATGGTCTCATTAGGTGGTCCCTAGGCGAAGGGCGGATTAGTTTCTGGGACGACGTGTGGGTCGGGGATCTCCCCCTTAGGACCTATTGTCCGCCCGGGACTGATCTTCCTGCCGCTGAGGTCTCTAGATTTTGGCATGATCATACTTGGCATGTTGAAAAACTGCATGATTATCTGGCTTTGTATGGTGTGCCTTTGCATGTGTTGGATCTTATCAGGGCTGTTCCGATTGAGGTGGGCAGGCGGGATGTGATGCGATGGAGCCTCACTGGCGATGGCGAGTTCTCGACGGCCTCAGCTTGGGAGCTCATCCGGACACGGTCCCCTAGACATTTCGGACTTCGCATGGTTTGGAATGCTGGGCTGACCCCTACCATCTCTGTCTTCATCTGGCGCCTCCTCCTCCAGAGGCTCCCTGTTGAGTGTTATGTTCAGGCCCGTGGTATCTCTCTTGCATCCAAGTGTCTCTGTTGTGTCTCTTCTTTTTCAGTCGAGTCGTTTCAGCATTTGTTTGTGTCGAGTCCTCTGGCGAGATCGGTTTGGGATTACTTTGATGGCTGGTTCCCTTACATCAGCACACACATTCACACGTGCACTGACATTGCACTTAGATTAGGTTTTTGGTGGAGGTCCTCTCACAGGGCCACCGCCTTGCACATTAGTTTCATCATTCCCTGTTTGGTATACTGGTTTATCTGGACGGAGAGGAATAGCTGCAAGCATCGCGGCATTTCTTTTCGTTCTTCACATGTTATTTGGCAGGTTGTTCGGCACCTGCGGATCTTGGTGGCGGCGGGTGTGCTAGTCCCCCTTCATTGGCGCGGTTGCACCCCGGCCGTTGACTTCATGCCTTTGGCTCCTCCTCGCCGGCGAGTTCTGAGGTCCCTGCAAGTGCTTTGGCATCCACCCGACGATCCTTGGGTGAAGCTGAACACCGACGGGGCCTTTACTAGCTCGACGGGACAGGCAGGCGGTGGGGGAGTGGTTCGGGGCTCAGACGGTTCTCTCCTGGGGGCCTTTTGTATGCCTCTCGCAGCTGGGTCGGCCTTCGAGGCGGAGCTATTAGCTCTTCTTCACGGGCTGACACTGGCTATGCAGTTCTCCTCGCATGTCTGGGTCGAGATGGATGCGGCAGCAGTGGTCGCGGTGTTCACTTCAGGACGCAGAGGAGCAGCGGATGTGAGACATCACATGGCTCGCATTCGTACTTTGCTCGCACAGATACAGTTCATGTTCTCTCACATCTTTCGAGAGGGCAACCGACCAGCAGACTTTTTGGCAGGTAGGGGGGTCCAGACCCCTGCCATCACCTTCTTCGATGCGGATTCAGCGCCTCGGTATTTGAAGTCGCTCGTCAGGATGGACCAGTTGGGCTATCCGAACTTCAGATTCAGATATCGAGATGGATGACTACTTCACTTGGTTCGTGGTTTTGATTTATGGTTTTTTTATTTCCTTTGGATTTGGCCCGCTTTTGGCCATCATCCTTGTCCTTTTTATGATGTATAGCTTTGTTATGTTTATTCTCTCTTTAGTTAGATGGTTAGTACCCGGTCTGTGGGGATACCATAGTAGCTTTGTTAGCTCTTGTGTTTTGTATCTCTCGTGCGGACCGAGTCACTTTTGGGCTCGTCTGATGTATGTTCTTTTGGTGATTTTTGATATATACAGGTTGGGGGTCCGCCTTAACCCCCCGCCGTGATGGTGTTTGAGGAAAAAAAAAAAAAAAAAAAAAAAAACCCTAAACCCTAAACCCTAAACCCTAAACCCTAAACCCTAAACCATCCAACCAAGCTGCTCTAGTGGCTTGGGAGTTGATATCAGGGAGCTTTCACTTCCTAGGAGGTCGCAGGTTCGAATCCTAGGAAGTGCAGATTTGGGGATTAATTTCTCCTTGGGCCTGTGGGCCCAGAATGACAACGAAGCGCACCTACGGGGTAAGACGCTTCACCTCCAACTGTTAGGTCGGGGGTCCGAGTCACATCGGAGGGTAGATGGGGAACCATCGTCGATCCTCCTAAAAAAAAAAAAAAAAAAAAAAAAAAACCCTAAACCATCCAACCAAGCTGCTCTAGTGGCTTGGGAGTTGATATCAGGGAGCTTTCACTTCCTAGGAGGTCGCAGGTTCGAATCCTAGGAAGTGCAGATTTGGGGATTAATTTCTCCTTGGGCCTGTGGGCCCAGAATGACAACGAAGCGCACCTACGGGGTAAGACGCTTCACCTCCAACTGTTAGGTCGGGGGTCCGAGTCACATCGGAGGGTAGATGGGGAACCATCGTCGATCCTCCTAAAAAAAAAAAAAAAAAAAAAAAAAAAAAAAAACCCTGAACCCTAAACCATCCAAGCCCCTTGGCCTAGCGGTAAAGGGCGCTGGATATCGCGTCCATCCTAGAGGTCTCGAGTTCGAACCCTGGGTGGCGCAATTTGTCTTTCCTCCTTGTTATAGGAGTTGATTTGTAATTTCCTCCTTCATATATATGATATAAATATATGATATAAATATATGAAGTTAATTTTTTTTTTTTAAAAAAAAAAAAAAAAAAAAAAAAAACCCTGAACCCTAAACCTAAACCCATCCAAGCCCCTTAGCCTAGCGGTAAAGGGTGCTGGATACCGCGTCCATCCTGGAGGTCTTGAGTTCGAACCCTGGGTGGCGTAATTTGTCTTTCCTCCTTGTTATAGGAGTTGATTTGTAATTTCCTCCTTCATATATATGATATAAATATATGAAGTTAATTTTTTTTAAAAAAAAAAAAAAAAAAAAAAACCCTAAACCCTAAACCCATCCAAGCCCCTTGGCCTAGCGGTAAAGGGTGCTGGATACCGCGTCCATCCTGGAGGTCTCGAGTTCGAACCCTGGGTGGCGTAATTTGTCTTTCCTCCTTGTTATAGGAGTTGATTTGTAATTTCCTCCTTCATATATATGATATAAATATATGAAGTTAATTTTAAAAAAAAAAAAAAAAAAAAAAAAAAAAAAAAACCCTAAACCCTAAACCCTAATCTGAACCCTGAACCCAAAATGCTCATGAAAACACACTACAAAACCTTACATGAAATCATAACGACACGGTACATACGGGATGTTTCTGCCAAAAAATGGTGAATACAACTCATAATCAATTATGAATTGATTTTATAACCTTCTTCTATTGTTGAGAAAAACGCCACCAATATGAAAGATCCAAAAATCTGGTATTGCGTCGACAATGAAACAACAGACTTCTTCAATGGAAAAAGCGATGATAATCAGGGAGAAAATAAAGATAAATTGGCATATTGTAAAGGTGTACAAAAAATAAGAATGAATTAAACGCATTTTCACAGATTTCGCTAAAATATTATTGTATGCTAAATTTATATCAACTTGAAACTATCATTTATGGGCGAAATATATCATTTTCGCTAAAATATCATTGTATGTTGAATTTATATTATCTTGAAATTATCATTTGATAGATGGAATATATCATACTATACAACCAAAATATCATATTATTGATTACCAATATCATTTTATACATACAGAAAAAATATTATTTTATTGAGTATAAACATCATTTTGTACATGTTGGAAGAAATACGTATCAATTGATTATAAGTATTTTTATATGGTTATCATCCTGAAACATTTTAGTTCACTCTATTAGCTATGACGTTTAACACTGTTTGAGTAAAACCAAGTCGTCTCGTCTCTCTGACCCCATCATATTTTGAAAGGACACTTAACATTATGTATTTATTTATTTGTTTGTTTAGTCCATCTTTTTTTAAATGTTATGAATTGCATAAGTTGGAATAACGGTGTTTATTACAGAGTGACAGATTTTAAAGTAATCAAATATCGATGGTCTTTCGAATTGTCGGCGGCATCTTCGTCTAGTCGTCTTATTTGGGTTGGTTGTCTTGCTTTTCAAATACAAAGATATTCAAACTTGGGATTATAAAAGAATTCAATTTAGATTCAATAAGTACACTATATTTAACTTTTGTCTTTTAAACGATTAAGCATGACTGCGATTTAATCGATTTGAACGATCATCAATTAGACTGATCAGGTAAGTATACTAGACTACACCCGAAATTAGTTTGATTTATCTCAATAATTCAACAGTTCTCATCTTTTAATTTTAACAGTCCGTGGACCAGAAATTGATAGCAAATCTGGAATTAGAAAAATTAAGATTAAAGCTGCAAGAGCAATTCTTGCACAGCAGAATGTTGAACAGGACATCCCTTCCATAGGTAACTCTTGACCTCTTAAACGGGACATTATTTATACAAAACAAAACCCTATCATAATTTCTTAGCCTGGTGCACCATCAGGCAGTCACACTTACTTTCTTACATATGCTTCATGATCAAACTTATCAAACTCGGAAGCCTAAATAGATTATTGCATTTGAACTTACGACCAATCACTCATGCTACTGAGCTACCGAGAAACGACCCGACCCTTTGATATATACAGGTTGGGGGTCCGCCTTAACCCCCCGCCGTGATGGTGTTTGAGGAAAAAAAAAAAAAAAAAAAAAAACCCTAAACCCTAAACCCTAAACCCTAAACCCTAACCCTTATCCAACCAAGCTGCTCTAGTGGCTTGGGAGTTGATATCAGGGAGCTTTCACTTCCTAGGAGGTCGCAGGTTCGAATCCTAGGAAGTGCAGATTTGGGGATTAATTTCTCCTTGGGCCTGTGGGCCCAGAATGACAACGAAGCGCACCTACGGGGTAAGACGCTTCACCTCCAACTGTTAGGTCGGGGGTCCGAGTCACATCGGAGGGTAGATGGGGAACCATCGTCGATCCTCCTTAAAAAAAAAAAAAAAAAAAAAAAAAAAAAAAAAAAACCCTAAACCCTAAACCCTAAACCTCACGGACATTAGGGGTCAGGTTCATGGTCTCATTAGGTGGTCCCTAGGCGAAGGGCGGATTAGTTTCTGGGACGACGTGTGGGTCGGGGATCTCCCCCTTAGGACCTATTGTCCGCCCGGGACTGATCTTCCTGCCGCTGAGGTCTCTAGATTTTGGCATGATCATACTTGGCATGTTGAAAAACTGCATGATTATCTGGCTTTGTATGGTGTGCCTTTGCATGTGTTGGATCTTATCAGGGCTGTTCCGATTGAGGTGGGCAGGCGGGATGTGATGCGATGGAGCCTCACTGGCGATGGCGAGTTCTCGACGGCCTCAGCTTGGGAGCTCATCCGGACACGGTCCCCTAGACATTTCGGACTTCGCATGGTTTGGAATGCTGGGCTGACCCCTACCATCTCTGTCTTCATCTGGCGCCTCCTCCTCCAGAGGCTCCCTGTTGAGTGTTATGTTCAGGCCCGTGGTATCTCTCTTGCATCCAAGTGTCTCTGTTGTGTCTCTTCTATTTCAGTCGAGTCGTTTCAGCATTTGTTTGTGTCGAGTCCTCTGGCGAGATCGGTTTGGGATTACTTTGATGGCTGGTTCCCTTACATCAGCACACACATTCACACGTGCACTGACATTGCACTTAGATTAGGTTTTTGGTGGAGGTCCTCTCACAGGGCCACCGCCTTGCACATTAGTTTCATCATTCCCTGTTTGGTATACTGGTTTATCTGGACGGAGAGGAATAGCTGCAAGCATCGCGGCATTTCTTTTCGTTCTTCACATGTTATTTGGCAGGTTGTTCGGCACCTGCGGATCTTGGTGGCGGCGGGTGTGCTAGTCCCCCTTCATTGGCGCGGTTGCACCCCGGCCGTTGACTTCATGCCTTTGGCTCCTCCTCGCCGGCGAGTTCTGAGGTCCCTGCAAGTGCTTTGGCATCCACCCGACGATCCTTGGGTGAAGCTGAACACCGACGGGGCCTTTACTAGCTCGACGGGACAGGCAGGCGGTGGGGGAGTGGTTCGGGGCTCAGACGGTTCTCTCCTGGGGGCCTTTTGTACGCCTCTCGCAGCTGGGTCGGCCTTCGAAGCGGAGCTATTAGCTCTTCTTCACGGGCTGACACTGGCTATGCAGTTCTCCTCGCATGTCTGGGTCGAGATGGATGCGGCAGCAGTGGTCGCGGTGTTCACTTCAGGACGCAGAGGAGCAGCGGATGTGAGACATCACATGGCTCGCATTCGTACTTTGCTCGCACAGATACAGTTCATGTTCTCTCACATCTTTCGAGAGGGCAACCGACCAGCAGACTTTTTGGCAGGTAGGGGGGTCCAGACCCCTGCCATCACCTTCTTCGATGCGGATTCAGCGCCTCGGTATTTGAAGTCGCTCGTCAGGATGGACCAGTTGGGCTATCCGAACTTCAGATTCAGATATCGAGATGGATGACTACTTCACTTGGTTCGTGGTTTTGATTTATGGTTTTTTTATTTCCTTTGGATTTGGCCCGCTTTTGGCCATCATCCTTGTCCTTTTTATGATGTATAGCTTTGTTATGTTTATTCTCTCTTTAGTTAGATGGTTAGTACCCGGTCTGTGGGGATACCATAGTAGCTTTGTTAGCTCTTGTGTTTTGTATCTCTCGTGCGGACCGAGTCACTTTTGGGCTCGTCTGATGTATGTTCTTTTGGTGATTTTTGATATATACAGGTTGGGGGTCCGCCTTAACCCCCCGCCGTGATGGTGTTTGAAGGAAAAAAAAAAAAAAACCCTAAACCATCCAACCATCCAACCAAGCTGCTCTAGTGGCTTGGGAGTTGATATCAGGGAGCTTTCACTTCCTAGGAGGTCGCAGGTTCGAATCCTAGGAAGTGCAGATTTGGGGATTAATTTCTCCTTGGGCCTGTGGGCCCAGAATGACAACGAAGCGCACCTACGGGGTAAGACGCTTCACCTCCAACTGTTAGGTCGGGGGTCCGAGTCACATCGGAGGGTAGATGGGGAACCATCGTCGATCCTCCTAAAAAAAAAAAAAAAAAAAAAAAAAACCCTAAACCATCCAACCAAGCTGCTCTAGTGGCTTGGGAGTTGATATCAGGGAGCTTTCACTTCCTAGGAGGTCGCAGGTTCGAATCCTAGGAAGTGCAGATTTGGGGATTAATTTCTCCTTGGGCCTGTGGGCCCAGAATGACAACGAAGCGCACCTACGGGGTAAGACGCTTCACCTCCAACTGTTAGGTCGGGGGTCCGAGTCACATCGGAGGGTAGATGGGGAACCATCGTCGATCCTCCTAAAAAAAAAAAAAAAAAAAAAAAAAAAAAAAAAAAACCCTGAACCCTAAACCATCCAAGCCCCTTGGCCTAGCGGTAAAGGGCGCTGGATATCGCGTCCATCCTAGAGGTCTCGAGTTCGAACCCTGGGAGGCGCAATTTGTATTTCCTCCTTGTTATAGGAGTTGATTTGTAATTTCCTCCTTCATATATATGATATAAATATATGATATAAATATATGAAGTTAATTTTTTTTTTTAAAAAAAAAAAAAAAAAAAAAAAAAACCCTGAACCCTAAACCTAAACCCATCCAAGCCCCTTAGCCTAGCGGTAAAGGGTGCTGGATACCGCGTCCATCCTGGAGGTCTCGAGTTCGAACCCTGGGTGGCGTAATTTGTCTTTCCTCCTTGTTATAGGAGTTGATTTGTAATTTCCTCCTTCATATATATGATATAAATATATGAAGTTAATTTTTTTTAAAAAAAAAAAAAAAAAAAAAAACCCTAAACCCTAAACCCATCCAAGCCCCTTGGCCTAGCGGTAAAGGGTGCTGGATACCGCGTCCATCCTGGAGGTCTCGAGTTCGAACCCTGGGTGGCGTAATTTGTCTTTCCTCCTTGTTATAGGAGTTGATTTGTAATTTCCTCCTTCATATATATGATATAAATATATGAAGTTAATTTTAAAAAAAAAAAAAAAAAAAAAAAAAAAAAAAAAAAACCCTAAACCCTAAACCCTAATCTGAACCCTGAACCCAAAATGCTCATGAAAACACACTACAAAACCTTACATGAAATCATAACGACACGGTACATACGGGATGTTTCTGCCAAAAAATGGTGAATACAACTCATAATCAATTATGAATTGATTTTATAACCTTCTTCTATTGTTGAGAAAAACGCCACCAATATGAAAGATCCAAAAATCTGGTATTGCGTCGACAATGAAACAACAGACTTCTTCAATGGAAAAAGCGATGATAATCAGGGAGAAAATAAAGATAAATTGGCATATTGTAAAGGTGTACAAAAAATAAGAATGAATTAAACGCATTTTCACAGATTTCGCTAAAATATTATTGTATGCTAAATTTATATCAACTTGAAACTATCATTTATGGGCGAAATATATCATTTTCGCTAAAATATCATTGTATGTTGAATTTATATTATCTTGAAATTATCATTTGATAGATGGAATATATCATACTATACAACCAAAATATCATATTATTGATTACCAATATCATTTTATACATACAGAAAAAATATTATTTTATTGAGTATAAACATCATTTTGTACATGTTGGAAGAAATACGTATCAATTGATTATAAGTATTTTTATATGGTTATCATCCTGAAACATTTTAGTTCACTCTATTAGCTATGACGTTTAACACTGTTTGAGTAAAACCAAGTCGTCTCGTCTCTCTGACCCCATCATATTTTGAAAGGACACTTAACATTATGTATTTATTTATTTGTTTGTTTAGTCCATCTTTTTTTAAATGTTATGAATTGCATAAGTTGGAATAACGGTGTTTATTACAGAGTGACAGATTTTAAAGTAATCAAATATCGATGGTCTTTCGAATTGTCGGCGGCATCTTCGTCTAGTCGTCTTATTTGGGTTGGTTGTCTTGCTTTTCAAATACAAAGATATTCAAACTTGGGATTATAAAAGAATTCAATTTAGATTCAATAAGTACACTATATTTAACTTTTGTCTTTTAAACGATTAAGCATGACTGCGATTTAATCGATTTGAACGATCATCAATTAGACTGATCAGGTAAGTATACTAGACTACACCCGAAATTAGTTTGATTTATCTCAATAATTCAACAGTTCTCATCTTTTAATTTTAACAGTCCGTGGACCAGAAATTGATAGCAAATCTGGAATTAGAAAAATTAAGATTAAAGCTGCAAGAGCAATTCTTGCACAGCAGAATGTTGAACAGGACATCCCTTCCATAGGTAACTCTTGACCTCTTAAACGGGACATTATTTATACAAAACAAAACCCTATCATAATTTCTTAGCCTGGTGCACCATCAGGCAGTCACACTTACTTTCTTACATATGCTTCATGATCAAACTTATCAAACTCGGAAGCCTAAATAGATTATTGCATTTGAACTTACGACCAATCACTCATGCTACTGAGCTACCGAGAAACGACCCGACCCGACCCGAGATTAATACACAAAAGTTATGTTAGAAATTCCTCCACACTCTTCATACCAAGGAATGCTAACTTGCACCTTCCCATCTACGGACCATAGGAAAACAGTCTCAACTCCATTGACATACGATTTCTTAGGGACAATGCTAGAATACGCCAAGAATGTACCTTCACCCTTAACCTCGATCTTGGCTACGAACTCGTCGTACACCAGTCCTTGGATCGTCCCTCCACTGTTAAACAAATTGGTCAAGCCAATGGGCGCGAATTTAGCATCTTGGCCGATCTTTTTGATCGGGACAAAGCTAAAGATTTCAAACGTGGACGGCTGCAGAATCACCGAAATAGGATCCGATTCCTTTGTACTCACAACAATCTTCTCTGCCTCAGTTAGGTAGACAGCGTACTCCTCGGCTTCCCCGAGGCTAGCTGCTTCGGCCTTTTGATCCCACTCAAGATTGGACACGTGGACTGAGCCGGTGAGTGGCTTGTAGCACTCGGAATAACCCTTGATCCTCTGCTCCTTGGGGTCCCACCCAGCGCCCTGGCAGTTGAAGGCCCCGATGACACCTCCATACTGCACAATCATTAAATAAACCAAATTATTAGTACTAGTATTATTAAACAATATGAAATCCTCTTTTTGCCTCCTTGTACCTTGTTGAAATTCCAAATCTTGAGGATGGACTTGCTATCAAAGAGGGGGTTCTTAAAGAGGCAATCTCTGGTTGGGAGAGCAAAATGCACACATTTAGGGATTGTTCCATCTGGGAAAACTAGCTTTTTCAGAAGATTAAAATCATGGCCTCCCAAAGAGTCACTGACATAAACTGGGCCTCCACAAATAGCTCTTGATCCAGCGTGAAATTTAGCACAACAATGGTCAGACTGAAACATGTCCCAATCTGGTTGGATGAATTGTCCCATCCACATACTGTTGTAGGCACAATGGATCATGTGGACCCCTTGTAGCCAATAAACTCCCATTGGATCGCCATTTGGATCTTGGAACCAAAAGTCATCCCCTTTTTACAAAATCAAGCCGGATGTCATGTTTGTATCTAATGAAAAAAGAATAAATGGACTAATGGAAAAGGATCTTACCGACTCTTCCCATTGAAATCTGCTCAGTTCCAAGGAAGAAGAAGTCATTACATTGCTGCATGCTGGAAATAAGACCAGTTCCGTTGAAATTCTTGTTAAGGGATTTGGATAAACCCTTGTAATAAGCCTTTGCAAGATCAACCCTGCCCCCATAGTCTTCACTTACATATTCAAGTGTCTACATAAAATTTTAAAAAAAACATGTGTCAAGTAGTAGTGGAGTAGTACGTACTTTTTTTAAAGAAAATATAGGAACTACATACATGAACAACATCCACTTTGACTCCTGTGATCCCAACTTTAGCAAGATAAGAGTGCATAGAGTCATAGAAGTCATCAGCTTGATCAGGGTCGACGAGGCCAATAGAGCCCTCGATGATCTTGACGACGGCAAGATCCGTCATGGTCCCATCGAGCCCCGGCGAGAGCTTGCAAGGCACGATCTTAGCCTTGAGGTGAGTCGCCCCGGGCCTAACCCCACCCCACGCACCAGCCAATGCATGCCAGACATATATATCATCCAGTCCTTTGAAATTAGTCCTCAAATCCTTGGTAAATGCCTTCATACCAGTCTCCTCCGTCTTGCAAGAGCAGCCGGAGCAGCTCTTGGCCTTGTCGTCGGCCCCTCCACCGTACATCTCGTCTAGCTCCTTCTGAAACTTGTTAATTTCAATTTCAAACTCGGTGAGATCGGTTACGCCAGCCAGCACTGCTTTGTCTCTAGCCTTTTCAACCATCTCAAGCTCGATGGCCTTGCTGATCAACATTTTGGGCTTCTTTGGGTTGAATGGGGGGGCTTTGGACCCCACGATTGATCCGCCTTGATACTTTCTGAACTTCTCGCACTCCTTGAAGCGGTGGAGGCGGGCCGTCATCTGAGTGCCGCCAAGAACAAGGTTCTTGGCGTCCTCGTGCGGGTCTTGACCATCGACGTTGATGCTCTGCCATCCGTCGTCGATGATCAGGAAGCGCGGGGAGAGCCCCCCCTCAGCGAACTCCTTGACGCCGTGCCAGATCCCGGCGGGCTCCACGGTGAGGTAGAAGGCGTCCCAAGTGCACCAGCCGAACTTGTTGACGAGGGGTGGGGGCGCCTTCTCCTCGATGAGGCGGAACGTGCCGAGGTGGCACCGCACGGCCGTGTAGGCGTCCCGCATCAGCGTGTAGGGGTTGTCGGAGACGTGGACGTAGGCAATGGCCCCCAGGGTAGCTGCCTTCACGGAGGAGGAGCCGCTCTCGGCGCAGAGGAGCGCGTGGCCGTCTGCCCCAGGCTGCAAGGCGGAGCGGAAGCTGCCGTCGACGATTGGGATGACGACGACGTAGGATTTGATCTCGGGGACGTCGAGCATGATCCACTGAGTTTCCATCTGGATGTCGGAGCCCGAGGTTCCGACCCACTGAGTGGACCACCACGTCTTGAACCGGAAGATGCTGACGAAGTCGCGGCCGGTGAATTTTCCGATGGAGGTGGTGAGGCGGTCGGACGGCGTGCGCTGGCTGAAGCCGAGGAAGCCGCCCTTGTGGGAGAGGGAGAGTGCTCGGTCAAAGACCTCAGCCGGCGCGGAGGAGGATTTCACCACGGAGGAGAAGCTCTGGAAGGTGACGATGGCCGGAATCTCCGACAGAAGCGGCACGTTCTGCACGGAGAGCTTTCCACCGGAGAGGTCGAAGACAGTGTCGTTTTTCACTGGTTTAGGAGAGGTGTAGATTGCCTTGGCGGGGTCATTTGGTGGCGCCATTGGAGAGTGGGAAAACAGTAAGTTTAGAGATGAGAAAGAAAGGTTGGTGATGGGAAATGAATAATGGGAGGTAGATATATATACAGAGATTTTGGAAGGGAAGGAATTATTTGGAAGGGAAGGAATTATTCAAGTAGAAAAAAAGGGGGGAAAGAATCATAACAAAAAGGTGGGAGGGGTAGAATTTGGGCGGTTTATGCTCTATCTAGCTAGCTTTATGCCATTTGAAATGGTTTGTGAAAGCTCATTCTCATAACAATGGAGGAGTGGAAAATGACTCGAGTGTTAGACGACGATTATACAACTCGAATCTTCTCTATGAGTAGTAATTTTATTCCAACTAGATTGCTTTCTTCTTAGGGACTACTATTAAATTATTGCATATAGAACTTGGACTGTTTTTTTACTACTTCCATTTTGTGACACGGAGATAAGTTTCGAAATGCTTAGCTCTTGCATGATACAGATGCTTGTCAATCATAGTTGAGAGGCAGTTAGTATTATGGAAGCAATTAAAACAGTTAATTGAGTATATACTTACTCCACTTCATTATTAGCTAGGTTAAGCAATAAAAGTTTCTCGGATAGACCGCGGTTACATCAATTTCTGGAATATGTGAACACTTCAATTCATGCAACTTCTTATGCCAAAGTTTTCAACAAAATTGTACTACTAATTCGATTATTCTGTTCAGAGTATTTTTTTTGTTATGGAATAAATCAGCGTCTCAAAACTATCGATGTACAAAGATATATCGGTGAATATAGGTCTTCTATAAATCGGTCATTTGTTCGGATGAATTCACTAATTTAGTAAATTTGATATTTTCCAGCTTTATTTAATAGATTGATTATTTCCCTTTATCATTTTTATCGTTATATTAATGTGTGGGTTTATCTTAACTTAGAGATTAATATAAAATTTTAAAAAATATAAATAATATAGATATTAATTACTTATTTAGAATTCAATTAGATTGTATTCTTGGTGTTGCAAAAGACAAAATTTAAATATACTGTACTTATTAAGTTGGGCCAAATAAGCAGGCCTGACAAATTACATTTTGCTTTTTGCCTGTTAACCCAGTATGCCAAAATCAAAACTCAAAAATATACGTATGAATAATATGATACTCCTAACATAGTTAATATAAATATTGATATAGAGGAGTGATATACTAAACATTCCATGTGAGCTCTTTACGTAAGCACCACTATACATTCTATGTGAGCTCTTTACGTAAGCACCACTTTTGTTCGACGCACGTTTAGCGTTGTTCGCTTCGATCCATCCCAAGATAGTTGGAGCATTTCTTTTAGGCACGAGATTTAAGAAATTGATTTGTTAAAGATTAAAGTGGAGAGAGTAAAGTAAGAGAAAGAAAAAGTAAGAGAGATAAAGAGAGAGTAAAGTAAGAGGTGGAATAAAGTTTTTACCAAAAAAGGAACAAACAAAAAACAAATACTACCCAGCTACTTTGGAACAGATGGAGTATTTAGCTTGCTTCCAATACATTAAAAAAAATTATTGAAATTTCTAGTTTCACAAAATTCATAAAAATCAAACTCAATTTGTTCGTTTTCTCTACAATTTCAAATATATTAATATAATAACAAATCAAGCTTTGAAACTTTGATTTTTATGAATTTTGTGAAATTAAAAATTTCAATAACATTTTTAATGTATTAAAAGCAAAATAAATATGTAAATCAAAACTAACAAAGCTAAACATGCATCAAACCAAAATGATACTCATATAAGAACCTCGCGTAAGGTGCTATGTAACATATGATTCCTTTTAATATAAAAATATATTTAATATAAAAATATATTGTATATAGATAGCAACTTATCAGAAATTGCCATTACAATTGTGATAATCCAATCCAAATTATAAACCTACCAAAGTACATTTACTATCATCATGTTTTAATAATAAAAAATTGACCACACATATAAAAGTCCTGGAGAAAAGTAGAATCTCTCCATTTCTCATCTTCTTTAGCAAATATTCCTCTACAAAAGTTGCAAATATATGCTCATTGATATACTGATCGTTGATCAACTTGTATTTTTTCGAGTGGTATATTTCTTCTTCACTTTATGGTGTATTCTCACACAACTTGAAATTCCTATAAATTCTTCGACAATTATGACTAACCAAGGCAGAGTTCTCAGCTTCATATACAAATTCCGAAACAAATTGCTTATGCATTTCAAACTATATACGTATAGAATATTTCAAACATAGTTAAGACTTAAGAGTAGTACTTTATGTTCCAAACTTTCAATATATATATATTCCAGAAAATATCTCCAATTTCCATAAATTCATAAAAGGGTTATTCACTTATTTGTATGTAAATACACAAATTTTTAATATTTTTTAATTTTTTCTTCGAACTTTAATTTTTTTGAATTTAATTTTTTGAATACAAATACATGAATCTTACACTTTTTTAGTTTTTTTTCAAAATAAAAAATCAAAACTTGTGTGGCAAATTAAAACTTATGTGACAATCCGTTTTGAATATATATGTTCAAAATTTGAAAAATAAAATACCATGTCATCATCATCTTTCTCACATGAATCATACTCCCATTTTACTTTCTCTCTGTCTTTCACTCAATCCATTGTGTTTCCTAAAATTTCTACTTGAGCTTATGGAGAAATGCCGAACTAAAAAACCTTTGGATCAGTATGATGTGAATCAAATATTCAGTCATTTATCCTTATGTTTAGGGTTTATAGGGGTAGTGTGACTCACATTATTATTAATGTTTTGATAGTGGTAAGTTGTAAATAAATTGATGTATAAGGGTAATGCGTTTAAACAACTTTCCATAAACGAAAAATGCTCATATTTTTATGGGACGGACGAAAATAGAAACTGCATATATTTTTATGTGATGGAGGGAGTATGATTTATGTTTTGGACTCATCTTTGGATTAACATTTCTGCATAGGTCACAGATTCGGATGAAATTGGACTTATAATATACTCTATCCATCCCATAAAAATATGTGCATTTTCCATTTCCGTCCGCCCCATAAAAATATAGACATTTATTTATGTAAAGTTGTCCCCAACTCATTACGCATATACATCAATTTATTTATAACTAATACCACTATAACCCATCATTACAACTTATTACATAATGTGGGTCACACTGTCTACTAACACTACCTTAATTACCCTTCAC
Organism: Salvia splendens; assembly: GCF_004379255.2. Classification (NCBI taxonomy): domain Eukaryota; kingdom Viridiplantae; phylum Streptophyta; class Magnoliopsida; order Lamiales; family Lamiaceae; genus Salvia; species Salvia splendens. The sequence continues at coordinate 21,682 of NC_056033.1, forward strand.
CCTCTTTCTCTCTTACTTTATCAATTATATCAATTATGCATTATTACCAAATTCAGTTTCTACACAAGTTAGATGAGGCGGTTAATTGATGCTTGGAGACACGAAAAATACCATCGAAAATAGGAGGAAGAAAGGAATAAGAGAGGAGGTTCAATCACTCTACTTTCATCATCCCGGAGGAGATTTGCTACGTACACATCATTATCATGAGTTCTACAGTTCTTTTTTGTTGTTTGTAAAACTCTCACTTTGCTCATAATTTGTGAAAGAGGTGAATTACTTATGGATTCTATGGTTTAGTGTTAATCTATGATCTTCATCTACGGTGGTTTTTATTTTGAATTATAATTAGTATATCATTCAATTATCTCTTTTAGCCAAAGTCTCTTCAACTTGATTATTAGGAGGAAACAAGACAAAGAATTCAAGTTATGTATCATGTTCAATATATGATTCTTGATAAGTTGATTTGCATATCGTTGCAATCATCGTTGGCCATTAGAAGTTGAATTAGGCCATCCACAACGTTGTTCCTATACCGTTCCTATACCGTTCCTTAAACCACTATTTGAGGGCCCCACTGTACTTTTTTACTCCATTCCTTAACTAAGGAACGAAACCTGCAACCCTCCGTTCCTTAACCGTTCCTTAACCGTTCCTTAAATTACTATTCATTCAATTTCATTTTTTTTATTTCCAACTCAATTCAATTTAAATAAACACACTTTAATAAAAAACAAACACACTTTATTAAAAAACACACAACATTAAAAAAAATTCAACTTAAACTTAAAAAAAATAAAAAACACACAATTAAACGTGGGAAAATAAAAAAACTACTCCGCCGGCGAATCATCCTCCGGAGGCGATCGAGGTTTAGGGGGGGAGGAAGACCAAGAATTCCTGCCATATGCACAATTCCGTTCCACCAGGCCGTGAATTGGGCGTACGAGAAGCGGGAAGTGTCCGCCATTGTGGCGGTTATGTACGCCACCATAAGTGTGTCCGAGCCTCCCCGCGAGCCCGATCCTGAGGCCGACTGGCTTGATTCGCCTCGGCCCTTCCTCGCTCTAGCCGCCTTCGCCGGCTTCGTCCCTTGCGGCCGACGGCGCCCACGGCTGGATCCCCCGTATTCGGCGGGCGTTGGATCCCCCGTACCCCCAAACACCTGCGGTTCACCCTCGCTGGCCTCACCGGTGTCACCAGACGAGTATTTGCCGCTCGCCGTGTGCTTCGTGCGCTTTGAGGTTGAGCCCGAGCTCGAGCGGACACCGCCGGCCCACCTTTCCTCGTCCTTGACGAGCTGCCAAATATCAACATATTTAAACTGTAGACCGGTGTCCTGGTAGAAGACGCGCAAAGCCGCCCTCAGAATGTCGGCGCCCGAAGCTCCGCTTTGGTAGTTCGCCGCTTCGGCCGAGTAGATGCCGCAAAATTTTTTGACCTGTGCGTCGACTCGGCCAAAGTGAGCGCGGAGCATTGTATATTTGCGCTTCCGGGCCCCTTTCGGCTTAGTCTGGTGGTAGACATCACGGACCTTTTCCGAAAAGCACTTGGCGGCTTGTTGGTTCCCGACGATGGGATCGTACGAGATGGTGAGCCAGGCGGTGCCGGCCCAGATCCTCCTGTTCCTCCTCCTCCTCGGGTGCCTTAGACGCAGCTCTAGAGCTTCCACCGCCTCGGCTTCCTCCCTGGGTGGGTTCAACGGGGATATCCTCCCGAATCTGGGACAAACCCTGAGAAAGCCGCGAGCCGGGTGGTCGAGCGTAGGCATCCACATCGAAAGTGGGTGGTTGGTACCCACCCGGCGTTGCCGACCCCTGGGTGCCCGGCGTCGACGACCCGGAACCACCAAGTGTGTTGTACATGGTCTCTCAATCGCCGAACGCGTTGAGATCCCACCCATCGGAGCCGCCACCGCCGTAATTCCCGTCGCCGGACATTTTGTGAAGGAGATTGAAATAGAAAATTGGAGAGGAATTGATGTTGGTTTAGGAAGAGTAGATGTGTAGTTGTGTGTGAAATGTAATAAATTAGGTGTATTTATAGAATAAGAAAATAAAAATAAAAAAAATTAAAAAAAGTTTAAAAAAAACGGTAATATTACCGTTAACAAAAAAAATTTAAAAATCAATTTTTTAAAAAAAAATTAATTATTGCGTCATCGCTGACGTGTCCCACTCGCTGGCCGGCGCGTGGGATGCACGCACGAAGCGGGGGGCGCCACGTCGCCCCAGCGCGTGGCGGCACAAGCCGTTCCGCGTTCCGTGCCGTCGGCACCCGGAACAGAATGGGAACGGAATGAGAGCGGAATGGTGCGCCGCAACGCGTTCCGCGGCGAAACCGTTCCGGCGGAACGGCACGCGGAACGCCGGCGGCACGCGTTGCGGGTGCCCTTAGAGCCTACCTAATCCCAATCTAAGGAGTCTCCCCTTGTACACAGAAAGACCCATACCCAACTTTTCCAGTGAGAAAGAGTCGTTGCTGAAGAAATCACTGCTCGCCGGTGTGGGCTCATCTGCTCGACGGGCCAACCCCTCCAAGTTGGGCCGACCCAATCGGCGACTTGGGGGTCATCGGTCTACCGGCACCTGCGTTGCCACCGATGTTGCCAACGCAGAAGGAAGGAAACCCGCCTTTGATGCACTTTTTATTAGCACTAAATAAACCTACAAGATACAGAGTCACATAAATAATGACCATACGGCACAAAGTAGATCACATACACTAGGGGCGTCAATCCTAGATTTGTAACTCCTAAAGGCTCCTAAGACTCCTATTGTTCTCGCTCTCAATTAACAGTACCATTTTAAGGGAATTAATTATAGCGTTAACTAAGCTCTTCTAACATGCAAACCTCATCTCACAATTATGTTGCATGTAAATAAATTATCATAGAATGTGCCACTCAAACGTGAAGCATTATCCAACATTTAGAATAGAAGCAAAGTAATGAACAAAACCGATATTAAATAAATAGGAACTGTATAAACCAAAGTCGTTACTAACACATCCATAGAATTCTATGAATTTAACTACTCATAATGAAATAATCTAAACTCGTAGTTTGTAGGGAAATCATAGAAAACATAAGAACTAAAACAATAGAACCCAAAGGTTGAATCTTGTAGTCTTGATCTTCTCTTGAATCAACTCTTCAAGCTCCTTAAACAATGATGAACAGTGGAAGGAACTCTCAAATATTATGCTCTGGAAAATATGCAGCAAAAAGTTCCTTTGATTAAGCTTTAAGGGTATATATAGCCTCCAAGTCGTGAGTCATGATATTGTAAATCTTCAGCATAGTATGGTTAGTCTTGGAGAGAAATTAGGGCAATTTCTGTGAGTCGCATTTTTTCAGCGGGCTGCTGCACTTTGTTCAGCAGTCCCTGGGTGTGTTCTTCTTTTCAGCTCTATTTTCCGTAGCGGAACTCTATAAGGACAGCGGTCGCTGGCAAAGGTACAGCGGACCACTGGTTGGCTCAAAAACTCCAGATTTACATCTTCGACTTTTTGCTATCTTTTTAGGCTCTATTTTGTACATTTCTCACAAAACACGCCAAAGTACCAAAATAGATTAAAAAATGCTAATAATGGAAATGTAATGCAACTTTGAAACTCAAAACGGATCAAATAAAGGTCTTAAAACAGTGCAAAATCCAAGCATATCAACTAGACGGAATGAAGCCGCTGGAAAACCCACCAGGGCATTGGTTCCCGCCAAAGAACCAGCCAAAAACTCCATCCCTGCCTCCCATGCCGAACCCGACGTTCCCGTCTTCGAAATCTCCACTGTCGGCGTTTCCGCCCACGGCGCCCTCGTAACTGTCGCTGCCGCCCATGCCCCACCCGTCGCTGTCTGCGTTTCATTTGCCGCTGTCGCCGGCGTTTACCCCGTAACTATCGCTGGGAACTATGTCCCGCACGGGGGATATTGTGATTTTCCGGTGTTCGGAAAATTATTGTTATTCATTATATCTAGAGAAAATGAGAGGTGTCAATAAAATTTGTACTCGGGATAACAAGAGGTGTGAATAAAATGAAGTGTAATGAGTTTTATATATACAGTAGAAATAAAAAAAAATTAATCCTGCACGATACACGCTCGGCGGTCAGACGGGGCACAATAGGCGTCGTCCCTGTTGGAATTGTGCTTGGTCAAACGATTTTGACTAATAATAAATGTTACAAGACATTTAATTTTGTAAAATTAAATGCAATAGCATCGATCTACGTTCCGAGTAGATGGCCGTAGTATATTCATTTTCTCAAATCTGATTCCCGGTGAGTGAAAAATAATATATTAAAGTTGGTCACAATAAAGCTAGAAATAAGCTATGAGAAAAACTAAGGGATTAATTAACTGAGTGTTAATTATCCCACATTGGGGATGATAAACTTCTTTGATGAAGTATTTAATAAGATGAATTATTATGTGTAATAATTATCGTGGAATGAGATGGATGACAGAGCCCACACGCGCGCGCCGCCGCTGCCCGCCCGCGAGCCGCGCACCGCGCACCGTGACCCATGCACCGGGCGCCTTGTGCCTTGGATCTTGGCAATTGGTCTTTGGGTGGTCTTTGGGCTGTTCTTTGGAGCTGCTCGTTGAGCAGGGTTCAAGCCCCGCTTGTTCTTTTTAGACCACCTCAAACTCCACGCTATCCCCGATGGACCCCGACTCATGGTGGTCCTGGTCCACGTCATGTCCCCGCTGGACCCCGACGCATAACGGGAGACAAAAGGTCCCCGGTGGACCCAGACGGTCCATGGTGTATCTCGTCGTGTAATGTGTCCAGATGCATCGTGTCTCTTCAACTCCATGCATTGCATACGATTGAACACACAACAAACTCATATCATTTGCATAGCTCACTCCCTCTTTGCATAGTCTTCCCGTCGAAGCTCTGCCCCCGCCTTACTCCCGTTCGTCGGAGCTCTGCTGCTAGCGGTGCTGCTACTTCAGAGACGAAGCCGTTTTATCTTTGGGGACGACATGCCAAACCGTGAGCACTACCGGGGCGTATCTCGTCTTGCGGAAAGAGGACTCCTCGACTCGGCTTACAACCTTACATCTTTACGGTTTATTGTTTCGAATTCTTCTTTGTAATTTCAATTCAGTTTATTTCCGTTTAATTTCTTCATTCTTCATTGGGTTGTATTACGCCCGGTTAGTGTATCTTTGTATCACAGTTAATCTTTTCTAATACCAACAGTCACGACCTCCGTCCACCCAACGCCCTCGCCCGTCCCTCGTCGGCCGTCCCTTCCCTCCCACGGCTCGGCAGACACAGTAGGCGTCGTGCCGACTGCCATCCCGCATGGCAGTCGCACGGTCGCCTATTGTGAATGCTCTAAACAATATTTGAAATGTGATAACTATATGACCAAGGCACTTCCCTTCTGCTCTAATTATACTCCCTCTGTCCCTTATTAATTGACACCAATTTTCTTTTTCGCTCGTTCCCAATTAATTGACACCAATTCTTTTTACTACTTTGGTAATGGACCTCACATTCCATTAACTCATTTCACTTACATTTTATTATAAAATTGATATATAAAAATATGACTCACGTTCCACCAACTTTTTCCACCCACTTTTCTAAACATTTCTTAAAACTCGTGTGAAGTCAACCGATGTCAATTAATGAAGGACGGAGGAAGTAGTAGATCGGAAGGCCGAATTTATTTAGAGGTGTGTCTGTGCGTGGTTATGAGTTTTTTATAGTGGGGAATTGGGGATATATACTGGAAACACTGAATTTTAGTGAAAAAAATCATTAAAGTTTGAGACCTTATAAATTGTAAAGTATGTTAAAAATTGGTGGCATAAAAAACTATTAATCTTTTCTTTTTTACTTTTTATAAACAAAATTCCTCTTTAAATGTTGGCGATATGAATATGCTTCCTGTGATAGAATTCTGAACTTTGGGAAATATTATAGAAAATACTAAAAGTCTAATATATTTTATAAATTTATCAAAATTAAAAATATTTTGTAAATAGGATGAAAGTTTGAGTCAACTAAATTCCTAAAAGGCTGGACAATGGCTTTAAAGAATATCTCTATAAAATTTTATTATTCCTTAGATCTATAAATAGGAGTCTCATTTGAATTTAATATGAATAATGATGTTATCAGTTATCACCTTATATACTATTTTCTAGAGCATTTAGATCGAAAAATAATGATGTTATCAGTTATCACCTTATCTTTTCTATTATTTGTAGGAATATAAATGTTTAATTAATTCTTATTTTCCATTCAGCGGTACGTACACGAGGAACATGATTCCATCTTTTGGATCGGATTAGAAAAGTGATTTTGCTTTTTCTAAGAATACATCCACTTTTGGGAATCTCATCCCCTTCCCACAAGCATGTTTCACAGTTGCTGAATTCCACTAATTGTGATTGAGCGCGAAAACTATTTAGCACTAAAGCTTATTCATTTGTATTTAATGATAAAAGTAGGTTTTTGGAATAGGTTTTTCTCATTCACACTAAAGAGTACATTCTACACGCCTTTTTATAGGCTAAAGATTACAAACCAGTGTAAGATCATTCTCCCAAATTTAATCTTCTATACAAGGTAAAAATCAATTAATTTAATTCCTAATCTCCTCATTTAATTGTGATTGCAGGGAATCGGGTCCTTGATTCTTGAGGATCTTCTCTCCAACACTCCCCCTCAAATTAAGTAATGGGATCTCCAATACTTAACTTGTCTAGTACACTTCGAAACGAGTGTGAACTCACTGCTTTTGTTAGGATGTCCGCTAGTTGATCCTCTGACTTGACGTATGGTAACTCCACCACTTTTGCATCAATTGTATCATTTATAAAGTGTTGATCTACCTCAACATGTTTGGTTCGGTCGTGTTGCACTGGATTTTCGGATATGCTAATAGCAGCCTTGTTGTCACACAGTAGGCGACATGGTTGGACGGACTTGAGGTCGAGTTCGGTCATAAGTCTTCTGAGCCACAATACTTCAGTCAATCCACTCTTTATCCCCCGAAATTCTGCCTCGGCACTTGATAATGCCACCACCTTCTGCTTCTTACTCCTCCATGTCACCAAATTACCTCCCACAAAGGTAAAATATCCCGCAGTCGATTTTCTGTCATTTGGATTTCCTGCCCAATCTGCATCCGTGTAGCCATGGATCTCTAAGTGCCCGTGTTTCTTGAACAATACTCCATGTCCCGGTGTTCCTTTCAAGTACCGCACTATTCTTAACACTGCCTCCCAGTGTTCTTCTTGGGGGGCATGCATAAACTGACTTACAATCCCAACGGCGTAAGCAAGATCTGGTCTGGTGTGTGATAGATAGATGAGTTTTCCGACCAATCGCTGATATCTCCCCCTGTCCGCCAATTTGGCTCCTTCCCGAATCTGAAGTCCATGATTTTGGACCATTGGAGTGTCTACTGGCTTGCAGTCCATCATCCCCATCTCTGCTAGGATGTCAAGCACGTACTTCCTCTGATTGATAAAAATTCCTTGTTTTGATCTAAGTACCTCTATTCCTAAGAAGTACTTCAAGTGACCAAGATCCTTCATCTCGAATTCCTTGGACAGATTCTTCTTCAGCTGGCCTATCTCTTCCTCATCATCTCCTGTAATAATCATATCATCAACATAAATGATGAGACATGTAATCTTACCATTCCTCTTTTTCAGGAACAGGGTGTGATCTGAGTTGCTTTGGTGGTAGTCATATTTCTTCATCACCTCAGTGAACCTCCCGAACCATGCTCTAGGAGATTGTTTGAGTCCATACAACGTTTTCTTGAGCTTGCAGATGTCTCCGCTTTGGAAGTCTCCGCTAAACCCAGGTGGGGGAACCATATAGACAGGTTTGGATAACTCTCCGTGTAGGAAAGCATTGGTGACGTCGAACTGATGCAGGGGCCAATCTCGATTAGCTGCTATCGAGAAAAGTACTCTTACTGTATTAATCTTGGCAACTGGTGAGAAGGTTTCTGCATAGTCGATGCCGTAAGTCTGCGTATATCCTTTTGCCACTAGCCTCGCCTTATATCGGTCAATAGAGCCATCGGGTCTCCTCTTGATTGTAAATACCCACCTACATCCCACAGTTGATGCTCCTTTTGGCAAGTCACTGACTTCCTAGGTCTTGTTTTTTAATAGAGCATTCATTTCTACGGTCATTGCGTCTCTCCAATGTTTAACCTGCATTGCTTCTTCGGCTGTATAGGGAATCTCCTCTTCCTCGTAAAGGGCAGCCTCAAATGCCCTAGCCATCTTGGTTAGATTTCCCTTCACAAAGTTTGCCACCGCATACTGGCTTTTCCTCCCGATCTTTTCGGGTGAGAACCGCTTTGGTGGTACTCCAGAGTACTTCGTGGTGGAAGTATATATCGACCCGTGTTTTCATCCAAGGCTGAGTCTATAATCTCTACATCAGTAGGATCAGTAATAGAGATACTTTCTTGAGGTGTATCAGGAATTACCTCAGGTGCCTCGGATATCGGTTGAGGAGAGACACTTGGAGGCGGTTGTTGATGAGACTCTGTTGTGGTTGAGATTTGCTCGGCGACAGTGCTAACCTTTTCTGTTGGGTCCTCCTTGGAGAGATTTGACTCAGGCACAAACCAACTTAGGTAGTCCACTGTGTTTCGTGACTCACTCTCCCCCTGACTACCAAGGTGGGTGTGGTAATAGAATTCTGTTTCCAAGAAGTTACAATTCATTGTGGTTACTACCCGTTTTGTAGTTGGATCAAAGCATCTATATCCCTTCTGGTTAATCCCATATCCCACAAAGACACACCTAGTCGCACACGGGGATAGTTTTGTTCTTTCATGTTTTGGAATATGGACATAGACAGTACATCCGAAAACTTTGGGTTGAAGGTTGAGGTGTTCAGGTATTTTGGTGAGTTTGGAAAGGATATCAAGGGGAGTTTTTTTGTTTAGGATTTTAGTGGGAAGTCGGTTCATAAGGTAAATGGCGGTGGCAACAGCTTCGGGCCAAAAGTGGGTAGGTACTTTAGATTCAAGCATCAATGCTCTGGTAATTTCGAGGATGGTTCGGTTTTTTTCTTTCTGCCACCCCATTCTGTTCTGGTGTATAAGGGCAAGAGGTTTGATGGATTAGGCCTTTTTGGGTAAAGAAGTCTGTCATTCTTTGGTTGACGAATTCACGCCCATTGTCGGATCGAAGGGTTTTAATTGTGGTTTGAAATTGGGTTTGGATGAGGTTAAAGAAAAAGATAAATTTATCAAATACCTCAGATTTGTGTTTTAGGAAATAGATCCATGTCATCCTAGTACAATCATCTACAAAAATCACAAAATATCGCAAACCATTCCCTCCGGCAATAGGTGCAGGCCCCCACACATCAGCATGCACAAGGGAAAAAATAGAATTCATACGAGTATTTGTAGATTTAAATGATTGTCTGTGGCTCTTGGCCAAAACGCAAGTCTCACAAGAAAAGTCTGTTGGAATAGAAAGTTTAGGAAATAATAACTTAAAATAACCAGGAGATGGGTGTCCCAGTCGTTGGTGCCAAAGCCAAATTTCTCTGTTAGTGGACCCGTGAGCCAGCATCGCACTGCCTTGTTGAGCTATCTCGTCCACATAGTAGAGTCCTTGACTTTCAGTGCCACGCCCAAGTATCCTCCTCGTCCGAATATCCTGCAAAATACAGAAGTCGGGGTGCATCAGTAAGGTGCAATTCAACTCTTTCGTTACATGGCTTATAGACATCAGTCTCTGAGACAAGGTCGGGACATAGAGACAGTTTGATAATTTCAAGGTGGGGGATATTTCAATGGTACCCGCCCCCGCCACAGTAATCAATTCACCACTTGCGGTCTCGATATAAGATTTAGTAATACTACTAAAGTTAACAAAATCATCTTTATTAGGGGTCATAGTGTCTGTGGCTCCACAATCAAATATCCATCCTCTTTTGTCTCCCAAATTATCCCTTTTAACGGTAAATGCAGCGGAAATACGGTCCAAGGGCTCAAATTGATTTCTAAGTAATATAGGGCTTAATTGCTTAAATGGCCGAAAATCTGGGGGTTTTTCACAATAATTCATAATCTGGGGTTCATTATGTAATTTTCCAGGAGTGGGGTGGCTGGCATGCAATTTCCGGGGTGAGCATTCTAATTTCATAGAGTCCAGGGGGGGTTTGTAATTTACTGAAACTTAATTCTATATTTGGGAAATTAGGGTTAGGGATTTCATCCCCTAACCCGTTACCTCCTTCGCCGCCTCCCCAATTTCGATTCTCTGTTCTTCCGGCAAAATTGCCGGCGCCGATCAGTCTACCTCCGTTCCCACCTCCGCTGGGGGCCTCCGGTTCCTCCCTCTGCTTGCCTCGACCGGTTGTCGCCTCCCGATTTCCGATCGCCATTTTCTCCATCTCTCGGTTGACCGAGATTCTGGTCGCCATCTTGGCTTTCGCCGTTTGCCTTTCCTCCCACCATTCGGGATATCCGTGCAATTGAAAGCACGTTTCCCGTGTATGCTTTTGCATCCCACAGTGAGAGCACCAAAGCTTTGATTTATCCACCGGTTTGTTCCCCGGGCGATGAGCGGTGGTGGTGCTGTTCTGGCGTGGGGTTCCGCTTCGGTAGCCTTGTCGTTGCCCCTGCGCCGCTAACCCATGTCCGATTCCTTCTCCTCCGTGGCCGTGGGTGCTGGTTTTTTGGGATTCCGGTGGCCCTAACCGTCGTCGGGCCGCCTCCTTCTTAACCCACCCGTATGCGGTTTCCAGTGGGGGCGGTGACACCTCCTTGAGGATGTCGCGTCTGACTCCTTCGTGCTCCTCGTTAAGGCCGGCCAGAAAGCGGAGTAATCGCTTGGTGTTGGTGTAGACTCTGAATTGATTCACCCCTTTCTCACAGCAGTCGACCGGTTGCTTCTGGCACCGGTCGATGTTGATCCACATACCGTGGATTTTGCGGTAATACGTCTCGAGATCCATACTCCCCTGTCTAATTGTGTTTGCTTGATCTTCCAGGTCATACACGAGATAGAGGTCGGCCTCGCTCTCGAATGTGGTGGCTAGGCTATCCCATATAGCCTTCGCCGATTGGTGGTGGGCAAAATCTGCTATAATATCGTTCTCGATATTATCCACGATCCAAGAAAAAACGATTAGGTCTGTTTCTTCCCAATCGTCGTAGTCCTTGGTTCCCGGCAGTGGTGGAGCCGGCTTTCCGGTTATGTGGGAGTAGCCTCCCCTGCTCCCAATCGCAACCTTCATTAGCCGCGACCATAATGGGTAATTCCCTCCATTGAGTTTGAACGCAACAGTTACGTTCTTACTCGCTCGAATCTTACTGCTTGATGACTCTGATTCTGATTCTGTCGGTTTCTTATCGTCTGACATTTTGATGTTTGTTGGGATACTGATTTGGGTTTGTTTGCTCTCTGATTTTGGTGAATTGGCCGAGTTTGGTATGGAACGGACAGTGATGAAGCTATATTCTGAGCCCTAGTTCGAACCTGCTCTTGATGCCATGATAAAAGTAGGTTTTTGGAATAGGTTTTTCTCATTCACACTAAAGAGTACATTCTACACGCCTCTTTATAGGCTAAAGATTACAAACCAGTGTAAGATCATTCTCCCAAATTTAATCTTCTATACAAGGTAAAAATCAATTAATTTAATTCCTAATCTCCTCATTTAATTGTGATTGCAGGGAATCGGGTCCTTGATTCTTGAGGATCTTCTCTCCAACATTTAAAAAATTATACTACTCACTATATTTCAAAATTCTCCTAATTATTCAAATGTACAATTCAAAAATCCCTTGGACTTTCATTCACAGTTTCGCTTCAGTTTCGGTTACTCGATAACAGCCAAAATTTAAATATTAAAGAATAAATATATTCCTTATTAACGAATAAATATACTACAATTATATAATTAAGAGTGAACTACAAAAATGGTCCCTGGACTTTAAAAATATCGTCAGACAACCCTGGACTAAGGGTTTATCTCGAAATTGGTCCTTTTGCCATTTTTTTATACGAAAATACCCACTTGAGGGTTTGGGCAATTCGGTCTTTTTACACTTTTAACATTTTAAATCTGATATTATTTCAGTGATGTATTAATTCTGATATTATTTCAAAATTATCATTCTTCTTCCCTTTTGTCATCCTTCACTTTGTTTCTTTATTTCAATATTAGATTTAATTCTATAAAATAAAATTTTAAATTTAGATTTTTAAATATCAATAAAATTTTATTAATTATTAAAATTATTAAATAACAAAAATTAATAGTTTTAATCAATATTTGATAGTGTCTAATATTTAATCAATAAGGTATGCCGAAGCCAACTTAGTTTTAATCAATATTTAATAGTTTTAATTATAAATAGATCATATAACACTATTATTCTGAAATAAATATGCATCTAATGTAAAACTAATATAATTTTCATTTATTTATTTAAAAATAATCAAAATTAACTAGAAAATTTAAACAAAATACTCCTATATAAAATTTGTAGTCAACTTCATACTATATAATCACAAGCAATTATAACAACCGAACGAAGGCTAACTAGAATAGCTCTTATTTTTTCATCATGATTAATATTATTTTTCTATACTTCTTCGATTCAACTGAATATTATATTAAATAACAAAAATTAATAGTTTTAATCAATATTTATAGTGTCCATTAATTAATAATTTAAATTAATAAAAATTTATTGATATTTAAAATCAAAATTTAAAATTGAATTTATAAAATTAAATCTAATATTGAAATAAAGAAACAAAGTGAAGGATAACAAAAGGGAAGAAAAATGATAATTTTGAAATAATATCAGATTTAATACATCACTGAAATAATATCAGATTTAAAATGTTAAAAATGTAAAAAGACTAAATTGCCCAAACCCTCAAAAGGGTATTTTCGTATCAAAAAATGGCAAAATGACCAACTTCGAGATAAACCCTTAGTCCAGGGTTGTCTGGCGATATTTTTAAAGTCTAGGGACTATGAGCGAGATAAATCCATAGTCCAGGGACTGTGTTTGAGGTTCACTCTATAATTAAATTTTAATAGTATCTAAATAGTCAATAGTTAACTGGCCTACGGTTTTAGAGCAGAAAACATATTGGCCTTATTGTTGTGGTACTAAAATAGAACATCTTTTTTCATTCTATTAAAAAAATAAAAATCAATGATTCAATATGGGATGAAATGCAATCAACTAATGGTCATTTTTGGCACTATGTAAGCATTAAGCAATGAAAACATGGATAGTTGTTTCTTGGAGGATCATAATACCAACTCCAACAACGTACAAGGCCCAACAAAATTAATACAGTATGTACCAATTAGCTTTTATTGCATCTCCAATAAAAGAGGTAAACGGAGAGTTTAAAGATAAATAATTATTCTATTCGTCTAAAAAAATCTCATTTTAATTTTTAGATGTCTATAAAAAATAGTCCATTTCTAAAAATGAAAAAGATCTCATTCATACTTTACAACTTTTTCTCTTATCTATCAACTTTACCCATTTTTTCTCCCCTCTCTCTTTTACTTTATCCACATTTTCTTTTACTTTACCAATTTCTCATTAAAACTCGTGTCGTTCATAAATGAAACTATTTACTTATTCTTCATAAAAAAATAATTCTTCAATAGGAAAGGTATTTGAGAAGTTATTATACTACTTTTTTTAGTTTTAAAAATGTATCATTACCTTTTCTTCACACAAAAGGTAAAAAGATTTAGTTATTTTTATTTTATTTTTGCCTTTTAAGTTTACCTTATTCTATTGAAGTTTATTACTTTTTGAGAAGTGATATGAGAATATACCAATCTCTTACCTTTATTTTCTTGGTCTAACTAGTAAAATTATTTAACTATCACACAAAAGGTAAAAAGATTTAGTTATTTTTATTCTATTTTTGCCTTTTAAGTTTACCTTATTCTATTGAAGTTTATTAGTTTTGAGAAGGTATATGAATTATGAGAATATACCAATCTCTTACCTTTTTTTTTCTTGGTCTAACTAGTAAAATTATCTAACTAAAACATATCTGTATCTTGAGAATCTATCTCGATGGGAGACGCAATCTAATCGTAGCTCTTAGCCTATTATAGCAAAGAACTCGCACAGTAGATAAAAGCAAACAATGCTGCTAAAAAAGCAAACAATGCTGCTAAAAATTAATAAAAAATGAACATATGATCAGCCCAAGAAAAGGTTAGGTGAATCGGGTTCTCAACGACTCAGCAAATAGGATTCTCCAATATATTTATCAATGGGATGGAAGCCAATTACATTAGCAAACCATATCTTTCACAGTTTGCTTGCATGGTGCAACTGTGGTTCATACCACATTGCTTTCAAGAAAAAAAAATTGACCCATTTTTTCAGGCAGTGCAGAACTTTACAAAATTATTTTATGTGTTAAGTGTAGAGAAAATAAAGTATGATAAAGATAAAATTAGAGAAAAATGTGTTTTTAGTTTTAATAATGAATCATCTTGATTAAACTAATCAAAATAGAAAGTGGGTTAATCAAACTGGAACAAACTCCCATACAGATATTATACTATCATTATGGGCTTGATTCAAAAAGGCTGCTCAATTAGGGTTCATGGAGCTGCTCAATTTCGCTGCTTTTGAGGAGGAGCCTATGATTATACGTCCCAAGGCCAAGGCGCAATTTCGTTGGAGCTGCCGCAGACACCGAATGGCTCCTCCATTTCTTCGGAATCTAGCGACGTCGGGGTGAAAGACGAGCGCCTTAACGAGGAGGAAGAAGACCAAGAAGAAGAAGATCACAACGACCAGAACAACAAGGCCACTACAAAAGATTTGCTTCTGTTAATTCCTCTCTCTCTCACTCTCGAGAGAGAAGAAGTATATATGTGTGTTTTTGTAATGAATTTGTTTTGTGGCATTAGGTTGAAGGCGAGGAAGACGACCCAGAACAAGAAGAAGAGAGAGCAGAGATTTGCTTTCATCACTAAAAGAGAGGTCGATCATTTCGAAGATGGAGATACAGATGGCGAAAATACGGCCAAAAAGCTGTCAAAAGCAGCCATTTTCCTAGGCACTTTAAACCCTCAAATTGTGTGACTTTTTTATACTCCTACTTTATATAGATCTTTGTTTGTTGAATCAATGAAAGGATATGTTGTTGCAGAAGCTACTACCGATGCATGAACACAACGTGCAACGTGAAGAAGAGGGTGGAGAGATCCTGCACCGATCCCACCACTGTCATGACCACCTACGAGGGCCAGCACACGCACCCCTGGCCCCAGTCCCAGCGCCCTCACGCGCCGCCACCGCTAAATAACCACTACCAGTTGATGAACTACTCGCTTCTCATCAACGGCCACATGGACGGTGGTAGCAGAGGAGCGCAGCAGCTGAGCTTCTGCTCTCAATTGCCGGCTTTACTGGCTAATAATGGGCTACTTCAAGACATTATTGTGCCATGGCCAGTGGCTAATAGAGAAGAATAGTGAGCTGAACAAATTAAAAGAGGTTATCATTTTGTAATAGTACGTCTAGATGAAAGTTTCATTTATTTTGATGATCCATTGTTTACGGAGTAGTAGTATGTGATTTCCTGTTAGTTTCAGGTTTTGCAGAAAACCCTAACCCATCTTCTTATCATCATGATAATGTTGATTGGCTATATAGTAGTAGTATATCTTATTATTTCATGATGAGAATATCGTAATGTGAACATTATGATGGAGGGACAGAGCTTTTTACGGGCCGACGTAGCTTTCTTTGTCGATTATATATAGCTTTGAGGTTGAATTTAATGGATATAAGTAGCACACACGCCAACAAAAAATAAGAGAAAAGGGGATTTTGGAACAAGACAGTGGTCATGCCTCCTTAAATCAATTTGGCTGTGAGTGAGAGGGAGGGAGAGTAATATTTGGGGATGGATCCTCTGTTGTGTTAAAACGCACAGCAATGCTCATGAAAAGCAGCCAATCTTACAATCTCAATTCTTTTTTTAGAGCATGCACAACGGTGGACGGACGGCGTCCATCCGTCCGTGCCGCTGGCAAGAACGGGATCCGCCGTCGCTGCGCTTGCGCCGCTGGCACGGCGCTGCTCGCTGCATCGAGCACGCCTGTGCCAGCGAGCAGGCGACGTGGCGAGCAGCGATTGGGCAATGGCATAGCCATTGCCTTTGATATTTTTTTTTATTAAAAATCGGTTTTTAATTAAAAAACTGATTAAAAATAAAAAAAAATATTTTTTCACTTCCCAAAAAAATATATCCATTTTTTACCGTTTTTTTCCACTTTTAAAATTTTTTTATTTTTTTCCCCCCAAAAATACACATTTTCATCTATAAATACCATCACTTTCACACCCAAAAATTTACACCAAACTATACAATTATCATCTTCATTCTCTCATATCCATTCTCATCTTCATTCTCTCATATTCATTCTCAATCTTTCTTCCACTCCTACATCATAACAATGTCCGGCCAAGGTGATGACCCCTCGCCCTCCCACGGTTGGAACCCCGAATGGTTCGGTTCACAACCGTTTCCTAGTCCGGAAACGGAATATTCAGCCTCTCCTCAAACCCAAAGTTCGGGCGTTCCCAATCGACGACCAAGGTGCCCCCGAAAGGCGATACGGGTGGACACCAGAGCCTAGGCCGACCGCCCCCTCCCAAACTCCGACTCCTCCTACTCGCGGTGTCCGCACACCGTACACTCCGGCGGAGATGGATAAATTGTTCACGGCGTACTTGGAAATCTCCGAAGATCCGGTGGTTGGCACGAACCAATCCGGCGAGCACTTTTGGTGGCGCATCGCTCGCCGGTACAATGAAAACCGGCCGCCGGGAACAGTCAAGCGCAACGAGAGTATGGTGCGCAACGCCATCTTCTGAGCCAACGAAGAAATTGGCAAGTTCAATGGCTCTTTCCTCCATGAAGAGAGGAATGCGGGGAGCGGCCGGAGCGAGGTCGACATCATCACTGCCGCGATGAGCACCTACCAATCCATGAACTACAAGCCGTTCAAGTACTTCAACGTTTGGCAGGAGACGCGGACGCACCCAAAGTATATGGGAGGCGTAACATCCTCCTCTAGTGGCTCCTCCAAACGGTCAAGGTCGGTATCCCTATCCGACGCCAGCTCCGAAGAAGTGGCTAGCCAACTCGTCGGAGCTAACTTGGGTAGCCCCGACGCCGGCCCGAGCGGTTCCCAACGCCGACCGCAAGGAAGGAAGAAGGCGGCGGCCAACCGCCGTCGAGCCGCGGCTGCAACCGCCGATGCTCCAGTTCCCGCTCCCGTTCCCGTTCCATATACGCCACCTCCACCCCCCACCAACTCGTTGTGTCAGCTTTTGGCCCAACTCAATATGGCCGATAGGTCCACTATGACCACCTCGCAACTTCGATCGCACAAGGCCGTGATATTGGGCCTCCAAAGACAATTGGGGGTAGTGCCGCCGGATGAGTAGTCGTCCACGGGGTATTTTTAGCTTTTAATTATGTAATTTTTAATTTTTAGTATTTTAATTATGTAATTTTTAATTTTTAGGATTTTAATTATGTCTTTTTTATTTTATTTGTAATTTGTAATATTTGTTGTGGTTTTTTAATGAATTTTAATATTATAGAAATGTTTTTGTTTAATTGAATTTTAAATTGAATTGTGCTCATCCTTGCGGAAGAGCACAGCTGTGGGTGTTGTGCTCTTGCCAGAGAGCAGGAATAAAAAGTGGGGTCGGGCCCCCAACCGTGCTTACTGGCAAGAGCACGGTTGTGGATGCTCTTAATTTGTTGTGGGCGGCGGCCCATGTACAACCTATAGTAAAAGAGTGAACTACATCAAATATCCCTAACGTTTCCAAAAGTTCCGTTGCAGGCTCCTAACAAATCGTGTTTTTCGTGACTATATTGCTCTTTAGCCCTAAAAGGGCATTTCGGTCAATTCCGTGAACTATTTGACCTGACCTGTATGCTGCACTTTTACTGTGCCTGACACGCCGATGGTTGGGTTAGCACTTTTATTCAGAGTGGTTGATTTTGGGTGATTGAACGAAAACATGATTCACACTATTCACATTAATTTATATAGCAATAATCAGATTAGCTTTTGATAATCCTATTATAAATAACTAAGTTCATGTCACTAAATTTGCATGATTTGCATGATGGCTGAATAAAAATAATAGTACTAGCTAAGAACTAATCAAAATAAATGAAAAAATGTATTTTTTTTATACGAATGAGTAGATTCAATTCTTCCTTCCCCAACAAATTGGCTATCACAATACCTCACATCAATTCAACAAAGTAGCATCGAAACATTAATAGATCAAAAAACAAAAAGCTTCAAAAGAGGGGAGAAATCTAGCATCAAAATTACAAGTTTTTCCTTCTGATTTTGCCCTTGCCGTGGAACTTCTTCTTGGCAATCTTAATCTTCTTCTTGAGCTTTTTTCCAATAGGTTTGAGGAATTTGGAACTCTGATTATCATCCGCGGCAGTCTCGACTTCCATGGCGGCGAAAGAGAAAGCAGCATCGTCGTCGGTGCGAGTGGGTTTAACTGGGAGCTTGGGAGCGGCGAGGGCCGCCTCCTGGATGGCTAGCTTGGCGGCGTCCTTCTTGTCATAAATCGGCTCAACCATCTCCCTCCTAATCGACCTCAGCCTCTTCTCCCTCTTCGATCTAATCGATTTCCCCATTGCTTCGGCGGCGTCCCAAATTTGCTGCTCAATAAAATTAGGGTTCTGGGCTGATTCTACGGAAAAATGTATTTAAGAGAGAGATGTCAAAATAGATAATCTTAGAATGAGTAAAATTCGTTGGTCTTTACCTTCTGTCAGACGTAATTTTAAATTTCATACACTGCTGCAACGCTAGTGGTGGTCTACAGTGTATGCCCCATATTAAAGGTAAGTTTACTAAAAAGCCCCTGAGGCATTTGGGCATTATAGTCCGAAAAATGGCTACAAATATACGATTTGTGATTACCTTTAAGGTTAGGGTTAGGCATGCACAAGGGTCGAAAACCGCCGGTTCAGGGTCATGAACCGGCGGTTCAAGGGTCGGGGAATGTATGAACCTGAACCGAACCGCCTAGCTCCCGGTGGTTCCGGTTCCGGTTCAAAAAACCGGCGGGTTACGGGGCGGTTCAAAACCGCCGGTTTTCGGCTTGAACCGCCGGTTCCGGGCCGGTTCGACGGTTCGACGAATTGTTTTTTTTTTTTTTTTTGCATTTTTCAACTTTTCAATTTTAATCAACTTACATTACACTTTTCAAGTTTATTTTTTGTATGAAATGTGAGTAAATAAAATTGAAAAAAATACGGATAAAGTTGCAATTTTATTGAAATTGCATGTTTACAAATTACACGTTACAAGTTACAACAATTACAAATTGAAAACATATGGCGGTCTTGAAGTCTTAAACAAAATTTAAATACAAATGAGACTACTAGTGAAGAACTAATTACAAATGACAATAAACGATGTTGAAGTTCTTAAACGTATAAGTGTATTATATATATACTCTTAACCGGCGAAGAAGATCTTTCTACATAACTAAATTAAGGACACCTTTAGCAATTCAACTTTAAATGTTGAGTTTCGTCTAACAATCAACAAATATAGTAGAATTGTCAAAAGTTTCCCTCATTTAGCCATATAGAGAAATATACTTCATCGACTAGAGTATATACAAATACAATTATGTAATTGTTTTTGCATATACAAAAACATATGGCGGTTCAACCCTAAACCGGCGGGTTGTCCACGGTTTCCGTCAGAAAACCACCGGTTTCTGACCGGTTTTGCAGGCCTACACACTGACCCTACAGCCTAGCCTCTGAAAAGTTGCCGGAACCGTCAGAAACTGACTCCCGAACCGGTGGTTTACCCCGACAAACCGGCGGTTTACCCCGCGAACCGCCGGTTCCAACGGCTATACTAAACCCCTACGCGAACCCTACGAACCCCTAACCTACGAAACACTATTTAACCCTTTGAACCGCCGGTTCAGGTTCAATATATTGCCGAACCTGAACCGGCCCTTCCGACCCTTCAACCCTTCTGCCGGTTCAACCCGCCGGTTCGGGCCCGCCGGTTCATGAACCGGGGGCCCGAACCGGCGGTTAACCGCCGGGTCGGGTCGGTTTGTGCATGCCTAGTTAGGGTTATGTGGAAATATTTTTTTGTTAGGGGCCTGCAACAGAACTTTTGGAAACGTTAGGGATATTTGATGTAGTTCACTCTTAGTAAAATAGATATACATGTACACGTACTCCATGCTATATACTTTCCTCTTTTTGTAGTTATAAAGCAAAATATTATTTTTATTTTACATATTTCTTTTATTTAAATACTAAAATATTATGAAATCAAATATTATATATGCAAATTAAAAAACTTAATAAATTGTAACTATGATGGAATAAATATCTGTATTTTTCATTTTTATATATTAAATACTTTCTAAAAATATAATGAAATTAAATATTTGTATATTTCATTTTATAAATATTTTATTCTTTCATATTTCAAATAAAATTTTTAATTTTATTTGGAGATGTTCCTATTTGATACTCTTCGTCCACGATTAATTGACATCAATTTATTTTTTCGTCCGTCCACAATTAATTGACACTTATACTTTTTGTAATGGACCTTACATTCCACTAACTTATCACACTCACATTTTATTATAAAACTAATATATAAAGTAGGATCCATATATTATTAACTTTTTCAATCCACTTTTTAATATATATTTGTTAAATCCGTGTCAAATCAAACGGGCTCAATTAATCATGGAAGGAGAGAGTAAGATATTTCATACTCCTATTAAAAAATGAAATATACAGATATTTATTCTATCATAGTTACAATTTATAAGTATTTTAATTTGCATATATAATATTTGATTTCATAATATTTTAGTATTTAAAAAAGAAATATGCAAAATAAAAATAATATTTTGCATTATAACTAGAAAAAGAGGAAAGTATATAGCATGGAGCACGTGTACATGTATATCTATTTTACTAAAGGCTGTATATGGGCCACCGCCCACAGCAAATTAAAAAAAGAATTGAGATTGTAAGATTGGCTGTGTTTCATGAGCATTACTGTGCGTTTTAACCACAGCAGCCTCTGCTGTGTTTTTTAACACAGCAGAGGATCCATCCCTTGGTATTAACACAGCAGAGGATCCTTGTAATACCAGCTAGGAGGGTGATGATAAGTTTTGAAATTATCCGAATAAACTATTATGACGGGGACACATCAAAACCGAGAAAATAATCAATTACCCATTAATGGCTAAAAGTAGTAGTACTACAACTACTATCATTTTTACTTTTTCTAGTACCTAATTGTAAGCAACACCTAATTGTAAGCAACACTCTTTTTGGCTGATCAAACATATTGGTGAGAGATTAGCTCACTGCACCAATAACAGCCATACATCAACAACTATATATCATCCACATTCAATCATATTGGACTTCACTATTGGAGCGAATAAATGCACTTCAACAAGTAAGTTTCATAACCTAGTCAATGCAACAACATATTTCTCAAAGTACACACACTCTACCAACCAAACAAAACCCAAAGTACGAAGGTATCATCGAAAATGAGTTGCGTATATAGCAAAAGATGCCAGCATCATGAATCAGAGTTGTGACTTTTCCATCCATCCACTCACTTGGGTTATTTTTGGGTGACTAACAGAAGATGAATTGAAGTAATAGACACGACATGAATATACACGCTGCAGCCTGAATTGGCTTCTACAAGTTAGCCTGTGCAGATTGACAAAATGGTGAATCTAGCTCCCCCTCAGTATTATAAATTCTATGCAACAGAAACATATACGGAATACTATTTCAGCGAAAAATGTGCCACAAAATAAAAGTCACTTTTCATACGTTATACCCTCAACTTCTACCCCCATCATCCACATAACATACTTAATTAACTTAACTTAAATACAAGGCAGTCAACTAAAACTAACCATACATGATTCCAACAGCTTCGCTTCCTTTTTGTGAACTCATGTGAGAGCAGCTACCTTTTGCGCTTCAGATACCTCCTGGGACAAAAGTGGCTGTAAATTTGACTCGTGCAGGTGCTGTTGCTGTTCTTCTAGGTCATCAAGTTCTTCTTCATAAATTGCATACTCCTCAGGCTTCTCCCACTAATATCATATAATGGGTACCCACCAAAATCCAAAGATAAGTCGAGATCCAAGGGAAAGGGAAAAAATGCAAAAAATGGAATAACCTCTTACCCTGCTGTCACATGTCACACAATTATAATAATACAAATTGCCATCTGGAGAAACATGCTCACTCCAGTCACATTCTATAGAGTTCTCTACCTTAGCACTGGAATCAAATGCACTGGATACAGGTGCAGAATCATTGCTTGCAATTGTTTCTATCTTGCCTCCTGAATGTGAAGACTGAAGATTTGGATTTTGCGTCATTGCAGAGCGAAATAACATATACCTTTTGTCAACAAACTTGTTGCCAAGTCACATTTCCCTTTCTTGTGGCAATAAAAAGATAGAAGAGGATCTATCGATCAAGCATCAAGAGGTGGGATGAAGCTATGATGAAAAAGTTCTCCCAACAAATGAGATGAATTTCAAGCACTTAGGATTAGAAGAAATCAAACATCAGGAAAGTAACATTGGTGTGGCCTATGCTGTTATGCAGCATGAATAGGAAGCTTACATTGTTGGAATTTCCAACTTGGAAAAAGAGGTGCTTTTCAAAAATTGAGCAAACGACGGAGAAAAAATTGTTCCAACATTTATGGATTATTTGATTTTGGTGTAGTTTGGCACGTCCAAACAAAACTGTTTCCAGAATTAAAGTTTCACCTAGATTTTAGCTACAAATCAAAAATCTAGGTCTAAGAGACGAAGTTACTTGAACTCCAAACACACATCCAAACAAGATATGAAAAGCTTAGAGTAAAACAATAATTATATGACTTCCACTGGGTATGGATGACCAGAAAGAATATGCTACCTTCATTTGTTGCATTTCAATAGGTAGCATACGCACACTAGCTGGATCATTGGAATATAAAGCAGGCCTGAAGAAGACCAAAGCATTAAGCTAATAGTAACAAAGATCAAAAAACGAGATTAGTGCAGATAATAAATATATCCACGTATGTGCATGCATATATATAAGCATGTTGTTCATTGTGTGTACATGGTAGACCTGACAAACAACAGCCAGGCTCGATCATTCACAAAGCTATCAGCATCAAGAAGAACCCAAAAGGCAAACCAAATAAAAAAACTCTGAGAATTCTAATGTTAATCTCCATTGAGTTTTCTTCAATAGTTAGAGAATTTCTGATTGTCAGAGACCTGAAGGGCAAGGGGATTGTTCAAGAAAATTGCTTGTTGCTAACTTCCACTTTCCATCACATTTCTACTTATGTTTCTCACATGAGCAGTTGAAGTTTTGTCCCCGTAGTTATCAACTTATTCTTTGCCAACTCATTTTTTGAAGATGCATTATCAGAAAACAATGAATTTATGCATACACACATAATGCTTGTTTATAGCTATATATACATACTTAGGTGAAATTGTCCCTGTATATTGAGAACCATTTCTCCAGAACGATGGTCATCCATCTATATCACATAACAGAAAAATAGAAGGGACACTGCACATCTCTACGTCTATGGGATTAGAGCATAAATCTACTACCAGAAAACTATGACGAGAGAGGATTATGAGAATGGTGTAATAACCTTGAATCCCCTATTCGTGGCCTCTTCGGATCTGCAAACCGCACTATCAATGGTTGTTCACATCCCTGGGGAAAAGTATATTAGGATTCACTTTTAAAATAGAACAGAGTTAGAAACACTGACATGGAAGCATAAGCCTTACTCTCATCACATATATGCCATTTAATGCATGAATTGCAGCAAGTGCCATATCTCTAGAAATATATTCGACAAAGCCACATCCTTGAATGCCAGAGAGAGTTCAATATGAAGAAAAAAAAGGTCGAAGATACAATAATCAGAAAGCAATGATTTGCTTAGTATTTAAGAGATGCAAAGAAAAACAGATGGCAGTGCGAGTGGAACCAACTACCAAAAGAAGTTAGCAGAAAGTTTCCTTAATAACCAATTTAAGTTGTTGGTTTTAGGGTGCACAAAACTATACCAAAAAAGATCTACTTTAAGAAGATTGTTAGCAACCAGTATCCACTAGCAATAGTTTCTCGGGCATCATGCGACCCAAATGAATTAGACTAGGGAGCTCAAAGAATCAGATGATGCATACCACGATTTTTCTTGAATTCGTCCCGAACAATAAAAATCTCTTGAATGACACCATAGGGGGAAAATATCTGGAAATAGAAACATTTAGTTAGCGCATGAAAAAGCTAGAATGTCCCCTCCCCCAAACAAAAGATAAAAGAAAAGGATTGGCATAAAGTATGTCTCTTTTATTTTTATTGAAAATAAAACGCAGAAGCAACTTATGTGATTATGTTCAGGAATTTGAAGCTCAAAGCTACACATTCTCATAGGCTTGACACTAGTTCAACTAATTGATGAGCCAACTCACAGTTAATGCAATTATGCAAAAGCAAAGATGCATACAAAGTAAAGCTTCAGTGCAAGAAAATTAATAACAAAGCTATGCAAGAAAAAACAAGTCTAGCGCAAAGACAGTTCTAAAAAAGAGCAGAACACGGTTTAAAGGCACACACTTCTTCAATATCCCTTCTCGCAGCCAGTCTATTCAAGCAGCCAACATACAACTTGTGGAACTGTGCACCAAAGCTCCCTACACAAGGATAGACATACTGGATCAACAAAGAGGCAAAAAAACATTGATATAAGTCAGAAAGCATGCATTCAAAGATATCAAAGCAGGCATTAGCAAAAATAATGTATTCTCATGCATGTATTATAAAGCATCCTGCATGGAGGGGATATTGATAAAGTCATAGTAAAAATATAGTACTACCTTTTACGAAGCCCAACTATTACGAAAAGGTTTTCTTTATTTCACTCCAATGGGCAACTAATTAGAGAATTCAATAGATGTTGTATTGTGCTAAGAGGTTTTTTTGCCTATCAACTATAGCATTGCTCTGATGTTAACAGAAAATAGCTAACTTTGGCCAAGAAAACAGTACATTAATAATCATGCAATTACTAATCCTCAAAATGTTGGGATTCAATACGCACAAGACTTTCACACACTCAGGTGAATCACACACACACTCACAGTTGTATGATCACTCACAATGCAGAAGAACACACACTCACACTTAGAGTATCGAAGATGGTAATCTTGGAGAGAAAACTTGAAAACTCTTTATTGATTTTCACTACTAACTACGTACATGGTTTTGAGCTATTTAAAGCTCTACAATCAAGTAGCAACTGCTACTAACTAACTACAAGAAGAATCAAGAAAGCAAGAAGAATAACTGTTACATCTCGGCTAACTAACTGCTGCACCAACGGCTAGTTTCTTTAGGCCGAACTTCCTTCTCGGTTCAAGACCGAACTTGTTGCTTCTTCTTTCTCGGCTCAAGACGAACTCTATTCTTGACTCAAGACCGAACTTTCTTTTTCGGCTCACAACCGAGCACTCTCTTCGGCTCACAACCGAGCTCCCTTCTCGGTTCAAAACCGAACTGTTGCCTCTTGCTTCTCGGCTCAAGACCAACTGTCTTCTCGGCTCAAAGCCGAACTCAAAGCCGAGCTCAAAGCCGAGCTTCCTTCTTCTTCTGCTAGTTCCAAGCTAGTTCCAGCTCGGTAAGTCGAGCTTACCGAACTCCTTTCTGGCCGAGCTTCTTCCAACTGAAATGAGCACTCCATTATTACAATTCTCCACCTGAGGGCTCATCTCAGTTCTCGCACAAACATTGATCAACTTCTTGCAATGATCAAACTTGTCTCTACTTAGAGATTTAGTTAGCATATCTGCCGGATTGTGCAAGGTGTTAATCTTAACCACCTTCACCCTTCCCCTTTCAATCTCATCTCTAATAAAGTGCAACTTTATGTCTATATGCTTGCTCCTTTCATGGAAACCCGGATGTTTAGCCAAGCATATAGCTGAGCTGCTGTCACAATGAATCACCATTGTTTCTTGGTCAAAACCAAAATCAGAAATTACTCCCTGGATCCAAAAACTCTCCTGTACAGCTGCAGTGAGAGCTATATACTCTGATTCTGTAGTTGAGAGAGCAACTACACTCTGCAGACCTGATTTCCAACTGATCACAGTTCCAAACATGGTGAACAAATAACCTGTTTGAGACTTTCTGGTGTCCAGATTTGCAGCATAGTCTGCATCACAATACCCCTGCACAACCTCCTCAGATCCACCTTCCCAGCCATTGAACACAATCCCCCAGTCCTTAGTTGACTTCATGTACCTCAATATCCATTTAAGAGCATTCCAATGCTCCTTCCCCGGGTCTGCCATGTATCTGCTAGTCACTGAGATAGCATGAGCAAGATCTGGTCTTGTACAAATCATAGTGTACATGATACTCCCAACAACACTAGCATAAGGGATAGCCTCCATCTCATCAGCCTCTTGCTTAGTTTTAGGAGCTTGTTCCTTTGATAATCTGAAACTCTGGGACAAGGGTGTTGAGGCAGGCTTAGCATTCTCCATTCTGAATCTCTGCATAACTTTGTCAATATAATCAGTTTGCAGCATCCACAGCTTCTTGCAGCCTCTATCTCTCTGAATATGTATGCCTAGGATCTTCCTTGACTCTCCTAGATCCTTCATTTCAAAGCTCGACTTCAGATCTTGTTTAACTTTCTGAATTTCTGTCATAGAAGGGCCTGCAAGTAGCATATCATCCACATAGAGTAATAGGTAGGCAATGGGAGTCCTGCCTGCCTTCTTGATGTAAATACAATCATCATATTCTGACTTGGAGAAGCCAATCTTCTTCATCTGTGCATCAAACTTCTTATTCCACTGTCTAGGACTTTGCTTAAGTCCATAAAGACTTTTCTGTAGCAGGCACACCTTGCCTTCTTCTCCAGTCTTCACATAGCCCTCTGGCTGTTCCATAAAGATAGTCTCCTCTAGATCCCCATTGAGGAAGGCTGTCTTCACATCAAGCTGTTGTAGCTCCCAGTCTAGCTGGTTCACAACTGCCAACAAGATTCTAATCGAAGTGTGCTTAACAACTGGAGCAAATACTTCATTGAAATCAATTCCTTCTTGCTGTGTGAAGCCCCTAGCCACCAGCCTTGCCTTGAATCTGATTCTATCTTTATCAGTGGTCTCAATCTTTTTCTTAAACAACCACTTACAACTGATCAGCCTCCTTTCTTTTCCATCTGTAGTCAGTCTGGATTTATCCACCAAAATCCATGTTTTGTTCTTGAGTAAAGATTCCATTTCCTCATTCATGGCTTCAATCCACCTTTCTCTGTCTTTACTCTTCATGGCTTCTTTATATGTGAGAGGATCTGCAATATCAATGCCCTCAGCAGCACAAAGTGCATAGTAGACCACATCAGAAAACCTTTCAGGTGGTCTTGTATTTCTTCTGCCTCTATCTCTTGCTATCTGGTACTCTCTGGCAGAATCTGCTGTAGGCTCATCAATTTTTCTACCTCGAGCTAGAGCACCATCATCCTCTGGTTCAGACTCACTTTCTGAGTCAGAGGCTCCACCTGCTCCTTGGCAAAGTCCCACTGGCTCCACCTTGAGGAAATCACTCTCAACTTCATTGGAGTCCAGCTTCCTTTTTAAGTATGGCATCTGATCCTCCAAGAACACAACATCCCTACTCACCATCACCTTCTGCCTACCAGGCTCAATGCACCAGAGCCTATACCCCTTAACACCCCTCTGATACCCCAGCAATATGCATTTTAGAGCCCTAGCCTCAAGCTTACTTTGCCTAGCATGAGCATAGGCTGCACACCCAAACACCTTGTATTTTGAGTAGTCACTATGGGCTCCATACCACATGTAATCAGGAGTTTCAGACTTAAGGGCAGTAGATGGACACTTATTTATGAGATAGGCTGCTGTATACACAGCCTCTCCCCAAAATCTGTTGCTCAGACCAGAACTGAGTAACAAGCACCTTACTCTCTCTAGGATAGTCCTATTCATCCTCTCCACAACACCATTTTGCTGGGGGTTACCAGGAACAGTGCGGTGCCTCTTCATACCCTTCTCTTTGCAAAACAGATCAAACTCAGTAGACAAGAATTCCAAGCCATTGTCAGTTCTTAGGCATTTAACACTCCTTCCCTTCTCTAGCTCCACCTCTTTACACCATATCTTGAATTTTGTGAATGTCTCTGATTTTTCTTTCAGTATATACACCCACAGTTTCCTAGTGTAGTCATCAATAATAGCAAGGTAGTATTTCCCACCACCAATTGAGCTTACAGGTGAAGGGCCCCAGAGATCACTATGTATGTAGTCTAATGGGGCTGTAGAAGAGTGAATACCTGTAGGATAGGGTGCCTTCTTTGCTTTTCCAAGTATACACTGCTCACAGGGGTCCATCTTGTTGAAATCTCCAGAGATCAGGCCCTTCTTGATGAGTTCTTTCAAGCTTCCTTCTGCTGGATGGCCCAATCTCTTGTGCCATAGCATTATGGAATCATCTGACACTGCATTGCTTTCTCCATCAACAGCCTTAGCCTTCAGATAATAGAGAATGTGCTCTCTGTCAGCCTCCATCATCACTGCATTCCCAGATTTCACAAGCATCTTTCCCTGACTCATCAATATGGTGAACCCTTTCTCCTCCAGCATTCCCAATGAGATGAGATTTCTTTTCACTTCCGGAATATACCTCACCCCAGTTAGGATCTTTATAGAGCCATCTTGCAAACTTAGCTTCACTTTCCCTATCCCTTTGATCTGACACACATGGTTATTTCCAAGAACTACAGTCCCTGATGCTTCCTGAAGATCATGAAACCAAGATTTGTTGGGGCACATATGGAAGCTGCACCCTGAGTCCATTATCCACCTGTGACTGATCCCATTATCACTTACATTCATGAGTTGAGCAGGGGGATCAGTACTCTCTACACAATCAGAAGTGTTGTGGCCCTCAGAGGCTAGTTTTCTCTTCCAGGCATGGCAGTCCTTCTTCAAGTGCCCTGGTTTCTTGCACCAAAAGCATGCTCTGGTTTCCTTCTGAGCATCAGAACTTGAGGGTTTAGAGCCCTCAAACTTTTTCTTGAAGTTCTGCTTTTTGAACTTCTTCACATTCAAGGCCTCTGCAGTTTGAACATTGGAGCTTGCAGAGCTTCTGCTGGTAGTCTTCTGGAGTTCCTTAGCCATCAAGGCCGAGTAGACTTCTGCATAGGTGATAGCCTTATCTCTGCCATAGATAATTGCATCACTCAACTGGTCATACGAGCTAGGCAAGGCATTCAATGTAAGAATGGCCTTGTCTTCATCTGAAATTTTAACATCCACAGAGCCCAGATCATCAATGATCTTATTGAACTCCTCCAACTGCTCTATGATAGATTTTTCACCAGAAAAACTATAGGCATAGAGCCTCTTCTTGAGATACAGCCGGTTAGCCAAAGATTTTGCCAGGTAAACTTCATCTAACCTGTTCAAGATCTCCACCGCAGTCTTGGCTTCTTGAACTTCCCTCAAGACCTTATCTCCAAGGCACAGAATCACTGCAGAATGTGCCTTGAGCTGCATCTCCTCCATCTTTGCCTGAGCTTTATCATCAAGCATTGGAGCCTTTCCTTTCTCTTCTGTATTTGCAAGAACTGCGGCCAAGCCTTGTTGAATCAAGACCGCCTTCATCTTCATCTTCCACAGGCTATAATCATTCTTGCCTGTGAACTTTTCTGCATCAAGCCTTGCTGCCATCTCTGAAACCGTTTGATCCTTTGCAAATCAGCTTCAATATCCCCTTCCCACAGACGGCGCCACTTGTTGGGATTCAATACGCACAAGACTTTCACACACTCAGGTGAATCACACACACACTCACAGTTGTATGATCACTCACAATGCAGAAGAACACACACTCACACTTAGAGTATCGAAGATGGTAATCTTGGAGAGAAAACTTGAAAACTCTTTATTGATTTTCACTACTAACTACGTACATGGTTTTGAGCTATTTAAAGCTCTACAATCAAGTAGCAACTGCTACTAACTAACTACAAGAAGAATCAAGAAAGCAAGAAGAATAACTGTTACATCTCGGCTAACTAACTGCTGCACCAACGGCTAGTTTCTTTAGGCCGAACTTCCTTCTCGGTTCAAGACCGAACTTGTTGCTTCTTCTTTCTCGGCTCAAGACGAACTCTATTCTTGACTCAAGACCGAACTTTCTTTTTCGGCTCACAACCGAGCACTCTCTTCGGCTCACAACCGAGCTCCCTTCTCGGTTCACAAACCGAACTCCTTTGCTTCTCGGCTCAAGACCAACTGTCTTCTCGGCTCAAAGCCGAACTCAAAGCCGAGCTCAAAGCCGAGCTTCCTTCTTCTTCTGCTAGTTCCAAGCTAGTTCCAGCTCGGTAAGTCGAGCTTACCGAACTCCTTTCTGGCCGAGCTTCTTCCAACTGAAATGAGCACTCCATTATTACACAAAAGATAACAACGAAACAATTTGACCACAAATAAAGTAGAAAACTAATGAATCATCCCAAATAACATTTTTTCACTAGAGCAAACCCATTTGGAGAGTGAAACACAATAATGGTTGTAAAATTCAGGAAATGGAATCTTGAAATGAAGTCTGACGGCATTGCACTGCAAAAGCAACTTAGCATACCGTGTCAAAGATTATGCATTTATTTACTCAAATGGATGACAACAGATAATATTAACTAACACACTACAATTTAGAAACAAAAAATACTAGGAAAGGGTGTATACTACCAAGGCGTTCGCGTTCCCTTTCTGCATATTTAACTTTTAGAGGAATCGCTGCCTGAACAAAAGTAGCATGTATGAATATATATTCAGATAGGTAAACTTTGAAACCATTCAAAATTTCTAGTGCAAGCGATAACTAACCCCAGGGAAAGTATAGTGACAGTTAAATGCTCCCATTGCATGCTCAGCTTGGTCAATCCTTGCATACTTCACAAAGCAACACTCTACAAATAGATGACACAAAAATTCATTTAAATATATTCCTTTGATATAGGTCCAACTACAAGTAATCCTAAAAGGTTTGGCAAAGCATGTACAGGAGTATCTGATAGATAGCAGCACAAGACAGTATCGAATGAGATGATTAAGCTGAATAAAACACTGGTATTGCACGAAAAGGTAACAGCCCTTCAACTTCAAGAATGACTTTTGGTACAACTCGAAGAGTATTATAAAACATAGATCATCCCATAGTTCAATGAACAAAATAAGAAAGCCATAATATTTAGATTTTTTAGAAATTGTTGATTTTATAAATGCAAACTCTTATACTCCCACTTAAGTTAACTATGTTACCCTTGCTCTAAGGTAGACTTAGTCTCATCTACTCAGATTGGAAACCTTCAACTGATAGCTTTCTGAAACAGAAACAAATTATACCCAGAGAATATAGTAAATCTTTCTAGTCTATAGACCCTGTACACTTAGTGTATCTCAGGCATGACGCATTAAAAATTTAAAACCTTCAATAAACCAAAACATAAAAGCAAGGGTACATTCACAGAAAAGAAACTGACCATATTTTACAACTGAGACTATGAAACTGATGCCACATTATCAGTGAAAGGCAAATTATGAAAATAGAAGCAAGACAAAGTACTTAGTCAAGTAGTGGTTTCCAATCAAATTTCGATTATAACAATACCTGTGAGGTGGTGTTCGGTTTCCTAGATAAAATAGTACCAAGATATAATCTAGGATGGAGTTGTGAGATTATTTTAGTTGGAGGGGATTAGTTATGACTAGTTATCCCATGATTATACATCTAGGATTGAGTTGTGGGATTGAATCTCATGAACAAACACATTACATATTTAATCCCGAGATACAATCTTGCAATTTGAACACCCCCTGAGTGTATTGAACCAACCACACAATATGATCCGACATAAAAAAAATATGAACGCAAAGGTAGAAACCACTGAACCATTGATCCATACCCTGCTGTAAACCGGTCCGCTTATCCTTGAGAAGAACAACCTCAATAATATCTCCAAATTCCCCAAAAACAGCGCAAACCTTAATAGAAGCCAAATATCACAATGTTCAAAATCAAAGATATCTTAATATAAAATCAAATTTGGAGGCAAAATTGTGCTTCAAAGTTTAAGCAGCACATCCGTGATCATCAAAGTTATTTACTCGATATTTTACTTACATCAAGTTCAGTAGCTGTTTTAGGTATCCCCACAACGTATAGCTTCACAAATCCGTTGTAATCAACACAGTCTGTAGAAAAAATCGCACTCAAAACGCCGAAGATGCACAATTAAAGTAGAAAATAAGCTTTTCAGATAAATTAGAAGCTGCAATACTGGAGTGGGGAATTGGTCTCTTTTGCCCCGAGAGAGGCAGCGAATGTTTGGAGTCGCCGCTGAGGTGGAAGCCAGTGGACTCGTTCAGCTGACCACTCAAATTTGGGTGGTGGCGGTGGTCCAATTGGTGCTGGTGGCTGCCGTTGAATTGGTCCTGCCGTTCTTCGCAATAGTAATAGCCTCCATCGGCCGGAAACGGCGGCGCTGGAGTGCAGTGATCGGCGCGCCTCTCCCCGCCGTTTTTCTCCATAGTTTTTCTGGTAGATGCTGTAATTACTATTCCAGCCATATAGACCATTACTTATTGCAAGTAGGAGATAGTACTAGGAAATGAAGGGCTTGATACCGGAAAAACGGTATATCGATCGTATCGTACCAATAAATATCGAAAAATATCGAATTTTCGATATACCGAAATTTTCGGTACGATACAATACCGTATTGTAGGTTTTCAATTCTATTCTATGCTTATACTCGTGTACGATTAAAATTCTCTTTTGAATTAGTACTAATTTATCCGTTGGTCTTGAATTTATGTAGGTTAATATTTTTAGATGGTTTCAACAAAATGAAGGGTTTGGTGCTCAAGATGTTGATAATTTTTGCTAATTATTGTAATGTATTTTCTTCTGACTTGACTTGATTATGGTATGTTTTGGTGTTTTGTTGTGTTGGATTTTGATTATGGAGATGTGAACAATGTTTATTTTATTGTGTTGAAAATATATTAATTATGGTTTTATTTTTCAGTTTTGAAATTATATTTTTCTGTATATAGGTATTCGAAATGGTATAAAATTGGATCAATTCTTTTTTTGGTAAAGGACTTTAATTGAATTCCATTTTAATGAAGAGCATTACTTGTATTCCGCCTCAGGGAGTGACGCATAAGAGTTCTGCGTCATTAACAGAAAGACGCATAATAATTATGCGTCGTTAGTTATTGACGCATAATCGTTATGCGTCGCTAAAAACGACGCATAAGGGTTATGCGTCGTTAGATATTGACGCATAACCATTGTGCGTCGTTCATTAGCGAAGCATAACGCTTATGCGTCTTTATTTAGCGACGCATAATTCTTATGCGTCGTTCGTTGAGTTTTAAACCGGGCAGAAGGCAGAACTAGCCAGAAACGAACGAGCAGAAGCAGGGGACGAAACCAAACGACGAAATTCCGACGAATCCGAGCAAAATCCGGCGAATTTCCACCATTTTGCAACCATATTCCGGTAATTGTTCTTCAATTTGGCTAAATACATCCTTTAATGTTTAATTTGGGCAGGTTTTCCGTAATTTAGTAAAAGTAGGGTTTTTGATTAAATTGATGGATTTTTGGTATATTTTTGTTGTTTTATTGCATATAATTAGGGATTATGATGAAATTATGGGTTATGATGAAATTGATGGAATTTTTGGTCAACTTTTCGTAATTTGTGTATTTCATATGGATTTAATTTAGCAAAATTAGGGTTTATGATGAAATTGTTGGATTTGTTGGTCAATTTTCCATAATTTGGGTATTTCATACGCATATAATTGAATGGGTAGAAGCAATTGATTAATTTTTTGTAATTGTGCCCCTTTTGGTGGGCGATTTTATGTAATTTGGGTATTTCATATGCATATATTGCGCCCCTAAGTTGCAATTTAGTTAACTTGTTGAGTTGTTATGAAAAAAATTGAATCATGGGTGAATGTTTTGAAGTAGATGACATCTGCAAGTTCCGAACAACAGTTATGCTATGGACCTGAGGATCCATCACTACTGTTTCATCAGAACGAACACATTTCAGCCTCCTTGTTGGCGAATGGCACAGCAAATGTGTTGAGAAGTCGTAGGACGGAGAGTAAGGTGTGGGCATTGCCAATACATGAAAATGTGACGTATTGGCTAGATGTATGGGGGTTCAGAGGCGTGGTTGAATGTGGAAGGCCGATGAGGATGGACAATGAGCTAATAACGGCCTTGATCGAGCGCTGGAGGCCTGAGACACACTGTTTCCACCTTCCAGTTGGTGAAGTTACTATAACCTTACAGGATGTGCAAAGCCTGTGGGGTTTGAGAGCAGACGGTCGTGTTTTCACTGGCCGTGACTACCCTGTTGGATTTGAAGATTGGTCCAGCAAGTGTAGAGATTTGTTGGGATGGATACCTGACGCAGAAACCGAAACGAAGCACGGTGGTTTGTTGATGACGTCTCTGATCCACCAAGCGACGATGTCGTTGGGTGATGGGCTGCCTGAGTATGCATACATTCAAAGAGCACGTATACATGCTCTGATCTTGTTAGGGGGGCTTATTTTACCGGACACCACAGGGTGCAAGGTCCCCTTTATGTGGTTAAATGCCTTAGACGATCCGGAAGATGTGGCTAATATCAGTTGGGGGAGTGCTGCTTTAGCATACCTGTATCATTATTTGTGCGAGGCTTCTATAGGCAGACAGAGAAGAGATGTGGGTGGACCTATGGTTCTCTTGCAGCTGTGGGCCTGGGAAAGAATGCCTACATTGAGGCCAGCCTTCTTGATATCGCCTATGCACACGCCGTATACCCCGTGTGGAGCCAAGTAATGTTTTTGTTTAAATTAACTCACATAATTATGTATTTTGTTGATAACTTTTGACATTAATATTATGTATAGGTGGCACGGAGTTACTGAAATTGGAAATGCTCCCCGACATTCAGTAGCTCATTATCGTGATCAGTTATCACTGATCCGTCCTGGCCAGGTGAAATTTATTTGTGTTGTCTTAGTTAATTAATTTACTTACTATAGTATGAAATTAATTGTGTTTTTTATTTTATTTGTTTGTAGTTTATGTGGACACCCTATGCAGACTGTATCCTCCCTGAGTACTGCATTGATTCGACTGCATCCTACTTGTGCGATACTTATTTGGTGTGCTGGTCATTTGTCGAGGCACACGAGGCTGGACGCGTTTCCCGACAATTTAACCGCTACCAGCGTATTCCTCAGTACTGTGATAGGATGCTACATAGCTCCGGCCATTTGAGTAAAAGTCACCGCCGTGGGAGGAAGGGCGCTGATCGGGCTAAGGTACATAAGTTCTTCATTGATGAATGGGACTTGCGCCACGACAGGTTCCAAGCAACTTTTGACCATGCAACGACGACAATGGATGGTCGCATTAATCCGGGCTATATGGAGTGGTACAATAGGATCACCGTGTCGTACCTAGTTCAACCTGGGACACAGTCAACTGAAGGGATGAACGAGGCAGCCCCTTCTAATTTATTGGCGGTATGTGATGTTTTTGTATATAAAAATGTCTTTAGTTTAAAGTTTGTATTGCTCACCGTGGTATGATGTCATTTGTATTTGTGTTATCTAGGTTGAGACCCTTCAGGGGATATGGCATTTGACCTCTGAACATGACACAGACCCTCGGTTACGGCAGATCCGAGAAATGGCTGCTTCGGCACTTCGTGCGATGAACCATGCTGATGCGATGGAGTATCCATCTTCTCAACGGCGAAATGTGGTCATGCCGCCACGCCCACCAACTTCTCTTCGTCATGGACTGCCGGGTGTCCGGACGGGTGGGCACGGGATTACGCGACAGCATAGGTTGTCGCAGCAGCAGCAGCCGCAACCTGAGAATGCGGTACCAGAGCCCTTGAGTCCGGAGTACGCTCCACCAGGATGGTCTCAGCTGAGTGGTGCAAGCCACGAGCCCTCGCAATGGGGAGCACGCGCGTCATGTGATTCATTCTTTGGCGGTGTGTCTGATTGGGATGCAGCTCAACCAGGACGTGATACGTACTTTCAGAATTATCAATTTATGGATCCTGTGGGGGAAGAAGAGGGTCCGGAAGAAGAGGGCGGGGAAGAAGAGGGCGGGGAGGAACATGACGAAGTAATATTCCGACCACCGACCGCGGGATCCTCACGACCATCAAGTACGATTGGGAGGGCTATGGAGAATGTATTCAGGGGATTTTCAACAAGGAAGAACAAAGGGAAAGCTCCGACAAAGTTCACGCCTCCATCTAGATAGATTTCGGTCATATGTTGGTATTTGTGTCTATTGAAACAGGTTGTGATCGTAAGTTGATTTTTGAACATTTTTGATATGATGAAACATAAATACTTCGGAATGTTTTCTACGGTGGAATGAACAATATTATGATTTTGATAAACAAATATAAACAAATATCGTCATATGCCCGAAACATGTTTCAAAAATCAACATACGACCACACCGGGCGAAGTGGTTGGACTCGTTATAAATTTACATAAAATCGCCAGACCGGGCTTTTTAGAAAAATAAAATCGCCCGACCGGGCGAAGTTTCTGGACTGAATAGTGCATGACGAAATTCACCCGGTGACGCATAACGATTATGCGTCGTTCTTTTATGACCATAACTATTATGCGTCGTTCATTGGTGACGCATAATCATTATGCGTCACTGGGTGAATGTCGTCACGCACTGTTGAGTCCAGAAACTTCGCCCGGTCGGGCGATTTTATTTTTCTAAAACGCCCGGTCGGGCGATTTTATGTAAATTTGTATCGAGTCCGGCCACTTCGCCCGGTGTGGTCGTATGTTGAAATTTGAACATTTTTAATGGGTTGAAACATGTTTCGGGCATATGTTGGTATTTGTTTATCAAAATCATAATACTTGTCGTAATAACAATCATAATAACTGTCATAATAAAAAGCATAATGATTGTCGACAACATCTCACAAATATTGAAACATACACATAGTAGCTATCACATCTCACAAATGTTGAAACATACACATAGTAGTTATCACATCTCACAAATATTTACCACGTCTTTACTGAACGGCACCGGCTGAGCAATTTCTTCGGTCATGCCCCTCTATCCCGCAATTTCTGCAACGGCGGGGAGCTTTCGGTTCATCTTCCTCCTGGACATCCATTTGATTAAGTATCCTCCTTCTTCTAACTCGGCCACGCGTTCTAGGAATCAACTGCTGAGGGGTGATGCACAACTTCCATGAAGGTGCAACCCAATACTCTTCGTGTCTTGGTGCATCAAATGAAACTTGAGTATAGTACTGTGATCTCCATGTACCTAGGTAGTACTTCTCATCAATGAGGTCAATCATAACATGACCTCGGTCTCTAGCAACCGCACAAGCATGCGAACAAGGGATTCTCCACATCTGCCACTTACCACAACTGCAACTCGATTCCAAATACCTCACTAATTGAACATTGTTGCCCTTTGACACTCCTTGTACGATTCTTCCTCGAGTTCGGACATGGTACTTCCCTGTATCTCGGTCAATGACAGTGATGTAATGTTTTCGCCCCTTTGAGTCATTCTTAGCAAGTTTGTCCCTCGCCCATGGGGTTAATTCACCTTCGGTGTGTTCGATTGTTGTCTTCTTCTCCACCCATCATTTTACCGTCCTCCAAAATGTCAAATCAACCAACACTCTAATCGGCAACTCTCTCACACCCCTCAAGACGTTATTGTAGCACTCCGACATGTTTGTTGTGGCCACCCCCCACCTAAGTCCACCATCGTAGCACAATGACCAACATTCTTTTGTAATCCTATTCAGCATTCGAACCGCACCACTGTTGACATCATGTAGTGCTCGACGTCTTCTGGCAAATTTATGTTTCTGAGAACTTATCCCCAACTTCCATATAATGGCCTTCACATTGGGTCCCTTGTGCTTCTTCAACACATTTGCCCTCACATGAAGCAAACAAAATTTGTGGTGTATCTGCGGGGCCCTTGTCATGATTTCAGACTCCATTGCATTCAAGAGTCATTTATGCCTATCTGATATAATGCACACCTCCCTCTCGTATTTCACCACCTGAGTTCTGACATGATCCAAAAACCACGACCAACTATCATTGGTTTCTTTATCCACCACAGCATATGCAATAGGCAAGCATGTCTTGTTAGCATCAAAACCACAAGCAACAAGCAACTTACCTTTAAATCTTCCTCGGAGGTGAGTCCCGTCCACTGTTAACACCGGTGCGGCCTTCTGGAATGCATGTATTGCAGGCCCAAATGCCCAGAAAACATAGTTGAACACCATTGTACGCCTCCAACTCAACAGCTCGTTATGCTTCCACTCAACAATTGTGCCCGTATTCTGTGACTGGAGTTCAAACATGTAGCTTGGTAACAGCCTAAATGATTCCTCCCATCCACCGTACACAAACTCTATAGCCTTTCTCTTTGCATACCATGCCTTTTTATAACTGATTAACACACCAAATTTGTCTTGAACATCAGCTATTATTGAGAAGACCTTGAAATCGGCACATTGTCGCACATGATGTCGAATCAACAGAGCTATCATTGGGGATGAAAAGTTAGCATGATCTCTATTAGCCCGATGGCCTACACAAGTATGTCGATCCTTCCACTTCCTAACTTCCCACATATCGTCATGCGACCTTTGTGTAACTGAAACCTCCCACTTACATTCCCTCGCC
Organism: Salvia splendens; assembly: GCF_004379255.2. Classification (NCBI taxonomy): domain Eukaryota; kingdom Viridiplantae; phylum Streptophyta; class Magnoliopsida; order Lamiales; family Lamiaceae; genus Salvia; species Salvia splendens. The sequence continues at coordinate 60,679 of NC_056033.1, forward strand.
TTTTCAGCGTCGGTGGTGCTGATGATGCCTGCCCCTGTTACTGTCATTCCTGCTGGAAATTTGCATACAACATGCCACCTTCTTAATTTGCTCTCGACAACATTAAACTGTTTTTCATTCCACAAACTCCACATAGTTATAGCAGTTTTCACGTGTAGCTTGGAATCAAATTTTGTTCCCAACACAATCCGATGCGGCTCATTCTCATTCCAATACAAAAGGCTGTGTTCATTACCACCCACATCATCCGATACTCCAGAATGACGACTTGGTAATTCACGAAAGAATCTAAACCCACTAGGATTGTATTTCGGAAGTGGTTGTTCACCTTGCATAACAGGTTTACATGGTACTATCTCATCATCAGAACTAGCACCGACATCATCAGCACCATCACCATCACTGACATCGGGGTCTGGCTCTGTCTCAGATAGTGGCCTTGGCTCATCAAGATCATCTGCAACATCTACCTCATCATTCAATCCAACAGCAACATCTACAACATCTACAACATCTACAACATCTCTCTGCTCATTCATACTACGATCAAAGCTCATTTATTCAATACCACAGTCAAAACTCATTTATTCAAACCTCGCAGATGCTCCAATACCATAATCAACAACTGGTGGGATTTCTGCACTCCTCACCGGTGAATACTCAACAAATAATTCAATACACCCACTTGAATTTTGAGCATTGTTGAACATAAACATTACACTTTCATCATTGCAAATCACAGCACATGTATAACTCATACCGGAAGCATAGACTATACATTGTCTCCATAATAATTCAATTGTGTGTTGGTTCATATCTATTCCCATCGCATCACAGATCATTGTTACCAACCCAGAATAGGAAACACCTGAATTTAATATGATGGAGCTTCTCGCACGAGGTGGTTCATAACCAATACCCGTATGTGGTAGTTGAACTACTCTACCACCCCAATACAAACTCACAAATACTTGCATGATTTCTGCATAAAAAATATTTAAAACAACGACAATTCGGGACATTTTTCCTACAAGCCCTAATTTGTATAAATTGGGTAAAACTAACAAATGAAAGCACAATAAACATGAATAATGATGAATGTAGCTAAATTGATTAACAAATTACCGGATCTTATGGAGAAATCGCCGAAAATCGTCTGAAAACACCGGAAATCGCCGAGAGAGGAAATGAAAGTGTGTGAAAGTGCCTTCTGTGAGCTGCGTCTGCCTGTAGGGGGTTAAAAGCCGCCTTAACGACGCATAACCATTATGCGTCGTTCTTTAATGACGCATAACCCTTATGCGTCGTTAAGCGACGCATAATCCTTGTGCGTCATTAAAGAACGACGCATAAGGGTTATGCGTTTCATTAAGAACGACGCACAACCATTATGCGTCACTCCCTCAATTAGAATGAATCTATTCTCCTTCATTAAATTGGAATTCCATTACTTTTTAAGCAAAAAAGAAGAAAGACCTCGTATAAAATTTCGGTATATCGTACGAAATTTCGATATACCGTTCAGAAAGGTATACCGAAGTTCGGTACGATATATCGAAATATTGATACGGTAACGGAATAGTTTTTTTCCATACCGAAATTTTGGTATACCGAAACTTTCGATACTACTCCCTCCGTCCCATGCTACTCGCACTTTTCATTTTAGGCCGTAAATTTGAGATTGATTTTTTTGTGTAATTAAAAAAGAATTTTAGGTGTAATGAGACATCACTTAATAAAAGAGCTCTTAACTTAAACTAACATATTAATTAAATGCATTAATTCTAACTTAAATTATAAATAGTGTAAGGACTTTGTGACGAGCCGAAAAGCAAACGTGCGAGTAGCACGGGACGGAGGGAGTATAACGATATGAAATTCTTTCATATCGATATTTTCGATATAATAACGATATAAAATTTTCGATACGATATATCGACCCAACCCTAGAAATGTTAGGTGGTTGTAATAGTGAAATAAGTTAGTGGCGGATTTTTGGGCTGATTTTGAGACTGGCGTTATTACCGGTGTTACGGTTGGAATTTATAATGCTGACGTGGCAGAGGAAACTGGGTTCTGATGAATTTTGGGGCGGTTTTTATGCCCAACGATGTCAATGTCCTTAAAAAGTTAATGGAATGTGAGTTCTATTTTTATATTCTTTTCGTCTCTAATAAATAGGTGTATTAACTATTTTATTTTTAGTCCGTCCCTGAAAATTATAAACTTCTAATTTAGGAAATATAAACACTACTAATAATGTAAACTTCAATATGCACTAACACTATTTCTACTGCCTTTTTCTCTTCATCTCTCTAATTTTACAAATTTTGCATCAAAACGTATGTCCAACCTAAAGTTCATACTTAAACCACTACATCTCAATTTTGGTGAAGAAAACTTCTTCAATCATACTACAAACTCAAAACTCATTTTTGCGTTTTTCTATGGATCAACACCAAATATGGTGCTACTGTTTTGCTTTTGAATTGGAAACTTGCTCGAATTGGATCCTTTCAATTTTTCATATATTTACGAAATTGATCCAGTTGATTGGCACTAACCCTAGATCCTTGCCCACGATAACTCATATCACGGGAGGAAACTTCGCGCAGAGTTCTATTACTATTAATGGGTGGCTCCGGGATTTCTTATGGGCACAGGCATCCCAGGTAATTCAGTAAATTTTGTAAGACATATACTAAAAACTGATGTAAATTATGTAAAATTTAAGTTTAGTGTAAATGGTTGAAGTAAAATTACTTTTTAGTGTGACTTATGCTAAAAAATGGATATGAGTTTGATGTAAATAAAAAGGTGGTTCAATTTTTATAACCACATAGTACTCCATAACAAGCACACATTGAATAACAAACCTACTTTTTATTGCCGTACGATTGTCACTTTAAATTCGGTTTTATTTTGGGATTATATTTCTCTTTCAAGATATATGATCTCATCTTTTACATCATCAATTTACATCATTTGTGTATTTATAAAACATCCAATATGATGTAGGTGACCTGAATTGATGATACTGAAACACTTCAAACACCAGATGCATAAACTGGTGAAACAAGAAGACAGACATTGATTTTCCCCATACACATTTTCATAGATCCATTTAGCTACACATTCGAAGGAGCTCAAAAGCAAAAGGATGATGATCAGCATCCTAAGATTTTAAATGACTTTAGGATCAAACACCAGAAAGGGACACCTCAACCGGCCACGATAACTACAATATTAAGGAAGAACGTCTAATATTGTAAAAAAATGGCACTACTTTCAGCTATCAGTTCTGAGTTATGACAATGAATTTACAAGACGATGTTAGGAACATTAAATTAAAGGATCCAATGTAGCGGTGTCCCAAAATAGGTGCAGAAATTGAATGTGCAATTCCACTAATATTTAATACAACTTCTTTTGCATGCACATGGCCAAGTAACATGTATGGCAAAAGTGCACCAATTTAGAGGATTCCCAGCGATCAGAAAAACCGCTAGTGAGATTCTAACTCCGGCTGTATGAACATGTGATGTACGTTATAAGGTTCTTCAATCACTCATAGCTTGAGCTTTGTCAAGACTCTATAAGTCGAGATGTGCATACCCCCCTTCAACAGCGATTTGCAGGTCAAAGTGGTATACATATCAACTCAAGCATTTAAGCAGTAGCTGGAAAGCTGTTTTTCATTTTAACATTTGACACTGACAATAAAACACTAAATTCATCAAAAGTTGTCCCTTTGAAGAAGGAAGGCAAAAATAGTACTCCGTGGTAGTAATACTTTAACATGGCTGCTGTGTCACAATAGATAAGATGATCAACATCTAGACCAGGGTTTCCAATGCAAGGCGAATCACAGTCATGCATGCTATGAGGGGGAGATTCTTATTCTATTTTCAGTACTGAACATATGTTTATCCACTACCATTGCACACATCACATTTAATTATTGAGTAACAAAAATTTATGTGCACTCACATGGTATTTAATAATGAAGTGAAGCATAAAATATAGGTGCAACACTATAATACCTTTGCCAAATTAGATCATAATAAATATAAATTGGCACTGACAAAAAGTTGGCTGAGAAAATGCATTCGGCCATAAACTAGTTATTTATTTTATGATCTAAGAATTTTAGTTTCATGGAATCCTGAGGACGGGGATGACGATACCCTCCCACCAGCCATACGTAACAGCCGGTGGCAGTGAGAGTGGAGGTGGGGGCTTTTTTGTCAAGCACAGAGCAACATATTAAAACTCATGGCATTTGGACACAGTAAAAAAGTACTAGTCCTACTTAGTAGTCTTCTAATATTCTAATCCCATGACATACCAAAATCGGTGAGCTAAAACGTTCATTTTAGCAACAAACCGACACTTAAATACTACAACTACAGATCATTAGCCAAAAGATGTTAGCACCTATACAAAAGAACAAACATATACAAAACATATCACCTACAGCTGCAACTTTCTTCACCAGTCAACCAATTTTTGGCAGACCTGTGTGGAACGAGCTTCCTCGTTCTTGAATTTCACAAAATAGAAGAAACTCTACCTTCAAAATCATTCTTTACAGTCTTGATGCTATCTTTCGTTTCCCTCAGCCTAACCTGCAGGAAAGCAATCTCTTCTTCCTCTCTTTCTTTCGCAGACTCTGCTTGTGAGCGCTTTCTCTGCAACTTCATTATATGCCTGTTGATCTCCTCAATGTCTCTTTCAAGTCTAGCCTTTGTGTCGCTGTGACCTGTGATCTGGCCATTTAGAGTTTCTGCGTCGTTTGCAAGCTTCTCTTGCTTGCACTTGATAGCAAGCAGCTCATTTATGCAATCCTGAATGGGCCCGACTTCAAACCCTTGTTTTTCCAAATCTGTGAGTGTGTCCATTATATCATCCATGATGCTTACAGGATCAGTTAGCTGCAATTTGGAGGCTCTTTCGACTATGCTGGAAAATGTGACCATATAGCCTATAGCCAAGCCTTCTCGTGAACTTTCTCTGAAACTTTCCAAAGGCTGGAAATGTGGCTTCTGCGGCAGCCTCTGGAAAACTTGAAAGGATTCAATAGTCTTCCAAAGAATAGTGTTTTTCTCAAAAGGGAGCTTTTCTGGCTCACTTAGCACTAGGGCAACCTTGTCTACTGAAGCAACATCAGGTGTTGTTCTGTTTTCTGGCTGCTTCTCATTATGCTCACGAACAGTCTCCCCCACAGAATGTCGAGGTTGACTTGATATCATTGAGATTTTATCAACCCTGGGAGTAGTTGCCTGTGCTTCATTTTCTGGCCGCTTCTCTTTATCCTCATCCAGCACAACAGCTACATTGTTTTCCATACTACTTTGAGGAGGATGATAAGGTATCATGGGACCTTTATCAACTGTAACAGAAGCTTGTGCTTCATCTTCTGACAGATTCTCACTGTTCAAATCGAACAAAACAATAGAAGTCTCTTCCCCAGAAGGCATGCTTTGTCTTCCACTTTCTGATTGCTTTTGAGTGCCTTCGTTAAGAACATTACCAGTGATGTTGCTCTCAGAAGGAAAGCCTGTATCTACCAAACCAGAAGATTGTATTTCACTTTGTGGCTGCATCTCACTAGCCTCATCGTGCCCGACATGGCCACCTTGGGTTTTACCATTCTCAGTGTACGGTACCATCACTGTATCCACAAGAAGCAATCCTGATTAGAGTACCATCAGTCAGAATGAAAAAGTAAGAAATCGCACTAGTAGACATGTAAGTTTACCTGAGCCATCAATTACAGATGACATGTGCATCTCGTCAATCCATTTCGAAAGTGGTTCATTATCAAACTGACTGCTGGGTTGGGGTTCAATAACTTTCTCTACATCCAATGTGAGGTGAGGTTCAATAAATTTCTCTAGATTCAATGTGGGGTTAACCACCACCACTTTACCTCGAGAAACACCAACAGAATCTATACAAGCAAGGAACAGTTATCAATAGGCTGCTAAAAGTACATGAAATGAAAGGAATGGAAAGGAAAAGCAACAATAGATATAGACATCATCCTTTTATCTGAATCTTGAGATACAAACAAAATATCGTTATGCAACAGTTATCTAACAAATCCAGAGGTCAAGCTTTAACCCCATAATATCTCACCTCGAACTTTGACTGCAATTCTACCACCAGCAGTAATCTGCATCTGTCCTCTCTTGAACGAACGATATTCTTCCAGCCTGACTGGCTCTTTTACACCAGCCGCCCCATACTCATTATCCAGTATTCGTTTTGGCATTCTCACTTTTCTTTTCTCAGGACCAGACTGACCATTAGCTGTTGTTTCCATCCCTATCACCACCACATCATGAAGTTCCTGTGAACCATCATCTAGTCTGTTCAAATTGATATCACCTAAACTCTGACATCCATGTTCAGCACTTCCTACAACAAGAAATCATTCTTTAATTCATGCATAGAAGCAAAGAAAATGAGACATTTGTTTTTCTCCAGGGGAGAATATGAAGCGCTCCATAAAGGATGTCCTTATTTAAACCTGCGACCACAGTCCCTGTGCTTTCAAGCACAAATTTTCTTATTTGCCTCACTCTCTTTCTCTTCTCGTTGATTTCTCCAATTCCTAATTGCTTTCCATCCTACAAATGGAAGAGATGTAGTAGTAAGCAGAATGAATGGCATCATACTGTATATTCTATATTTTCTCTTATAATTCATGAATACCCCACTCAGCAGCATGCCCATGAGAGGGGTAGGGGGTATAGGATCTCTCCAGAGTATACATTAAACATCTGTTTCATTTAGACCAACCGAGTGCATCATGTTGCCTGAACAATGTCCAGCATATTACATTCTTTTACAGTTTCAGAGATTAAAAAGCAGTCACACCAAAAGTTTATTCTATCTCAAGAGGAAGTCCTAAATGTATCATATATGGTTGGTTGAAGTGAAAAAATTATCACATGAGTGTGTACCTTTGGAAATTGGAATATTAAGACAATGAACGAGTTCTTAGCTTTTCAATAGCAATTTGTCAATACTAATTAAGTTGCAGATATGTTAGTTGTATAATCAAAGGTCATGCCAAATCACAAACATTATAGAAGAAAAGCTATCGTCAGTACCAAACAAATGAACAAACATACTTCTTAACAATAAACAAAAATCAACCAACACATCAACTAATATCTAAAGTTATTCAATTATTCATATTTGTCACCTACCGTGATTTTCCCAGTCGTGAAATCAAAGACCGGTTGTCTCTGATCATCCAAACTAATAAAAGCCTCATTGCTGGAAGGTCGACTTCTATTACTTTCTGGTTTTCCTGAGCTCCACACTTCTGCACATGACAAACCTATGACTATAGGAAGATCAGTTTCACATCTTGCATGCTCGTTTTGAGCACCTTCTTTAGTGTTTCCAGCTGTATCTAGTTCCTTCTCTGCAAGGTCTCCCAGCTTTGCTAATTGAACAAAAGGACTGGTGGCAACTTCTGAGAAAGATGGGCGTAAAAGAATTTATACCTCCACAACCAAGTTGTAGGATTTCAACTGGCGATACTTGTGCAGCACCCTTCCCCAAGATGGTGGATGTGGATTTAATGTTTTCACTGGCATTATGCGGTGTACATCCGTTCCTATGCTTTCTTTGCTGCATGATTTAAGGGTAACATATCGAAACTTAAAAACCAATAACTTGCAGCACATCAAATCACAGAAGTGAGACGAACACAATCATATTTCCACAATACATTCCTGATCCAGCAGTTCCTACAGTTTGAACTAGGTCAGAGTAGAAGTTTCATAAAGTACTCTGACACATCTGTACTAAGTATCTGATAAGTCTAACAGAAGGGAAAATGCAACAAGAATTCAAATTGTGTCTTGGAACTCAATAATATGTGGGCCTACAAAGGTCAAAGAACAGTTTTCAACCAAACTTAGAAGTATGTCCAGCCCGCATAAATAAGATAAAATACATTCAAGGTATCTGTTAGTTCTAGTCTTGCCTTTCATATAGCCAGAAAGAACATTGCTGTAAATTGCCATTAACATTTGGTAAATTGTGTCTTGCCGCAACAGTCAGTCACATTGACATAATAAGAAAACATTAATGTCTATGCTATTGGGTATTAAACTCAATAAAGAACATGTTTTCACCAATTCATCATTAACAAATAATGAACTCGGTCACCATGGATAGCAAGTAGTATATCAATTACCAAAGAGAAACAATATGCAATATCCAAGGGCACGTATGACTTACAGCATTTTCTTCCCATGGATGATCAGAGAAAGATTGATCCAACGTAGTTTGTGCTAGAGATATTTCCATATTATTTAAAGATTCTGGGATTTCAGGACTGCATAAAATTTCTATTTTTGATCCATCAAACCCATCCCTTTTATTGGCTACCACTACATTTCCTTCCCTGAGCTTTTTAAGAGGATGAGAAACAGAACCCCCCGAATCAGATACATATGCTGTCCTTTTTGTCAAAGGTACAGTTGCACGGGACAATGTCTGATTATCAAGAATAAACTGCTCATATTTATCATTTCTTGATATTGATGATGAGTGTGTTTTGGCAAAGATGACCTCTTCATTCACTGAATTTCTCGGAGGAGCAGCTGCCACAGAGGTACTAGAGTTATCAGGTGTGATATATTGAGATACGTCATAGACTAAGGATGGGACTGAGGGTTCCTGATACAGTTTCCAAGGAATCAGACTTAAACTTCTTACAAACAAATACTAGTATATTACAAAAGTAGGTAGTCGGGTTTCTGATATCAAAACAATGCAGATAGTAATGAAAGAACAAAGCCCATCTATAAGATGCTCGTAATACTGTCCACATAATAAACACTTTAAAAATCAATTAACAAGATTCTAAATTTCTTATTAGTACTTAGAAACTCAGTAATACTCATAACATAGTAGCTTTTCACTACACTAACACAATATCCCATTTGCATATGACTGTGGTACTAAAAATCAAAAAAAGAATGTTTTACACATAAATACAAGAGGTAAAATAGTTTTAACTTTGCAGATAGAGAGCATCAACACCTAAAGGTCGATAGTATTAGTAACTAGAAGTGCTACTTTGCCATGTGTCACATGCACAACAAAGACAGAAAAGTGGCAGTCACACCTCCTTTCTCAGAAAAGAGTATTAGTTGCTAATGACATCAAACAGATAAAGTAACTTTAAAACCATATGCAGCAACAGTGATGGAGATAAAATGATGGTACAATCATATGGAATTCATTTGAAAATATTATTATAAAAAAAGGAGCATTTTCAAGGGAGTATACAAAACCTGGGAAGAAGTGAACCATTTGTCATCCTTCCATTCCATGTGAAGTCTTAATTCTGACTGATTGAATTCCTTATCGCAATTCATTTGCTTAAAGAACACAAGGTATCTACTGTTCACAAGCTCTTTTGTAATTATTCCACTCCACCAGCCAAAGTCAAAGAATGCATCAACATTTTCAAATAAAACTAATTTTTTATCTTTGAGAAGTGGAGGGCAAGGCCTGATGTGCAAAGAATCAACCTTGGCTTTAGCTGAACTGTGGTTATCTGAGTTTACACAATTGCACTCCACCAAAAATGTCAGATTCCCCAGGTCTTGAAGAATTGTGGCTGGATACCAAACATCCTGAAATTCTTCTCTGTCAAATGACACTTCCACCTTTCTTCCAACATCAAACATCAATCCTGCTATATTCTTCGCACAATTACAAGACCGGAAAAGGAAGCAGAACATCAGTAAATAAGAGTAGCAGCAAACATCGCCTCAAAACCAATTATCACCGAACTTTGAGGGTTTTTCAATGAACATCAAGGATGAATTATTGCTGATTTAGCAAGGTTTGCAACGTGAAAAATATTGAAAATTACTTCAAAATTGCAGACCAAATTGACATGCAATTTTTGAATAAACCTGTTTCTGAGGACGGAGCCAGTTCCCGTTCACCCAATCGGAGTGCAGCCTCAACTCTCCAAGCCCAAACTCGAGCTCATCGGGGGGGTTGGGAAATGTGACGACGTATCTCTGGTCGCGGGCGAAGACGCCGGTGACAACGCCCGTCCACCAGCCGTCCTTGTAGAAGGCGTCGACGACGTCGTCCAGATCTAAACCCTTGAGGGGTGGTTGATGGAGCGGCGGGGTGGGCCTTACGGAGGAGGCGTCGACGTACTCCCTCAGCCGATCCAAGCCGTCCTTGTGCGCCAGCAGGTCGTGATACTCCACGTAGAGCTTCCTCGACTTCTTCTTATTCGGAGAATTGAGGACGGTGGCGGAGAAGTATACTCCCCTGAAATCCTCCTCGTCGGTCTTCACCTCGACCACGGAGCCTATAGGGAAGTAGTGGTGTCGGCGGCGGCGGTGGTGGCCGTGGGGAGTAATCAGGGATGGGGTTTGTTGGAATTGCGTTGCATCACCGGCCATTTTTTGAGTAAAATTTAAGATGCGCGAATTTGTGGCCACAAAAATGCAAATTTCCCATTTTCGGAGCCTCTCCCTAATCACATCACTCAATTGTTTTTACGGTTTTACTTTTCCTTTTCCTTTTGTTTTCTTTTTGTACTCCTATCCTGCTAGTCTACGACTAACAAAAAAAAAGAAATACGTGTACTCGCTCGACAAAACGACTATGGCATCCATGGCGGCGACGGTGAGGTCAACCATCACAGCCGGAGCTATAATCTCTTCTTTCAAATCTCCGAAGATCGAATCCATCGGATTGCAGTCAATCAAACCGCTCAATATCAGGCGGTTGAAACAAAATCATCGGAGGGTTAATGTTGTGAAAGCATCGGCCTCTGGACTATACTCCGCCGAGAATCTCGAGCTCACTGTGGAAAACGTAGACAAGATTCTCGACAACGTCCGGCCGTACTTGATCACCGACGGCGGGAACGTCGATGTCGTGTCGGTTGATAACGGCGTCGTCTCTCTCAAGCTCCAGGGTAACCCTAATTTCCCTTTGAGTAACTGTTTTTGGTCTCACTCAATGAGTTAGTAAATTGATTGATTGGGTTATTCAATTCGATTTATTTTTCATGCAGTAGCACTTTAGAGAAGATGAAGAGAAATGTGCAGAAATATAATTTCCTTGATAAAGTGTCTAGAAATGATCTTGTTATAGATGCTACAATAGTGAATTTAAGGACATATAACTTCTGCATATCATCTATATAAACATGTACGTGCATTTGTGCGTGATTTTGTGCAACATTCTAAATAGGTAGTAGTACATAGGTTAATATTACATTGCTTGTACACTTGTAGTAATACTTTCCAAGATTAAGTTATATAGCCTCATGAGCAGCTAGGTATCTTAGCAATTCGTTACTCGTTTTCATGTTTGGAATTAGCACATTTCCATGTATACTTCACGTGAGCGTAATTGGGTATTGTTTGTCGGATAATAGGAGCATTGTGCAAGCTGTCCTAGCTCAGCAATCATCATGAAAATGGTGGTTGAAGTTGATATTAACGATGAAAACTAGAAATGTTTTGCGAGCATATATCTTAAACTACTATATATATCCACGCCTAGCTGAAACTACTAGGTGTGGTTTGAAAATGCACATCTCCATGCCTAGTTGAAACAAGCTATTAATTTTCTCCAGCAATTATGAACTTGTCTGTCTAGGGTTGGACTAGGGTGCTAACTATTTACAGTAATAACTAATACCTATCAATGCTATGTATTAAAATTATCAACACAAAGACATAATCATGTAAATTTAAATATCAATACAAAGACATAATTTATCAACACAAGAAAGATTGACAAATTTATATCTTTGTGTTGATATTTTTAACATACAATATTGATATTTAGGTATTAGTTATTACTATAAGAAGTTAGTATTTGATCACAAACTTGTCTATATATGCACATTTGTGCTTTCTTGTCTAATAGGAGCTTGTGAAAGCTGCCCTAGTTCAACCACAACAATGAAAATGGGAATTGAAAGAGTTCTTAAGGAGAAATTTGGAGATGATATCAAGGATATACGTCAAGTATACGACGAGCAGATCACTGAAACTACAGTTGAGGTGAGGTCTTGCGATGCATCTATAATGTGTGTGACTCTTGCACTGAAGTGTATGCAACTATGCATAAGTTGTAATGTCATATGTATGATCGCATCTGCAGGCAGTGAACAATCATCTAGAGATATTAAGACCAGCCATCAAAAACTATGGTGGGAGCGTGCAAGTGTTGTCTGTCACAGGCGGGGACTGCATTGTGAGGTATGTCGGGCCTGACTCTATTGGTTCAGGGGTCAAAGCAGCCATCAAGGAGAGGTTCCCTGACATTGTCAATGTCAAACTCGCCAACTAGCTATTTGGCTGGAGAATGAATTTTGAGTATGGATGTTTTGTACATTTTGCTCAATTCAAAATGCGGTTCAATGTACAAAAGAAACGATTATGTCTGATTTACTAATATCAGTTTGTCTCCTAGCCGACTAACAGCCAATAAACAACAAGCGAAGTAGCAAGCAACCAAAGTCTGTCAATACCAATTCATCTTTCGGGAAATTGGTGTAGAATGTATGAGTACTATTTACATTGTTAGAAACTTGGTCAAATACTGGCGAGGATCACCACATTCATTTTAGTAACATTTTCTAACCGAAGATCACCTCAGCTCGCCTCCGTCTGCACGGCATGGTACTACTGGCTCAGAGCTTTCGCTTCTTGGTTCAAGAATTCTCATATCTTCACACTCCGTGGGGGAGAAAGGGTAGAATGTCAAATTACAACCTATCAGACGCTCATACATATATCTCCTCAGAGGAAGTCTACTGGTGTTGTCTGCTAATAAGCCATTAATGGAAAGTGCTTCAGGGACTATATATACATTCAAGTGTATATATTTTATAAATCGGAAGCATTATACTTTCGTGGTCTTTTGGACAGAGCTGGGGAAGATGGAGCATCCGATGATCGTCCCGGACCCTTCACAAAACCACCAAAATAATTGCAATGATGTGCTGCTTTAGTCGATGATTACATATTAACCAATAAAAATATGATTACAGATTAGTAACATGCAGCAACAAAATAACATGGTAAAATTGGAGTATACCTTGCGCTTCTGCTCCCTTTTAATGAATCTTTCCCCTAAAAACCATGTGGAATAATTAAATGTTAAAAATTAAGATGATAGCATGCAAGTGATCAGATACAGGCAGGCAATAGCCGACTAGTGGAAAGTTCAAAATCATGCCTAAAAGGTCATTAGATATAGTATTACCGCCAATCTGCAATGATTCGGGTGTGAATGTTCGATCAAGATCTGCAGCTCGCTGTGATTGCTGGTGCAAGAAATGCCGTTTTATACATCAAGGGTGCAGGATATAGGGGACAAATAGAAGCTTTGTTTAGTATACCACATTGCATACCTTGGGAGGTGTACCCGGAGTTTCAGTATATGAACTGTCACGAAATGATGAACCTTCAGCTTCCTTGTATTGCAGCTATAAATTGATGGTCAAAATCAGAAGATATGGACAAATCAAAAATATGTGAGGACTGAATACTAAAATGATAATATACTCATTTCAATGTAATCAAGAAAAATGGTGTGCTTAGACAATTCGTGATGGCAATAGGGAATATTTAAAAACAAAGAAATTTGATCTTTTTAACGATCATTGAATATTTCATGTGGTTGGTGTTATTTAGTTTGAGAAGCCCATATCAAATACACGAAAAGACAGCAAATAGCTAAAAGAATGAGCAACCATAAGTAACAACTATCACTCAAGAAATGATTTATTAAGTTCTCAGAAATACAAACAATTAGCTTTTTCTGCTACCCAAAACATGCAACCCCGACAAATTACAAAACAATGAATGAAACGGATATATCATAAGTCATGGTTACAATCACCAAGACAATTGACACAGGTCTAGCCAGCTAACTTAAATTTCAAATGTAAAAGGTGATCTAACAGAGCAGAGTAAAAACCTGTTTCTGAAGATTCAATAGAGTCAATATCTCCTTTCTTAGTTCAAGATGCTCAGCACACACAGCCTTCGTGGGGACTTTTGGTTTCAAGTTCACCTGTCAAACATGAGCATCTGCGTCAACCATCCATAAGTATTAGTGTGTTATATTAAAGCTTAGAGTGCTCACAGTCTCATACAATCCCATTACGAATTTCAGAAATTAATTAGCCAACAAATTTTCAAGTCAATATAATGTATTGTATTTAAAAGAAAATTACAGTATATGCCTGGTGAGGATCGACCATCACAGGACTATATGAGAGGGCCGAGAAAAGTGGCGACATTTGCTGAATTAGCGATCATGAATTATGATAGAATTGGTGTCGAAGAGATAGAGTTGAAGATAGATCTGTCAGAGTTTGTTTAGGAATAGAATCTTGATAGTTATGTTCTTATTCTTTATTTATTTTTTTATTTATTACTAGTAATTCTTATCGAAGTAGGATTAGGAGTTTCAATTTGAATAACCCTGAGCATGTATAGGGAAGCGGTGTCTTGGAGTTTAGTTTGTCTAGTCAGGGATCTCGCAAGAGGGTCGTCCGTTGTTCGTTCTTTTATTCGTTTCAAATATTCAAAAGTGACTGGGTCATTCTGTCGGGCAGTTCGTGTGCATAGTTTATGTTAGGTTATTTGGGAATATTGTCCTCTGTGTGCAGATTAGATTACTATGTCTTTAGCACTCGGTCGAGCAGTTGGGTGTGTGATCTTCTACCCTTTCAATTGGTGCAGTGAGCGTGGATCCGGGTAACTTAAGGAAAGGGGCTTCCCGAAGATGTGACCAAAGAGTGCCACCAAAAATGTGGGGCCAGAGGGCAGACAATGGATGGTGGGTAAAATTTGGGTTTGCCAATAGTCGTGTGCCATCCGTGGATGTCCGGTTAAGAGGGGGTGGATTGCTACGAATTTCACATTGGTTCCTCATAAAAGTGAGGAATAACGTATAAGTGGGAAACTGGGAATCAACCATTTCTTTTGGGTTAAGTTAGAACTCACAATATTATATGTTAATCAATGCCAAATCTCTTGCATGTATTTTTTCTTTGATAACTTTTCCTTCTACTTTCTATTTACGGTCAGGAGAATGAAGACCTTTATTCAATGTAAAATTTCCGAGTTCAGATAGTAATGATGAGAAGATGAGAAAGAGATGAAAAATCCAAACTAGCAAAATTTCTTTCTTTTTTTGGAAGGAGAGGTAAGGAGCAGGAAACAAACCCCAAGATCTTGTAAGGTCTGCTCTACCCGCTTGATGGTCCGGAGTCCTGCTGACGAACTTACAGCTTGCACCATGTGATCAAGTGCATATGTCCGCAAATATACACGTAGCTGCATATTTTCTCAAATGGATTAGTGACACAAAGTTATCATCAAAGCATAACATATGCAAATTAGAGACAGAGGTAACCCTGGGAAATAAGAAAGCAAGAGATAGCCTTGAACTTATAACACCACATCCAAATATGTCCCAAACAGGAATTAAGATGCAATTTAGTATACGAGGAACTTTGTATCAGAACTTACCATGCGAAGAGAAGCTGCAGCTGTAGCAGTTTCTGACACTGGATTTGCTGATGGAAACTGAGGGTTTGTGGAAGGAGCTGCTGTATCAGCAGTCATGTCATCTTTGTCAGCATTAAATGGTCCACTCTCTGACAAGGCAGGCACCAGTGGCTCCTGAGAAGCCTAAAACCAAACAAGACCAACAGATGATACTCATTCAGCGAATGGGGGGGACCTAGCAAATATACATAGGCATATGCACAAGTAGTTTTCTACACATGCTCCCATAAAGTTAGATATAATAGAATAAATGAAGAGCCTGCATTTCCAGGAAGTATGTGAAATTTTGCAGACCTTTATAGCTTTCCGAGCCTCAGTTATTCTTTTGGCATGAGCAATAACCTGAAAGGTATAAGTTGGGGGGAAAATGATGACATGGAAAAAAAAAGATGAAGATTATCTCAAATATTATCTGTTAGCATAGACATAAGGTCAAGTTGAACTGCTCAGACCTCAACATCCTTTCGCTCTTGCTGCTTCGTATGAGATAGCAGTAAACTCAATGCACGCTTGCGCTCAGTTTCTTGAGAAACATTGTAAGGTTCCTTCATAATTGGAGACCGTTCAGATGGTGAGGAGAATGAGTCATATTTCTGATCAAAATTAAGAATGGGACACTCCCCTATTGTAAAGACCAATCTCCAGGCAAACAACAAGATAACACCATCGAAGAATGCAATATTACTATATTAGATTTAGAGGGTTAGGATTTTAATCAAACCTTAACAAGGGGATGTCCAGAGACTTCACCAGGAGATGAGGCTCTAGCAGTCAAGATTGCACGAGATACTACCCATAAACAGAAAACAAGAAACAATGAATAACATAAATCTTAAATTAGCAAAAAGAAGTATAACATTCTTAACCATGACATGTCATATTCACACAACAGTCCGAGAAACAACGAAATCCCGAACGAGATAAACATAGTCATACCACTATAATAACGATCTTTAAGTTCCTCCACGGTTTTTGAAGATGGGAACCTATCTGCTATCACAACGAAGCGGAGATCAAACCGCTCACATAGGTCAAACAGTTGATCTGTCTCTTCCTTTGTCCATGTCTAAAAGAAGGAAAGAAAAATATGAGCCTACGCACTGGCCACAAGGGAAATCAACTGAGATAAGCTAGAAAAGTGTGTACAAGTTCAACATAGGAGCAACCCAGGCAAATATAAATCGAATGATGTCCTGCGAGGTGGTTCAGAGTTATTGATAGGATTTCAATACTCAAATAATACCACTCTATCTGGCATATTCTGTGGAGATTTAATTTTTTGAGGAGCACATCATTGTTTTGCTTCAAGTCAGTATAGCAATGCATGGACTAAACTCCAAGTACAACTAAAAATCATCGCCATATGATTTTAAGACGACAAAGAGCAAAAAGTTAAACAACAGCCCAAGGTATCTACAGTCCCGCATGATTCTTGACCAAAAACCATCTCCTTCAATTATCAAAGTAGCAACTGGAAGATATTTGAAATAAGATTGGAAGGTTAACCTATTTCTGGATAGATATAGTAAACTTATATCCTATGGTGACGCTAAACTACCTAAATATTAGTTTGTTCCCAAACTAAGGGGACCAATATAAAGTCTGCAAAAAGAATCAAGTTCTTAACTCGGTAAGTATTATAAAAGGAAGACTAACTACTGAAAACTGAACTCCTGATAACTTACATTATCAGTCAAATGCTTCTCATACTCTTCGTCAGTGTACTTGATCACATCAGCGGACTGCATTAGATAAAAAAAATTGTTACCTATGCACATACAAAAATCTACAAGAAATAAGACTATTCATAAGAATCACAAGTATTCTCGGATATACACAAAAGAATTATATAGCTTACTTTGTTATATTTGGCAAATGAATAATCACCCGTTGGCGGAACACTATTTACCACTCGAACCTACAAATACAAAAGCCCAAGTACTTGAAAATCTTACATTAGCACAAATAGATTCGTAACTTACTGAATACCCAAAACACATACCCAATGGTAAAGCTGCAGATTATCTTTCCGGGCAGAATTTGAAAATGGGAGCCACTGCCAAGTAATCTGCATATACAATGCTATACTTTAAGTACCTATCACTCACAACAAACTAATTATACATGCGAACCTTCTCATTTTCAGTCTGCACTTTTCGCCTCAAGTGATTAGCATCAATGGCGGGCATCAGGGGTGCCAACCCCCCTGTCAGGGCGTAAACCTACATCATATCAATCAACTTACTCAAACGCAATCAAGTAATTTCATGAAATTGGAGGAATTACAAAAATTAGGCTTCTTAGGACCTCGCGCGAAATGCCATCCGGTTTCCTCTGAGATTCTTTAGGAGGCTTCGACTTTTTCTCCTGCATAGGCAATGTATTCTTCGGCAATCCTAATATATCCTTCGCGTCCATCTGTAAAACAACGGTTTTCTCCCCCTCTCCAAAAAAACAAAAACGGATTCCACGCCCAATAAGATATAACAAAACAAGGTCTAAATCAGTGCCGTAATACTATCTGAACATTTCATTGGCCAGCAAAGGGTGATTTGAGGTCGAATTGTCTGAAATTTCGATAAAATTAGGGCTTCCTGGAAGAGGAAATAGGGTTTTTACGAGCGCGAATGATGAGAATTCGACCCGTTTATCATATCCGCCCCTGCTGTTTGATCCGATCCGATCCGATCGAACTTCTTTTTACTCGAGTATCGTTATTTAAAAATCCAGTTTTAAAGACCAAACTAGAGATAAAATTAGGGCCCTTTATTTTCTTAATCTTATGGTTATGATTAATTTATAATTAATTTAATATTTTATTCAATAAAAACTTTTTTATTTTATTTTTTATTTTTTTAATTTTCATTTTAATTTTTTATTTTATTTTTTTAAAATTCTTTTTAAATTCTTTTTTTAAAAAAATAATTTTTTTTATATTCAATAAAAACTTGCCGGAGTAAATAATGAACTATATTCACTACATAATGAACTAAATGAACGTATGTTATGAAGTAATTTTTCGCATTCATTACGTACCGAATTTACTTCAACTGAAAAATAATTATGTCATAACACATTATGAAGTAATAAACTAATGGAATGAAATAATAATGAAGTAATAGCATGACTGAATGAAGTAATAAACTAACGGAATGAAGTAATAAACTAATGGAATGAAGTAATAGCATGACTGAATGAAGTAATAAGTTCATTACTACTGTTTGACGCTTACCACAGTTAATATTGTATTTCAATAAAATATCATATTTACTTCATTACTAACGTTCATTTGGTTCATTATTTATTGAATATAGTTCATTACTACCGCTTAACTTTTATCACTGACATTTGTTGTATCATTAAGTTATTTCAATAACATGTCAAACTTACTTCATAAGATACTTCATTTAGTTCATTATTTAGTGAATATAGTTCATTATTTACTCCGACAAGTTTTTATTGAATAAAAAAAATTAAAAATTTTAAAATTTAAAACTAAAATTAAAATTAATAAAAGTATTAATTGAATAAAATATTAAATTAATTGTAAATTAATCCTAACCACAAGATTAAGAAAAATGGATGGTCCAAATTTAGTCTCTAGTTCGGTCTTTAAGAAGGGTTCGATATTGATCACAACTCTATGTCACTCCAAATTAATCGATTTATTCTTTGTTTATTGTACTATGTTGAATGGAGTAAAAATTCCATGGTCCTTCCACGTCATGATGGCATAATGATTTGGTGTGCCTCACCAATAACTATATGGCAATTGGAAATAAAAAGAGTCCATATGCCACATCATTTTAACATAAATTAGCAAACTTTTAGGTAAATTTGGATACATCCATTTAATCATTTATGGAAAGTTGAATAATATTAAATACAGAAATTATACTTAAATTAAAAATGAGTTGACGTTAATATACTAGTACAATTTATATATGTATATTCATCTCATAACATAATAATACTAATATACAACACATCTCTTTTATAAAATAATAATATTTTTAGATTATATTAATATTTCATTTTTTAATTTTTATTTTCTTGTGTTAAAAATTATTGATATTTTTACATGCGAAAATTATAATGGTACTATACAAGACATCTTTTTTATAAAATAATAATAATTTCAGATTATACAAGTTACAGTCATAATTTTTATTATGTGAATTTTTTCTTATATATATAAATTCTAAAACAATAAAAAAAGATATTATCCATAGTAATATGATTTTTGTCTCTAGACATGAAAAGTAATGCAATATGATTACTTTTATTTGTATAATATTATTATATTATGAGATAAATATGCATATATAAATTGTACTTGTAATAGTATATTAACGTCAATTCATTATTTATATGATATAATTTCTATATTTAATTTATTATACTTTTCATAAAATGTTAAATGGATGTCACCAAATTTAGATATAAGGTTGCCAAATTTATGTCCAAGTGATGTGGCAGGTGGACCCTTTTTATTTCCAATTGTCAAGGAGTTATTGGCGAGGCATGCCAAATCATTATACTACCATGGTGTGAAGGACCATGGAATTTTTACTCATGTCGAATGGGCTGCAAAATGTTTATTGTATGGATAATTGGTTCAAAGATTAAAATTTGAATGGTGTCGTGGAATTAAGTTATTGTAGGTTATTAATTGTCGTAAGATTACGCTCAATCCGTTGCACACACCGCTCACTTTTCTTTTTAATTTGTCTCAATTACCCTAAGAAGACTCACGCTATTTGTCGATGCCTCACCAAGCACAAACACATAAAGCTATTCAATCAATTCGAAAACAAATGGGCCACTGGAATTCCACCCTCAAGCGCAAGTGCTCCTCTTTCACCGAAGACGACGGCTCATCCCTTGAAGAGATCCGTCAGCGTCGGCTTCGCCTCCGCCACCTATTCCAACCTACCCAGTCCCTCCTCCTCCGATCTACCCACACCAGCTCTCCGCTCGCCGATCAGTCCACCAGTCTTTGCCTCTCGCTCCCCGGAATCGACTCCGCTAATCACAACACTAACTCACAAACTCATTCCCCAAAATTCAACATAATTTGTCCAATTGCCGCATGGTGCAGAGGGAGGCGATCCAGGAGCAGCGGCAAAGTGGGAGCGGGCGGCAGCGGAAGAGGAGGGTGGTGGAGTGGAAGGGAAAAAAGATGGTGTTGAGATGAATGTCCTTGAATGAGAAAAGTGGGAAACACATTTTTTAAGGAATGAATCTTCGATTAAAGTTATTTTATTTAGAATAATAATTATTATTTAAAAAATCATCATCAAAATGATTAATCGGGTCAAAATCTGGTAAACATCAGTTAACTGTCCATTTTGGACTTATTCCGACACGGTTTCAAATGTGTGAGATGCAACAAGTCAAAACGTAATGTATGGAAATGGAATCAAAATCGTAAACTCACTATATATATCTGACCACATTTAACCTTTAATCTTATAAATATTACTCCCAGTATCTACTACTATTATCAAATAAGGAATGAGGTACAAAAGGGTAGTGTAAAATCTAACTAATGAACGAAGAATAAATATCACATTGTGTGTGTGAGTTGCCCTAATAATAGAGTGGTAATGTCTGAGACCGAATGTCTCAAATTCGAATCCATCATGACGTGACTATTAAGTTTATGTTCATGTGTTATATAAGAATTCAAACACAAATACTTCTACCCTCAATGCACTATACATATCACTTAATTACATAGAAGTGGAAGCGTTGCTTTTCGGCTCGCAATTTAAGAAAAATTGTGTTAAGTGAGTTAAGTAAATGAATAATAAAATAAGAAATGAATAGATAATAAAGTAAGACAGAAGAAATGTGTTGACTTTTGCTAGAAAATGAAATAACTCCACTATTGTGGAACGAACCAAAAAAATTGACTTCACTACTGAGGAACGGAGGGAGTGTTAGACTACGCCATTAACTCTTATGCGTGAGAAGAACGAAGACGACGCCTGCAAATCACCGTTGGAGAGGATTGCTTCAAATTCATTGCTGGACATAGTGACAAATCCTGTGGGTTGCATAACTTATTAGAAATTAGTCACTCACCCCTTAAAAGGCCTTATAAGAGGGAGGGTTATCCACATTTAAATAGAGGAGCTAGAATCATTACCAAGTCGATGTGGGACAAGAATTAAATATTTTAACACGCCCTCACGTGTGGGCCGGAATGACACATCGGACATCCATCACGTGGGTAGGCAAGAGAAAAGATAAAGGATAAAATCCATCATCGACTTGGGCACGCTCTGATACCATTATCCATTTAAGGGGTGAGTGGTCTATTTCTAATATGGTATCAGAGCGGGCCCAAGTCGATAATGGATTTTATCTCTTTATCTCTTCTCTTGCCTACCCACGTGATGGAAGTCATATGTGTCATTCCGGCCCACACGTGAGAGAGCGTGTTAAAACTCTTAAATCTTGTCCCACATCGACTTGGTGTATGATCCTAGCTTGTCTATATAAGTATTAATAATCATCTTCCTTATAAGGCTTTTAAGGGGTGAGTGACCCAATTTTTAATATATTTTCATTTAATGAGTCGAATAAAAATTATGCTGTCTTTTACGAATTCTGATTTTTTTTTAAAAAAATAAAATTGGGAAGCTAATTTTCATACGTCTCCTAAAGAAGAATTTCTACATTTGTCTTGGCCATTATGGAAAAGAAAATAAACAATTGTCATTTACAAAAAAGTACTACTCATAACTTTCCCATCGAAATAAATAAAAAAGTGTATTTAAAATTAAAAACTTCAAAAGGGGCGACACTATCCCGACCACTCCCCTATAAGGTTAGAATGATTCAGGGTTTAGAAAATTGAGACTAACCCCGAAACTTGTAGAGCTTCACAACAAAAAAGTGAGATTAACCCCGAAACTGGTAGAGCTGTTTCGAATTAATTAAGGCAGTGGTTGATTATACATAATTAATTAATTAATGCAGTAGTCAATTAAAGTTTTGATAATATGTATAACTAAAGTCGTGTTAGAGTCAAATTGTTAGTTTGGATTCTGAAATTGCCGTCAAATTGTTAACAACTTCTCACATGTTTGTAGCTTTTGCAATTTTTCATGTGCTCGGCTAATATTAATATTTTCTGAAATAATTATTTAATTACGTTTCAATGGAAATTAACGTTTCCATTTAATCACTCATTATAGTGAGAATGAGAAAGTTCATTTTACTCACATAGTACTCTACATCTAAAAAAAAAGTAAACATGCTAGTATTTCTATTTTCTAAATATATTATTGTGTACTCTATTCTAATAATGGCAGCACTACAACAAACTTATCTTATAATAACACAAAATAAGATAGCAACTACTTATGGTAGGAGATTTTGAAAAATAACCAAAATTCAAGGCACAAAGAAAAACGTCCTCAAGTTGAGTAAATAAGAGTGTCCACAATAGGAAGCCGCGGCTCTAGCACAAAGACTTGGTTGGGTCGCGACTCCCTATAGCTGCGGAAACAGTGAGTCGCGGCGGGGGTGGGAGGACATGGGCGCGCCACCTAGTTGGCGCAGACATGGCGCATGGGCGTTGCCCGCGGCTCTCTATTGCAGGGCGTCGAGAGCCGCGGCTCTGCCCAACTTTTTTTTTCAAAATTTTTCTATATATACTACATTTTACACATTTTCACCTCACACACATTTTACACCCCAATTTTCACTCTCTATACTTTTTTAGTCTCAATATGCAATGTGAAGATTTGATTTTAATTTTTTTTAATTAAATTATGCATTTTTTCTAATTATTATAGTCCGATAATTTTTATTCTAATTGAATTAAAATATACCAACAATTGAAAAAATAATTAGATTTGTGGTTGTGGCTGTGGCTTGTCCACTATTAGACTGGACAAATTATTTCATGGCTCTGGACAAGAATTTGTGACTTGGGCTTGGGCTTGGGCTTGGGCTTGGCCTAACTATTGTGAACACTCTAAATACCTACTAAACATTAATGGACAGTTTAATAGGCTAGATAACTCATTAATCTTGGAGTTATATAACGAAAAATTATCTAAAGTATGTGTTCTTATCATCTATTTCATTTATTTATATTTCCTATCAAACTGTCATCTAGTTTTTGATTTTATCCGACGCTTTTATTTGCATCACTTAATTTTAATTGGAACACCAAGATTGGAGACATTTTTAAATTGTAGATAGTGTATTTAGAAACACACATTAGCATCCTTAATTGATGAAAATGTTTTTGAACAATTTATTTGTTGTGGTACAAGTGGTGCCGGACCGGACACCAGTGAAAAGGTTATATATTGAAGCTTACGAAATAGTGTTATACACTAAATCTGATCATGAACAGTTTGAATTTGCAGAATCATCTTCATCTCCGGCTTTGATTGAGTTATTACTTTAAGTTTTTTGATAACTCGAGGAGGGGCGTAACCACTGGCGTATCTACATGGGAACAAAGGGGTACAGCTGTACCCCCAAATATTTCTAATAATACTATATAAGATTCGGCTAAATGCAATTGGAGTGGATGGCCCAGTGGTAAAATTCCCAGGATATCTCCTGCTGCACCCAGGTTCGAGTCTCCTCTAGTGCATCTCATATTTTTATGTTCTCCTCTATGATATAATAGTTTTTTTTACCTTTTATTATTACTAATGCATTAGAATATTTAATGCCTTTAATTTTTCTTATGTAACATTTTTTATTTTTCTACTAATATATTTAATTTCCTTATCTTTTCACTATTCACAAGCTTAATTCCTTTTAATTTTTTGTATTTTTAAACATTTTTTGTAATGCATTTAGTTTTTATTGTGTATTTATTGTCCTTTTTAATATATTTGGATTATTTTAATCATTTTTCAAATATTTTGTAAAGTATTTTAATCTTCTTGTAATAAATTTTATATTTATATTTTTTGTATTTCTAATACATTTTTAAAATTATTGAAAATTTTCTTAAATAAGCCAATTTTGTCATTAAAAATAACGCACTTTGCAAAAGCTTAAATAAATTATCTCTAATATATAAATATAAGAATTTTCATTTTTGACAGTTGAGGTCATCCAAATAAAAGATAATGAATTTTTTTTTTTAAATGACAAGTTAAAAGAAGTTATTAACCGATTCTGAAGCTCGAAGATAGTAATTATTTATCGTACCCCCAAATCAAAAATCCTGGATCCACCACTGGGCGTAACATGAATGACTTGTCGAGGGGTATTTCATACCAAGCAAATATTACTCACTCTAACAACAATTCTTCGTACTACACTATAAAAATCTATATTAGCGAGCACTTATTATAAATAAAAAATACTAGTAACTTTAACAAGCAAACAAACACGCTTGAAAAGTTGATTATCTTTCAATATTTCCACGTATGTAAAGAAATAATTTTTCCTCAAACTAACACATGATGTGAAGAGGTAAATATATTCAAGTTAGATTACCCTTTTCTGCGTGGATTTCTAAGTGCATAACTATAATCTATTAATTAAGTAATTAACAATTAAATGCGGGCGTTGAGTTCCTCATGTGAACAAGATAAAACATATGGATTTGGGGTTATCTGTCCAGATCAAGAATTAAAATAGTAGGAAATAAAAGTCAGAACATTCACAACTAACAGATTTACTATACAACTTGAATTATATGGCAGTAGTGTTGGAATCGTGCTTGGTCAAACGACTTTGACTAATAATAAATGTTACAAGACATTTAATTTTGTGAAATTAAATGCAATAGCGTCGATCTACGTTCCGAGTAGATGACCGTAACATATTCATTTTCTCAAATCCGATTCTCGGTGAGTGAGAAATAATATATTAAAGTTAGTCACAATAAATCTAGAAATGAGCTATGAGAAAAACTAAGGGATTAATTAACTAAGTGTTAATTATCCCACATCGGGGATGATAAACTTCTTTGATGAAGTATTTAATAATATGAATTATTATGTGTAATAATTATCGTGGAATAAGATGAGTGACAGAGCCCACACGCGCGCGCTGGCGGATCCAGCTGGGAGCAAGGGGGTACCACTGTACCCCCAAATTATTCTCCTCTTAGTACATTATTGAGATGAAATTTCCAAATAGCATCGCTAGCCTAGTAGTAGTTGAACCATATCTTACAACACAGAGCCAAGTTCGAATCCTCCTCATTACATTTCTATGCAGATTTAATCTTTTATTATTCTATTTAGATTTTAGGTAGCTTTTAAATGTTATTTCTTTTTTATTATTTTATTTTATATTTTATTTTATATTTTAGATATTAGATAGTTGCAATTTATTTTAGCTAACATTATAATACTCGATTCCTCCTCATCACATGTGTTTGCAGATTTTATTTTATATTATTCTATTTAGATTATACGTAGTTTTTTTAATGTTATCTCTTTTTTATGAGATGTAATTTACAAATAGCATCGCTAGCCTAGCGGTAGTTGAACCATATCTTACAACATAGAGCCAAATTTGAATCCTCCTCATTACATTTGTATGCAGATTTAATCTTTTATTATTCTACTTAGATTTTAGGTAGCTTTTAAATGTTATTTCATTTTTATTATTTTATTTTATATTATAGATATTAGAGAGTTGCAATTTATTTTAGCTAACATTATAATACCCGATTCCTCCTCATCACATGTGTTTGCAGATTTTATTTTATATTATTCTATTTAGATTTTACGTAGTTTTTTTAATGTTATCTCTTTTTTATTATTCTATTTTATACAGATTTTAGGTAGCTTTTAAATGTTATTTTTCTTTTTTCTTTAAGTATATTTTAGATATTAGGTAGTTGCAATGTATTTTAGTTAACATTTTAATATATGGCGTGAATTCAAAATATTCAATTTTCCGTCCCTTTTTTAGATATTAGATAGTTTACAATATGATTATGCGACTTTAAACTTGAACATTACTTTTTTAAATATAATATTTTTAATATGGTATGGATTTATTTTATTATATAATTCGCACCCCCCAATTTAAAAAGTTTGGATCCGCCACTGCACGCGCGCACAAACGCGCGCCGCCGCCCGCCCGCGAGCCGTGCACCGGGCGCCTTGGATCTTGGCAATTGGTCTTTGGGTGGTCTTTGGGCTGTTCTTTGGAGCTGCTCGGTGAGCGTGGTTCAAGCCCCGCTTGTTCTTTTTAGACCACCTCAAACTCCACGCTA
The DNA here is from genome assembly GCF_004379255.2 of Salvia splendens. NCBI lineage: Eukaryota > Viridiplantae > Streptophyta > Magnoliopsida > Lamiales > Lamiaceae > Salvia > Salvia splendens. Next base: position 87,511 of record NC_056033.1, read on the forward strand.
TCCCCGACGGACTCCGACTCATGGTGGTCCTGGTCCACGTCAGCTGGACCCCGACGCATAACGGGAGACAAAAGGTCCCGATGGACCCCGACGGTCCATGGTGTATCCCGTCGTGTAGTGTGTCCAGATGCATCGTGTCTCTTCAGCTCCCAACGGCTAGTGCACCAGTCAGTAACCCCCGGCGGTTACAGTCAATGACCTTGATGATAGACATTATGTCTGTTGACTCCAGCAACCCCTGCGGGTGGACTTGGCCTATAAATATGCATGCATCCATTGCATTCAACACACAACAAACTCAAGCATTCTTGCATACACGCTCTCTCCCTCTCTGCATAATATCCCGTCGAAGCCCTGCCTCCGCCTTACTCCCGTTCGCCGGAGCTCTGCTGCTAGCGGTACTGCTACTTCAGAGACGAAGCCGTTTTTATCTTTGGGGACGATACGTCAATCCGAGAGCACTACCCGGGCGTATCTCGTCTTGCGGAAAGAGGACTCCTCGACTCGGCTTACATCTTTACGGTTTATTGTTTTCAATTATTCTTTGTAATTTCAATTCAATTTATTTCCGTTTAATTTCTCCATTCTTCATTGGGTTGTATTACGCCCGGTTAGTATATCTTTGTATCACAGTCAATTTTCAACCAACAAGTAGAACTAAATTTGAAAAAATAAAACGGTGGAACTTACTATATAATCTAATGATAGGCGACAGACGGCCGTTGCAACTAAAACATTTTCACCTAATATTTGCCGCCCTTTTTCTCCCTTCGATCAGACATCATATTCGTTTTAAATTGTTTTTTAGTAATTTTTTTGCTTTCCTCAGAATCATCCAAGAATTTAGTTTATATGTGCTGATTATTATTTATCTCGTTCTATCTTGTTGATTTCAGTTGAAAATTTGTTCTCGTCGAGAAAAGTATTAACTTGATCTGTCGAGCCGCTTTCCAGTAATTAGTAGGCTGTCCTGTGTCTCTCATAGTAATAAATAAAAAATCACAAAATTTTATTTCCTCAAACAATATATAATAACTATAGAGGTGCGTTAGGCTGACACCAGTCTTAAAGTAACAACGTAACATGCAATATGCGATACATAGGCAAGCAACTCGACATATGGTTTCAAGTAATCTGCGATACAAAATCAGAGCACTATGATGACACCATAATTAAAATGACAATCTAGGCAAACAATCTGTTATTTATAGACAAACAATTTACGATACAAAATTAGAGATAATCAAACAATCTGCGATATATAAGCAAGCATGCGTCTCAAAATTTATAAGGCAGGAGTAGTATTTTTTATGGTAAAAAAATTGCAATCCACTGTCGGAACTAAATGGACACTACTAAAAATATGGCCTTTCACTACGTTTTATTTCTGACACTTTTTAAAAGGGGTCAGCATAAATCCTTTGTCATTACATTAGTATGTTGCTGCACTCCTACCATATATTAATGCTACGCATTCAAATAGATGCCATAATAAAGCTTCTTTCCTTACACTTTTAGACTTTGTCAAATTAATAAGAAGAGTCGGAAACATTCCCACTAAAACCTTAATTCATTATATTTCGAAATTCACACTAAAAGTTAATAATAATACTAAATAACAATAAAAAATGCAGATCTATTATTGTAACTTACCCACGACTTTACCACTAATCCCCTCACCTTTACCCTACAAACCATTTTCCTCCTAGCGTTCTCTCATCGGGAAAAAAAATCGAAGAAGCATGGAAGACTCGAATAAATCTACAACGGTGAGAAGTGTATGTTGGTGTAGTCAAGAATGCCATCTTCTATCTACAGGTATTTATAGAGCTTATCTTTAGTTCTCTAATTTTTGTGGTGTAATTGATATTTTTCAACTGTTCGATTCTTATGTGAATATTGTAGCCAAACAAGGCGAAATACTACGACCCTCGAATTCACTTCGTTATTCTCTCACTCTATACAACGCTCCTAAAAATTATCATTTCCTTATTCTAGATCTTGGTGCCTTTATTTTGAAGTTCTCTTTTAGAATTTTAGTTAGGTTGCAATTTCAAGTTAAAAATTTGGATGATTTTGGTGCAGGTTAAGTTTCTAAAGACTGTTAGATCTAATTGGACTAGGAGTTGTATAAATTATTTAGTTGGACATGTTTATGGATATCAAGCATTTGGATGAGGTAAATTGTTTACAAATGTTGAAAATTGTTGAAAAATTGTGAGGTCGAAGTTATCTCTAAGGATTAAACCTCATTAATTGGGAGAGTAATTTGTTTCTTACTTTCTTTTTATTCTTTTGCAAGTTTTCTTATTGTGACTATGGCTGTTGTTTAATAGTAATTGACATTGTCTTACCTGAGTTTAGTCTCTGTTTGAATATTGCAGTGTAATTGTTGACTTTGGTAGATGGTTAATTTATGGTAAATATGCTCATTTGGATTAAGCTCAATCTTTAATCTTCTTCTTTTATTCCTCGTATTTAATTTAACTGAGTATATTTTTATGGTGTTTTTGTGTATGTGGTTCACCTAGTTCAATATGAGTTTGGAAAGGACTAAGGATTAAACCCTTCCAATATCAGTGAGACTTACATAGACAAGGTTATTATATTTGGTTAATTTACTTTTCATGAATTTTGTTTTTGGTGTCAAATTTTAGAAGTGTGTTTGACATGCTAAGGACTGTGAACTATTAATGGTTCTGTTTGGTATCTGAAATGCATAGATCCAAATCTTACCCATGAAGTTGCTTTATTTGGTTCGTTTTCTATTGCACTTTCTGGAATTTGATGATGTTTCTTTTTTAACATAATGAGCCTGAAAATTTAACTTGTTACTAGTTTTATATCTATTGAAGATGGATTCAATTTGTATTAGACTTTACAAATATAGATAACCCAATTGAGAATCTTCGAAGCAAGCTTTGTTGTAGTACCACTTCGTGACTCTAGTGAATATTGTATTAGCTTCTACAGCTGACTTTGTTCTACATGAACTATATTGTTGATTGGCAAACTTTACTTCTAATGGCTACATATTTAATTACACTCTATATGCAGTGAAAATATGATGTATTCAGGAGAAATGTCGAGAAGGCAACTGAAATTGACGACTCTATCAAAGATGATAGACCTATACCTCATCGTTTTGAGGTAATATATTATATCTTGACCATAAATTAGTAAAATTTAGAAAGTTTATTTATCATGTTTCTATTTGTTAGTTTCTCAATTACACTAAAGTACGAGCAGAGACTAATTTTGCATCTTTGATGTTATGATGCATTCTCGTAGTTTCTTTTTCAAATGGTTCTTCATTGACTATTGCATTCCAGGCAACCAATGATAATAAGAAGAATATGAAGAAGCAATAATCAGACTAGACTGCCACTTCTTATGAATGTAACTGAAAATCGGCCTACCCATCCCCACCGCTTCAACGCCGTAGCTTTTAATTCCCTTGTACGTCTCTCTATGTGGCAGATTGAGTTATAGTATATGATGCATATGATTATGTTTGAATCGAACGTGTATATGATTATTAACTTATTTTATTAATTGCAGCATCGAGTGTCAGTGATAATGAGCAACGACCCTTATGCATTAGTGTTGGATGACATGCACTGCAATGATCGAGCCACTGATAAGAAAGCAATCAAGACCTCAAATTATGTCTTCTCTCATACATCCAGTGACAATTCCATTAGATTTTTTACAAAGTTAGTCAAAATAAGATCTATGATTAGATATTTTACATTTTTGTAAGTTCAAATTTGACGTATGAGTTCTTTATGAAGTTTTGTTGAATGATTTTGTTCTTTGGAATAAAAAATGTATTATGTACTTATATAATTTAAAGAAAATTATAATTTATAAATAAAATAAGGATGAATATGTAAATTATAGAAATTTGTGGGCTATAATGTACATTACAAACAATTATAAGAATTATTGTAATTATTAATATTTATAGGGGTATTTTGTAAATTATCACTTGTATTATGTTAGTGTAGCTTTAGACGATATTTAATGGCACGTTGAAATGCCATTTCATAAGGTATTTTATGCTGTTTTTCAGTGAAGTAACACACACTCTATCATGGCACTTGATCTATTATTACATGTGCTGGGGCTGACACTTGCTTTAAGTGCCATTATAGATTAAGTGTAACGTTAATAAAATTCTGGTGGCATTTTGAAGTGCCATTAAAAGCCAATTTTCTAGTAGTGGGATTTTGCCGTTTGTAGCACTCTCTCTCCCTCACTCACACGCACAAAAACACATACTTATTATTAATCACTAGTAGTAATTTTTATTCGAGTAAGAGTTTTCTAGTATTTTAAAAAAAAAAAGGTTGAAGGTGGTCACCATCTTGTCTCCCTCTATTTAACCGCCAAACCCAACCCTACAAAAATCCCCTTCTCTCTCTCTCTCTCTCTCTCTCTCTCTCTCTCTCTCTCTCTCTCTCTCATCAAAATAAGTACAGTATGGTTCCATCTCCCGCTCCTCTGTGGACGAAGAAGACCCTGGCCGTGGGAGTTCCGGTGATTGATTTCAGCCAGGAAAGATCCAAACTCACCGAACTAATCTTGCGAGCTTGCCAAGACTTGGGATTTTTCAGGCCGAAAACCATGGAATATCCGAAGAGATCATTTCATCGTGGGTGCTTTAGAGAGAAGATACCTGTATTTTAGGATCAGAGAGGATGCAGCTGGTAAACCCGGACTCACGTCCTTGCAGAAGTGCACCGTCGCAATCAGGCCACTGGCGTATGGAGGCGCGACCGACATGTTTGACGAGTACCTCCACATTGGCGAGTCGACAGCCGTCGAGTGTCTGCAGAATTTTTGCGCGGGCGTGAGATCGATATTCGGGGAGCGGTATCTTCGGAGTCCGAGCCCCGAAGACTGCCAGATGCTGATAGATATGCATGGGTCGGTGCACGGGTTCCCTGGGATGTTGGGCAGCATAGATTGTATGCATTGGGAGTGGAAGAACTGTCCCGCCGCCTGGAAGGGGATGTACACTACCGGCTTCAAAGCCAAGCATCCCACGATGATCCTTGAAGCTGTAGCTGACTACCGGCTGTGGATATGGCATGCTTATTTTGGAGTCGCCGGGTCCAACAACGACATCAACGTTCTCCAGTCGTCGCCTCTGTTCAACGCTCAGTGCAATGGCGTTGGTCCCGCCATCAGTTTCGTCGCCAACGACAACCAGCATAATATGGGGTACTATTTGGCGGATGGGATATACCCAAACTGGCCCGTCTTTGTGAAGTCAATCAAGCATCCGCTCGGACAAAAGAAGACATATTTTGCGAGCCGCCAGGAAGCAGCGCGCAAGGATGTGGAGCGGGCATTTGGTGTGCTCCAGAGTCGGTGGGCGGTTGTGAAGGGTCCTGCACGTAGGGATGTCAATCGGGCCGGCCCACCGGGTTTCGGGCCAACCCTACTCGGGTTGCGGGTCAATCGGGTGCGGGCTAATCGGGTTGAGATTTTTTCGGGTTATAAAAGTTCAACCCTAACCCTAAACGCTCGGGTTTCGGGCTGGCCCAGCGGGTTAATCGGGTTGCTACCGATAAAATTAACATGCGATTAATCCAATAAATAATGACGAAAATTAGTTATATTTATAAAATATAAATATTTAGTTATGATAAATTTGAGATTTATACTTAAAACTCAAACACAAACATGATCAAATACTAATATTTGAGATTTGTGTAAAATAAAACATTAATTTAAATATTTTAAAGCATGTTTTAAAACATGTTTATAAATTTAAATATTTGTTAATGAATTAGAAGTTTCTAATTTATTTATTTATTTATTATTATATTAATAAAAATTTAATATATAATTTATATGTTTAATATAAAATTGAATGTTATTTTTTTAGTTATCTATATTATAAAAATAATCAATGAAATTGTCCAATTCGGAGTCAAACAAATAGAACAATAGAAATTTTATCGGGTTTTCAGGCCAGCCCATCGGGTTTTCGGGTCTGACCCTAACGGGTTGCGGGTTAATCGGGTGCGGGCTAATCGGGTTGTAATTTTATCGGGCTAGAAATTTTCAACCCTAACCCTATAAATTTGGCGGGTTATTCGGGTCAGCCCACGGGTTGCGGGCTGCATTGACATCCCTACCTGCACGGCTGTGGTATATTCCCAACATCGGTGATATCATGTACGCATGTATCATAATGCACAACATGATTGTCGAAAATGAAGCTGCGGAACTGACTCAGTGGACCAACGAAGATGATACGGGTGCAGGTCCAAGTCACGGCTTGGCCACCACGAATGTGAATATGGGGGTACCTCATGGAGAGGTCGCGCGGCTGCGTGCATTTGCCGACATGCGGCAAACAGATGCCCATGTTCGACTTCAGCAGGATATCATCGAAGAGGTTTGGACTCGGAGGGGTTGACGTGATAATGTATGAAGTTTTTTTTTATTAGTATGTAATTTTTTTTTTCGAATCATGTATGTTTTTTCCGATGAAGTTGTTAATTTTTCCCGTTCGTATTCTCGGTCAAATTTTATTTCCGTAAATGTTAATTGTTTTATTTGTTAATGTATGATTTTTTTTAATTGCGGGATGTCCTAGTTAGAAGGGCGATGAGAAGGACGGATTGTGCAGGGGATGTCCTAGTGACGTTGCAGTGGGATGGGAAGTCCTAGTGACGTGGCAGGAGGTGTTTTTGGGATGTCCTAGTGGATGTCCTAGTGGGATGTCCGCCCACTGGAGATGCTCTAAGATAGCATTATAGTTATAATTTTGAGCAAAAGGCATTTGCAGAGTCGTCAAACATCTACTCATGATATAAGTTCCACTAGATGATACATAAATATATGAAATCTAAATGAAGTCAACACATAAATGATGAGCAACTAAATATAAGAAAGATATTTGAATCCAACCTCATTAAGAGTCTCCACTACGTTGTCCCCCATACCGTTCTCCACTACGTTGTCCCCCATACCGTCCCTTAACTATTAGTTAAGGGCTCACTGTACTTTTTTACTCTATTCCTTAACTAAGAGACAGAACCTGCAACGCTCCATCCCTTAACCGTCCCTTAAATTACTATTCATTCAATTTCATTTTTTAATTTTTTTCCAACAAATTCAATTAAAAAAACACAGTTCATTAAAATTAAAACAACATTACAACTTAAAATTCAAAAAAATTGAAAAAAGACATAATTAAAATCCTAAAAAAATAAAATGACATAATTTAATTTTCTCCGCCAAAGTTTTCCCAAATGTGCTCAATTAGATCCTCTTGGAGTTGGGCGTGGGCGCTAGAGTCGCGTGTCCTTGTCCGAATAGACAACCGTGCTTGTATAGACGGATGCGCCCCACTTCGCGGCGGACTACTTGCGGTTGAGCTTCCGGGGGATTCGGGGTCGAACCAATTTCCCGCCTCGGGTCCTTCGTCTTGGACAATCATGTTGTGCAAGATTATGCACGTATACATGATGTCAACCATGCTCTCCATGAACCACGAACGAGCCGGGGCTTTGATGATGTTGAAGCGCACTTGGAGAACCCCGAACGCCCTCTCGACATCCTTGCGAGCAGCCTTCTGCTTCTGCGCAAAAAGAGCCTGCTTTGGGTTCGCAGGCCTGCTGCACGTCTTCACGAAGGTCGGCCACTTCGGGTAGATGCCGTCGGCGAGATAGCACCCCATTTTATACAGCCGGTTGTTGGCGACGAAGTTGATGGCCGGCGCTTTACCATCCAAAACTTCGGTAAAGAGGTCGGACTGGTGGAGCACATTTACGTCGTTGTTCAAGCCAGGGACCCCGAAGTACGCGTGGCAGATCCAAAGTTGGTAGTCGGCAACGGCCTCGAGTACAACGGTTGGGTGGGTGCCTTTGTGGCCGCTCGTGTAGGACCCCCTCCACGCCACCGGGCAATTTTTCCATTGCCAGTGCATGCAATCGACACTGCCAAACATCCCGGGGAATCCGTGCACTTGTTCGTGCAGGTCGAGGAGGAACTGACAATCGGTCGTGCTTGGCCTCCGGAGAAATTCGTCGGTGAGGGCTGCCCGGACGCCTTTGCAGAATTTGAGCAAGCACGTGCGCCCAGTGGTGTCTCCGATGTGGAGATATTCGTCGAACATGTCGGTCGTTTGTCCAGTCGCATGCTGACGGATTGCTGCAGTATATTTCTGCAGCATCGTGTGGCTGGGACGGCCGACCGCGTCGAACCCTTCTCGGAAGAACTCTTCCCGGGCCGCCAAAGTATTCGCGATGTGGAGAAATAGCGGTTTACTCATGCGGAAACGGCGACGGAAGTAGGTATCTCCCCAAATCGGGTTATCGCAGAAGTAGTCGCGTACTAACCTTTCGGCGGCTTCCTCCCGGTTACGATGGATGTATGTCCGGGAGCGTCGTTGGGGCGGCGCGGCTTCCTCCGCCTCCCGACGTCGATCTTCTTTAAGTGATTGTTCCATTATTTGACGCATTTGCTCGAAAGGATCCATTAGTTTGAGTTGATTTGAGATAGAAATTGGAGTGGATATAGAGAGGATTTGAGAGTAATAGATGTGTGTTGGTGTGTGAAATGAGTATGAAATAGAAGTATTTATAGAGTAAAGAAATAAAAAAAATTTAAAAAAAATTGAAAAACGGCAAAAACAAAACGGTAACATTACCTTTGAATTTTTTTTATTAAAATTCGAAAGGTATGTGGGCCAATGATAAATCTATTTTTAGTAAGCTTATTTTAGATGAAAGCAGCGATTCTTGCTTCAGGATCAATCACTATCCTTCGGTCGACCCGTTTGATGACCCGTCTAAGATTCGGATCGGGTTTGGCGAGCACTCGGACCCTCAGATCCTCACCGTCTTGGGATCCAACAATGTAGCCGGCCTCCAATCTTGTCCGGGGACGGCTTGTGGATTCCCGTCCCGCCCGATTCACACAAATTATGCGTTTTTGTAGGAGACGCGTTTCAAGTTGCTACTTTTCAATAACTATTAGTACGACTCCTACCATACTAAGTATATAAATCATTTTATTTTTTTTATTGTTCAAATAAATCCAGGCTTTAACCAATGGAAGACTTACAAGTGTGAGACACAGAGCAGTCGCAAACTCGACGAAACCGAGGATGTCAATGATGTATTTTGCGGCTCCACCCCTTAGCGCGAGTATTTCTCCGATACCAGAACTCGTGTCCATCCAAAAACCCGACTCTCTATAGACCATTCACATGGGGAGACTTCAAAACCACTGCATATTCTTTGAGATTAGCGGATAATCGTCTCCATCTCTTCACAAAATGATTTTTTTAGCGCGCGTCTACATGTTCTATACAAATTGTCACACTATTCCTGTATTATACGTAGCTAGGTCTATGGCCAAAGTTTTGATGATCCAAAACCAAAAGAAATGAACTTAAATCTCTCTATCTTTCTATAATGTACTAGTAACTTAAGGAATTTAACTGTAGCTGTTATTATTTCTATCAAGTCCCTGTTTATTCAGTTCATTGATAGTATAGTATAGTAATATAGTAGTAGTAGTAGTAGTAATATATATTTGTGCCCATGGGCTATGGTGCAATTATTAAAGGCAAGAAACTCCTGTACGGTTATTCACATCTAATAATTAAGATTTACTATTGATTTTCGATTCAAATTTATGATTACAATCAGCATGCGTGTATATATAGGTTTTCTTAAATCCTTCATATTTTGTTTTCTACTTGCATGTAGAAATTTAATATAATAAATTTTAGGGATTAACACAACTCTATATTTGGGAAAAAAGTCACTTCAATTAATTAAAAGATTAATTCTAAATCAGGTGTGACAGTGGTGGGTCTTTATGTCTGTCTATATATATGCACGTATAACTATACATGATTCAACGTTTACCATTATTTATTGGAGGGAAATATTGGGCCATAAGTTTAGCCAAAGTAATTGAGTCATATATATGCATGGATTAGTGGTTAGGCATAAAAGATGTCAACATGACAGCTACTGCGCGCATCATGGAGTAATATTGTAGTAGTAATTACTTATGTCATATGGACTTTCTTTTAAGAGGTCGACATGATTGTTCAACTACCATGATATATATAGAGGCGCTAATTATTGCATTAAAAGTTAACCTATCAAAGTACTTGGTATTACGACTAAATGACCACTTCACTTCATTTCATATTTAAAATCTGCCAACTTCTGTTTAATTTCAGTTGTAATTATAAATTTGTGTCGATTCTTAATTATATTACCTAGAACCCACATAATCTCTGCCATGTGCCTTGTTCCTATGATGTTGATTGCAATTGTAGACCACGCCCCAAAAAGCTAAAATAATTATGATTATTGGCGATGAATATAACAAGATGTTATTTCTCGTTGTTTGTGGAGCAAATAATTCACATTTTATAGGCATAATATACCTTGAGGGTGGTCTCTTTAATTTTATTTGCCATGTAATAATACATATGTGTCAAGATGTGATATATTTGATTATGATGTCTTTTGTCATACAACTAAGATATCGATATTATGCATATAGAATTGACAAATGTGTTTAAATACCTGCAATATATCATCGATCGTTAAGTATAAATGTAACAAAATTACATTTGAAATTTCAATATTAAAAATATCTTTTTAATTGTACTCAAAGCTCTATCCATTAATTAATTTCCAACTTTGACTCAATATGGAAAATTTAGTGAAATTTGAGTCATATTTTTATACATTAATTTTATCATCAAATGAGAGTTAAAGAGTTAATGGAATATGTAATTTATTTACTACTAAATATGATAACAGTAAAATAATTTAATAACAAACATTTAAAATGACAACATGATACTTGTGTTAGATGTGGCATATTGAATCACAAATGCATATTTGTATAATTGTATATATAGTCCATTTGTTTTATACTCTATAACAATCAAGATATTAAATTTACTATATTACATACTCTCGTATCATTCATGGCCAACGCACTTGAAATTTAGTGCGAAAACAGTATACCAATGTTTTAAAATAATACTTATTAACGAGTGAACCGATAAAACTATCGATTCATGATTGATCAATCGATCAGATTTATCTGACCAACAACAGAGTCGGGTGGGTCGAAGCACGTCAAACGATCCCATTGTTGACTAAAAAGGATAGCAAAACTCCATTAGATTTGGGCTTTGAAGCAGCTCCCCTAAAGTGGGTTAGAGCGGAAGAAGGAAAAAAGCATGTCTGCAATAACTTGAAACTGAAAAGATAAATTATTCAATTTTAATACAGATAGAATTGCCAATAATAAATTAAAGGCAAAACAAAATTAAATGTCTTTTTACTAGTATTCCCTTCGTCTCAACTAAGTTAAGTCGTATTTTTTTTGGATGTCCAAACTAAGTTTAGTTATTTCCTTTATTGATAAAAAATAAAACATCTAATCGCTCTTACGTTATTCCATCACCTACTTTACTTTCTCTCTATCTTTCCTACTTTATTCATCTCTCATACTTTTCAACACAATTTCTTAATCTCCGTGCCAAAAGTTTTGACTCAACTTAGTTGGGACCAGTAGCGGACGCAGAATTTCGACTCTGAAGGGCTCCAAATTATTATTAACAGTTGTAGAGTATTTTTTTATATTTATCTCACCGAAAGTAGTGTGGCATGAGTGGTTAGGAAGTTGTGACATATGTAGATTATAGAGAATGACAAATAATAAAATGGTGATTACAATAACTAGAGATACGTATGATCGATCGTTAAAGTAGTTGAAAATTTGAGAAGTGTTAACAAAAAAAAAGGTAGCACAATGGGAAGTGTTAACAAAATAAAAAAATTGTGATAATTAAATTATGACTTTTAGTTAAATATAAACTTTATTCCTTTTGAAATGTGGCATAAGTTCGCTAATCGGTTCTCCACAATCTAATGTGAAATTCTCATTCAATTCGACTGCTTTCGACAATACATTTCTAATTGTAGTGGTATTGTAATCAACATTTACAAAAATAAAAAAATTGTGATAATAAATTTTAAAATATTTCATGATCATTTTCGATGATCAAAATGCAATACTAAGTTACAATCGAGAGATTTTCAACAATACTTTTAAAGTTTACATCAAACTTCGGAGAAAGGAATCATTAGCTAGCCAACAAAATTTGGAGTATTCCAATTGGAAATAATAAAGTTGATCTATCTTATGACTAGCGAAATATTGTTGAATAAAATTTAAAAACCAACACTTGAGAATTTATATATCTACATGCAGTTAAGCCAACAACTAATTAAATAGCATCAAAATTCAAATAAGATAATATGAACTATATTTTGGAAGCAATTAATCCAAAAAAATTATATATATGTATCCTATTCTTATTGATTATTTATATACCATCACAAAAATATAGACTAACTATACAAAATGAGTAAAGGAAACACTATATAGCACTGTAAGGAAAACACGAACAATGTTGCAAATAACAAATACTCATAGATTCTCTACAATTAGGGGTGTTCGGTTGACAAGATTAAATCTCATAATTAAATATGTATTATCATGTTTGGTTCATAAGTTTGAATCTCATAACTTAATCCTAGATGAATAGTTTTATGATAAATAGTCATAGCCTCCCCCATCCAATTAAAATAATCTCACATCCTAGCTAGATGATAATCTCATGATAATTAGCAGTGGCAACCGAACGATACTACATTGCAAATACTCCCAGATTCTCTACAATTACAACTACTGGTTACAAAAAAATGAGAAGCATATTTACATGTCAAATACAACCTCATATTGAAATAACTTTCAAAGCATAATTATTACTTTACCAATAAATCGAAACATCAAGAAAAACTCATAACCAATGACAGTGTTCGATTTCTTAGATAAAATAATACCAAGATGTAATCTAAGATTGAGTTGTGAGATTATTTTAGTCATATGAGGGTCGGTTAGCTATGACTATTTCCCCATGATTATCCATCTAGAATTGAGTCTCATGAACCAAACACTCTACATATTTAATCTCGGGACATAATCTAGAAAACCAAACGCCCCCAATAAATACCCACTATAAATTGTTTACTTGCATTTGCTATCAATTTTGTAAATGTAATTTTTTATGGCTATAAACTAAAAATATATATACACCCAATAAATACCCACTATAAATTGTTTGGTAGCCTTGGCTATCAATATTATAAATAGAAATTTTATACACTTAGGGCCTGTAATTTGTTGGTTAAGAAAAGTGATTTATAGGAAAATAGGACTTAATTGGCCTTTTGTATGCAACCAGAAGACAAGGGGTTTATCTATAGTTTTTTAAAAAAATTTCATTGAGTCTCGTTTCATCTCCAAATATATTCATGCAAATACTTTGGGACCTGTAATTTTGAAAGCTTAAAGAGGTATGCATAGTATTAATTTATTAAGTACTGCACTCCATTGTAAAAAATCACTCAAAGTCCATATATTGTCAGATAAAATAAAACATGTTCAGATCCATTAAACAGAATGATGAAATTTGGGATGAAGAAAGTCAAATGAGATAGGTAGAAGGATTTATAAGCCAAGAGTCGCCATCAATATAGTAAGTGCCAATAAATGGCATGGCTTCGTCGTCTGTGAGCACTCTCGCCCACGCTACTCGACCCGTCACATTTGCTCCTCCTCCGGTACATTTGTATTCACCATAATACACTTTCCTATATGGAGTAAAAGTTCAAACATATTCACCATAGTACTTAGGGCAGGGAAGATAAATAAACAAAATAGACACAACTAGGTTTGTTTTTGTGGATTATCTATGCTCCTTAATGAAAATACTTAATACTAGTATAGTAGGATATATATATATACACACACTGACACACGTGTAGTGTAGCTATAGTAGCTATATATGGCGACTTACTGGTGGCGAGATGCGTTGCCCCAATCGCTCCATCCTTGGGGAAGAACGATTTTATCCAAAAATGTGTAAGAAAAGACGACCCTCGAATAATCTCCCCACGCTCTTCCTAAATAGATCGATCCGGTCCCCGTTACGGTACAATTCTTGAACGAAAACCCGCTCGCCATAGATGAATCCGACCGCTTTTGAGCTGTGACCGACGCCACGTGCCTTGTTCGTCACCGAGTTCAGATAGCAATTCTGAAAATACTAGTATTAATTATAACTTGGATCTTTTTAATTGTTGATTAATGAAAGGGAGCAGGTGACCTCATAGAGCGATGTGCCGTAGCCGAAAATGAAGTCGACGGAGCCTTGAATGAAGCAGTTGCTGAAGTAGTGAATGCCTTTGTGATCGTAGAGAGTGTCTTGACTACCGTAGAAGCTGCAGTTGTAGAACGCCGCCTTTGTCCCTGATATCCGCCTGCTCGCCTCTCCTCCCCACCATGTGCGGCGCGCTGTTCTGATTTCGTACAGATCAGTAAATTACAATGTGTACGTATACTACCACTAGCTATCCTATCAATGATTTGGAGATCACCTCAAACTTGACGTTGATTGCAATAAAATAATCAGCATCAACGGCAACGGTAGCAGTTTGAAATGTCCTCACCGATGATGCGGTGTCGTTTCCCGTGATCGTCGGAGGGTCACCCGCATTTCCCACCAAAATTACGAAACGCATCGTTTTAGGGATGCTCACCTTTTCCCTATAATTTAATTAATTAATTAGTCTCACAATAATAGGAGTACTAGTAACTAACTAACTAGCTATACGGACCTATAAACACCGGAATTTATGCGTATAACGACCCTACGAGTATTGTGAAGGGGAATGCTGCTGACTGCCTCATTGATGCTCATGAAATCGCCGCTCCCATCCTGGCTCACGGTTACTTGTGTTCTATTCCACTCCGCCACCCGCAGCTTCCAGTCGCTCTTCTTTTCAGCAACCCCTATGGATTTTTCCTTGTGCCACGTGTCCAACTCCATACAGGAAACTGTGCTCGGACATGAGAGCAAGAGGAAGAAGATGGTGAATAGGACATGAAATCTACGAGGCATGATTGTTTTTGTTTGTGTGATGCTGTAGGAAATTGCATGAACAAATATATAGTAGTGGACAAAATGGCACTACAAATACTCCACTACTGAGAGTGACACTTTTACACTCATGCCCCTTCAATTTTACAGTACTAATTATTGGATTTAATATATTGAGCTATTTTTGTTAATGTTGTTGTCCTAACAATCCTGGCGAAACACATTGGAGAAGTTATTAATTTCCTCTAATAATTAAGGTCATTATTATGATATTATCTCATTTTTTGTACTCTCTTTTTTTTTTTTTTTTTAGCATGAGTTATATTACGATCTACTACTAATTAAGTCGTCTTCAATGGTACGTAGTCGCAAGAAGAGGCCACACATTTTAGTGAAAGGGGACTTGTGGTGGATATGGCAGTCAGAGGTCCCAAAAATTGTCCCCATTTACAGATTAGCCATTAGCAATAGCATATAAGGTTAAAGACAATGGAGATAGAAACAATAATGAGTGCACCATATAATATGTATATATATACTATATAGCTGTGATCCATTACTAAACATCCTCGAGTGGTGGCTACATTCAAACCACATCTAAGGTCAACTTCCTCATTTCTTGCATTTTCTTATTCCCTAATATGTTGTAGTACTACTATGTCCTTTTAAATTCTTATTTCTCTTCTTATTCATATCTACCGTTGTAGTATATATACATGAGAACTCTTACATACTCCATATATATTTATGGAGTCAGTGACGGAACCAGGAAATTAAATTAGCCGGAGCTGAAACTTTTAAAATAATAATAATATTAAAATGTTTAACTTTACATGTAATGTCTGTACAACTTTTACAATACACTAGATCATAATTGTTTTCGACAAATCGCTATGTCTTGAAATCGCCTAAGAATAGTCTCATTCTGATATTTTTGAAAATTTATTTCTTAATGTATACAACTAGTCAACTAATATATTATTAGTTCATTCATCTCCAAATATGTCTTAAATAAGTTTCATATACTAATAAATTTATTAACTACTACTTGGATAATACAAATAATTTTATACTACTAATTCTAATTCTACCTGAATCCAAGTACCAAGTAGATTAGGAGGTATTGGGGCAACCTAAATTTAGAAAAAACATGAGACGTATTGCACACTATTGATGCACTTGAGATTATTTTATTTGATAAAATTATAAACATTTACATACCCATCAAACTCTTATCTGAATCGGCTAATGATGTCAAGGGCATCATTAGTTTATTATACCCAAAAGCAGCCCAACAATTATATAAATGGCCCAAAACTTATAAGCCCAAGTCTCATCTTCTCCAACAATTTTTCAATTTCATGGAATCAGCGCGCGGTTGGAGTGCAGGGCTGGATCTGCATGAAGTGTTTTTGTTAAAATATAGTACTAGAACTAGTACTACATATAGTAGTAATTTTGATTTTACAAGAAGTACTACTTACTAGGAGTACTATTTAATTAATTAACTACATGGAGTATATATTTTCAATATTTCTTCTACTTATTTCACCAGCCTTACAGTAAATTATATGCATATCGTTGAATACATGCATATACCATATGCGAGAATAGAAGAAGATGAAACACGAGTAGAAACAGAAGAAACGATTTGCCGTCCCTTTAATTTCAAAGCATAAGTATAGTGTATAGCTCACAAGACTTGAACTGGTTACATTACGTGCCCAATAATACATCATCTATTCGATAAACCGAAGCAGGGAGGGGCTATCAAGGCCATAATATATGTAATCACGAAACCCGCAGTCACTACTAGTAGGAGTATTACATAAATTATTCGTGACTGCAATTTGATCACATGAAATGCTATTCGACCAATAATAATCCATTCCAACACTTTCAGCATTAATGTCATTGCAATTCATCATCACCCCGCTAACACTTGCAAGATTAATATAATTAGCATGAATCCTAGGAAGCCATATGTCACGAACGAACTCCCTTAACTCCATGCTATTTGTGTCGTATTTCAGCTGCTTTGCAGGCTTTAAAACTTGACTTCTCCAGTAGTTCTTGATTTCATTATCAGTTCGACCGGGCAACAACTTAGCTATTTTCGACCACCTGCGATATCTTATTTAAAGTGATTACAAAATACTAGTAATAAATTATGTAATTGTAGACGCACCGATTTCCATAAAGGGAGTGGAGCTTCATAATGCAAAGCTGCTCCTCAACTGTAATATTCCCTCGTCGAACATTTGGTTGCAAGTAGTTTTTCCATCTCAATCTGCAACTCTTGCCATTCCGCCTCAACCCTATTGATAATATGATCGTCTCAATTCACTTACTTTAATATATGCAAATAATTAACATGCAAGCGTGTAGTATGTAAATATCTACTTGATTACATCATTTGAGTTCGATCGTACCTGAGTCTCGAGCGATGTCATTCCAACGGCCTTGGCCATGAACTGCGATGTAGTTGATTAGTATGGAATCTTCATGCGAAGACCATCTACCCTTTTTCACGCTTAATATCTCTTCTAAGTTATCGCCCATCTATGTAAACAAGGATGATTCGATGTTGCACGGATGTCTCGTTTCATCACCTAGTATGCAAGCCATTTATACTAGCTGGTACGAAATACTTATTTGGATTTTGATCACTAACCTATATGTTTAAAAATAGAAATGTCACCATACTATGAAACAAATCGTATCTATACAAGTGAGGAATATTAATTTCTTCATTCAAAAAAACATTTTTGGTCAATATCACTTCAGTTCTGGGGAATAATTTGACTTCTTTATATTTTGGTATCGATCCATTTAACATAATTAATTCATTAAAATGGGCTAGTTTGTTGACTAATATTCGATCACTGCTTTTTAATCT
The DNA here is from genome assembly GCF_004379255.2 of Salvia splendens. Taxonomy (NCBI): domain Eukaryota; kingdom Viridiplantae; phylum Streptophyta; class Magnoliopsida; order Lamiales; family Lamiaceae; genus Salvia; species Salvia splendens. The sequence continues at coordinate 105,426 of NC_056033.1, forward strand.
ACGGTTTTAACTGGATAGTTAATTACAGTATGTTATAAATAATCATAAACTCCGTGACTTAATTCCCAGTACGGAACAAGCACGGGAATTTGGTCAAGAATACGCCGTGCACAAACATAGTATATAACAAGTTTCATATAATAAAACTATTAAATTATATAGGAGTATTTTGATTTGAAAAGTACTTTCTCCAGTATGATTTTTTTCTCGGTCAAGTCAAAAAGGAGTTCAGAGCCTACATCACATAGTGATGTATTGGCATCCAAAGTTAAGAGGGAATATAAATGAGGAATAAGAACAAGTTTTATAGCATTATGTATATGCTTTTCAACCTTCAGTAAAAAAAGCTAGGTAATTTGCTTTTCATGGGATTTAAGAATCAAATTGATCAACTTATAAGGCTTTACACATAAAGTTCCAAGCATGGAATTTTGCCTAGTTTGCAGATCTTGATTATTAGATGCAAGATGCTTATTCAGAAAAAAAGGTGAAAATTATGTATTTCAAATTTGTACTTCAATTGTGGTTCATGAAAACTTGTACTGTATATCAATTTTTTATGGCGTCATAATGACTCCATGGAATAATTTTCGCATGGGGAGTGGTTGATGTGACGCCGGACACAGTAAGAGCCAATGAGGGGCAAGTTAATTTTCTTATTTATATTGTCCATTTTTAGTATTTGGTGTGAAAAATCCTCTACCATTACAATGAGATACTATCAAAATATATAATCTCAAAATTTCAAACTCATATATAGTTCCACCAAAACAAATTTCGTGCATGTCTTGACTCTTGAGAGAAATTCCATTTTTTTAATTGAGTGGGGAGGTGGGCGGCATAAACTACGGAGTAATTATAAGTGAATTGGTAATTACTGTATGAAATAATTTTAACTGTAGCAGATAATGGGAGGGGAAATGATTGACATGAGTTTTTCAACGGCTTTTTGTTATCTATACTAATAAAAAAGGACACTTGGTTGAAAAGACTATAATACTCTTTTTTGCGGGAAAAATATATAATGTGGGATGGTTCTTTTGGTAAATCCCGTCAGCTCAATTTGGAGTTTATCCTCTGATTTCTTTAGCGTTGCTGTCTTTACTAAAAAAAATTATTCTATTACAATATGTATATTTATTTTATTCTTTCAAAGTTGATGATCCATTAATCAATTTCCAATGCCCTTTGTCCCTGCAAAAAATTATTGATATATTAGTAATTATATTTAAAATTACTTTCAAGACTAAACACAAAGAATCTACAAGCAAATTTAGAAAACAGTGTGACATCCTATTAAATATAAAATTTTTTGAATTAAGTAAAATATTCATTCAGTATGTATGTCATTATATCTACCAAAAATAATGAATATCCCCTAATTCAGTTATCAGCCCACGTAAATCTCATTTGGCAATGCAAACATTTGATAGGTTGTCACACTATTAAATAAAATAAGCATAAGATTACAATTTTAGGAAATTTAAAAATAAAAGACAGAGATGAGATAGTAACAGAGAAATAAGACCGAGAGAGACACAGATGGAGAGAGAGAGAGGGAGAGAGAGACAGCCTATTAAATATAAAAATCTTTCCTGCAAAGTAATATAAATTAATTCATATGTTTCCAATGAAATTTATCCCTGAAAAAGGTAAATAATAAATTAGTAATATGTATAAAACTTATCATGTATAGATTTGAAAGTATCAATGACCCAACATCTGTGAAATTGAGAATGAGATAGAGAATATAATGAAAATTTTAGAACATGAAAAATAAGAGATAGAATTAAATCACAATTTTAGAACATGAAAAATATAACATAGAAAAATATAAATTTAAGATTATGTTCTAAATGTAGGGACAATGTACCAAATGAAAAACCTTTCATATATATAAATTGTAAAGAAATTCGTCTGTAAAGAAAATGATGAAAGGGAGCAATAACTAATTGAAACTGACTGCATTAAATTTTGAAGAACTTCATGTATATAAATTTGAAAAAATATTTATGAAATTCGTTTCTGCAAAGAAATTGGAGAAATGGGGCAGCATACTATATGTGATAAGCTTATATCCAAAGCATTAAATAAGATTAAGTATCAACTTAACATTCTTAAACCCCTAAAAAAATGATTTGAAATAGTATGTTATAAGAGATACATAGATAGTAGAAGTGATAGCATGAACTGGAATTAATGTGCACCCATTAAAGTACATCCGAAACATATCATTAAATAGCTCATTTGCTTCAATTTCAGAATGTGCAACCTTTAGAGCATAGATAAAGAATTTCATACCTTTTGTTTTTATCTTGGTATATTGTTTTGCTAATATATTGCTCATGTAGTAGAGTAGGTTCTAGCCTCCCACGCCTGCCTTGTCATCTGTCCTCTTTGTGTAATGATGTCATGTCATCTGTCCTCTTTGTGTAATGATTATAGAGTGAGGAGTGAGAGACGGCTGTTTGTGTTCTTTATGGTTCTCTTTCTCTTTCCTTTTTCTGTAGAGTGAAGAGTGAGAGGCAGTGGCTCTTATGTTTTTAGGATTTAGTTTGTATCCTTATAATTCTCCTATAAATAACAAAAGAATAAATTAATAATTTCTCCTATAAATAACACAAGAATAAGTTAATAAATGCAGAAATGTAATGGGCCTTAAATAAATGCAGAAACTTATAAAATTAAATAAATGACCAAATCTTACACAATATTTCATAAGTGTTAATATTAATATTAATATTACTTTATAAGTTTTAGTATTAATATTTCACATGCATACATCTAAATTCATTTTTTATGCAAATTTGTAAAAAAATATTTATTAATATCTAATATTGTTTCTAATATTTATATCTTAGTAGTATTACCTGAAAGGTCTTTCATGATGATGTTTTTATGGGGAACCTGCATGATATCTATCTAACTTGCATGATGAAGAAGAGAGTCCTATAAATACCTCTTCTCTTAACACTCCTATAATCACTTCATCTCTCAACCAAAATCAGTCAAGAAAATAAACAGAAAAATAGTCCAGTTTCTTGACTCTTCCCTAATTCATGACCTGCATACTCTCTCTTCCTATTTGTTCTTTATGTATTCTCTTATGATTCTTCACTCTATGTTCTTAATATATGTTCGTTTTTCAGTGTTTTCATTTCTATTTTTTCCAGTTTTTAGTACTCGGTATACAATTAATGTAGTGTTCTAACCTTCAATCTTTCACTGATTCCATTTTGAACAGTTTGTCCCTGCATATACTAAAAAAATTGTTAGTGGCTGTATTTCTGGCATCTCTATTCTATATGAATTTATTTTTCATAATTTAATTATTCACTGACCTGATTTTTCAGTTTCTATGCATTCTTTCTCCTTTTTCTTTCACTTTTACTTTAAATCCATTAGGATGATTACCTGCAAAAAAAATGAAACAACATTCATAAACTTAGCATTTAAATGTTGTATATGCTTTTGAGGAAATAGCAAGACTTGAGAGGCCTTTCAGCTATTAGGAAGGACAGTTGCTGATATTGTTGATGCAAATGAGGTATATATCTCACTGAGTATGCTTTACATGTTAAGAATTTTTTAATTTACCTGTATTATTCAGCTTCATTTGCAGAATATAATTTGTTTACTTTAGAATGTTTCTTCGATTTGTTTTCTTGCCACCCAGACTTATTTTGTTAGTTCAACTCTCTAAAATACTCCATTTATGTACGCATTTTTTTTTGCAGAGAATTGAGTTCTACAATTTTTGACAGATATGGTCTTTTAAATCATTATATGCAATATGATTATCTCCCTTAGAGTAACATTTCTTTAAACTGTACAACATAATAAGTTTATGAACATGCTAATATAGGAGTATAAAGAGAGGGGACGTGTGTCGTGTGCACGTGTCCCTCCTTTCAACAAGATTTATAATTTTCCCACTAATTCAACAAATCTTACTAAGTATAAGAGATAAGAGCGGGGTCGAACCACAGGGACTAGGGAACTACTCAAGATTGTTTCTACGACACAATTGAAAAAGGGGTCGGCTGCTGCCATGCATTCATTGTGTGGGTTAAGACTCTAATCTACTTGACCTGGGGAATTAAATTGGACTGTCACGCCCGCATTTCCTAAGGATAGGGAGTACGGTGGACCGCGACTAGGGGAGGAATAAAGAAGCGGGGAAGAAAGGGGAGAACAAGAATACTTGACCCGAAAACGTTTAATTAGAGGAAGTTCACTTCAAAACAAAGTACTGTAGCGACATTTCTAAAGTTAAAGTAAACAGAGTTTAAATGAAAACATTGTATCGGATTACAAAGCAGCGGAAAAGACCAAGAGATAGATAATGCCGGGTATGACGACACGACACCATCCAAAAGGCAAAGTAAAAACACATTTTTGACTTTAGTTGCTCAACATCCTTCATCCCCATCGTCGCTCAACCTGCACATTAAGAAAACAACATGCAGGGCTGAGTACTTATTGCACTCAGTGGACACACGCCAAAATCATAGTTTGTCATGCCCTAACAGTGTAACCTTGGGGTTTTAAGTGTAAAGAAAAATAACCCAAGTACACTAAAACATATTTCATAAATTCGACTGCGCAGTCATTTTCAGATATTGCCACCCTTATTCCCACCATCATACACTATCTGATCCAACGGGTGACAAGGGGCGTGGCCACACCCCAGGTCAACTAGACCGGCCAACTTGCTCTCAGATGGCTCCCGATCTCGTGTACACTAGCCTGAGGGTTCGCAGCCCAACAGACCCGAATTCGATTAAACATATGTGGTAAACCACTTCAGATAGGTTTCAAAACAAAACAGTTGGCAAGACAAACAGTTCATCTCCATAAACATTTCCGGAACAGCGTCCGTATTAAAGATAACCCACAAAATAGTAGGGTAGAAAAGCCCACCTCAATTGCTTAGCTTTTAAATAGTTCCCTTCTTCAACCACAATTTCCTCGTAAAAGATCACCCTTTTGAAAGATAGATAAATATCAAGATTAGAGTCAGGAAAGACGAGGTTCAAACGACAATGCATGATTCCTACGTGGATGACTTCAACATCTAGCACATTACACGTACACACACTTAACAACATCTTATAAGTCAATCACACAAAAACACACGTCCGAAACACACCACGCACGCACCCGACACGCATACAACGTACTCAAGACGCGCACACGACACACACCCAAAACACTCGCACTCCCGGTAAACCCGCACCGTGCAAACGGCTCACTTGGCTCGGGACAGGTTCGGGAAAAAGGCTCGGCGTCTCGGCCTGGCTCGGCATCTCGGTCGGCGGTCTCGGCCACCTGGCTCGGCACCTCGGCCGACCGTCTCGGCCGCCTGGCTCGGCACCTCGGCCGACCGTCTCGGCCGCCTGGCTCGGCACATGTCTCGGCGTCTGGCTCGGCCCTGGCTCGGCACCCGTCTCGGCACCTCTCTCGGCACTGGCTCGGCACCTGTCTCGGCATCTGGCTCGGCGCCCGTCTCGGCACCTGTCTCGGCACTGGCTCGGCACCTGTCTCGGCATCTGGCTCGGCATCTGGCTCGGCGTCTCGGCCGCTGGCCCGATCAAGTGCACACCAGTTTTCCCCCAACCAACGATTCTCAAACCTTATACGACATTCACAACACACATTCTACATCCCAAAACACACCCGAAAACAAGAGATCAACCCTCCAAAACTCTCCACAACACCACCCTAGGCCAAACCCTAAAACTCTCGGCCAACACACACAAAACACTCGAACCAAACACTGATTCCTCCGAGCCATCCCTTGGCCAAACACACCCACATACATCATAATATCAAAACACCCAGATTCACACCCATTGCACAAAAACACCTCACCCAGAAACGTACATCTCGCAGAACTGCGCAGTTTACTTACAAAAATCATTATAAAATCATCCGACGTCCAATGAAGCTGAAATTTACACACCACACAGAAGACACACCCAAGTTTAAACAGTTAAAATTTCGTACCAAAAGGAGATCGTTTGCTCAGTCAAAAAGGGGTCGGATCCCACTGTCAGTCCCCACCGAAGACATACCCCACACAAACACATAATCACAAAGCCTATTCAGCATCTAAAACATTCAAACGTCCTAAATGCATGTGTTTTCGAAATTATCATGAGTTAGGGTCTTGGGTTACCTTTCCCGGATAGTTCAAACGTAGTTCAAACGCTTTACTTCCTCTTCCGACTCCGATTCACAACGAGAGAGAGTAACACCTTGATGAACCAAGAAATCGATGAGAGGGAGTGAAAGGAAAAAGGTGAGAACCGAGGGGGAGAAAGAGGGAGACCTTACCGTGATGTTGAGAACGATTGCGAGAGAGAAAGAGAGGAACCGATGTGAGGGAGAGATTGGAAAGAAAGGGAGTGCATCGGTTATGTGGGAGTGGGGAGAGGTTGAGAAAGTAGTGGGGAGAGGGAGAGAAACCGAGAGAGAGAGGGAGAGAGAGAGATTTAATTTATTAAATAGGATTTTATTTGTTTTTCAATTAATCATAAAAATCTAAATATTCACATACATAAATAATATAAATCAATTAAGACTACCAAACCATATCTTAAACAAGATATTCACAAAATTCAAACCTTAATTAAAAGAGTAAAATTCTTATTTAATTATTTTATTTTCGGATATTACATTCCTCCCACCTTAAGGAAATTTCGTCCCGAAATTTGCCTAGATCACTCAAACAGCTCTGGAAACTTCTCTCTCATCTTATCTTCTAATTCCCAGGTTGCTTCTTCGACCCCATGATTCCCCCACCGTACTTTCACCGAAACAATTGACTTATTCCTCAATTCTTGCACCCTTCGATCCAAAATGGCCTCGGGCTTCTCCTCATAACTTAGATCGGAATTTAGGACCATCATCTCTTCTTGGTGAACTATGTGTGTGGGGTCAAACACGTACTTCCTCAATTGTGACATATGGAAGACGTTGTGCACATTTCCAAAGTTTGGTGGTAGGGCCAATCTGTATGCTACCGCGCCGACTCTATCCAAAATCTCGTACGGACCGATAATCGGGGTCTCAGCTTTCCTTTCACTCCAAAACGAGTTATTCCCTTAGAAGGGGAAACTTTCAGAAAGACCTTTTCTCCGACCTCGAATTGTAAATCGGTCCTTCGAACATCCGCATATGATTTCTGTGATTTCTGTCGATCCTGTGCCTCCTTGATCCTCCCACGGATTTGTCGGACAATCTCTATCATCTCTTCTACAGAGTCTGGTCCGAGAATTCTTCTCTCACCCCACTTCATCCCAATAAAGTGGCGATCTACACTTCTTTCCATACAATGCCTCATATGGAGCCATCTGATCGTCGCCTGGTAACTATTATTGTAAGCGAACTCAACCAAAGACAACACTTCTTCCCAACCCCAACCTCGATCTAGCACCACGGCTCGCAGCATATCCTCTAAGGCTTGAATCGTTCTCTCTGACTGCCCATCGGTTTGTGGGTGGAAGGCAGTACTAAATTCAATTTAGTCCCCCAACTCGCGCTGCAGGCTCGTCCAAAACCTAGAAGTAAATTTGGCATCGCGATCGGATTGTAATTGTCGCTGGTACTCCATGCAAGCGTATAATCTCCCGCACATATATCTTAGCCAACTGGTGGATCCATAGGTAGCACGAACCGGTACAAATGAGCAGATTTGGTGAGGCGATCTATAATCACCCAAATCACAGTGTTTCCTCGCTGGGAATTTTGGCAGTCCTGTCACAAAGTCCATTGCAATATGTTCCCACTTCCATTCTGGAATCTCAAGGGTTGCAATCTCCCATAGGGCCGTTGGTGTAGCGCCTTTACTTGTTGACATGCCAGGCATCTCTCCACAAATGCTTGCAACATGCTTTTTCATACGTTCCACCAAAATTGCCTCTTCATGTCTTGATACAATCTTGGTACTTCCTGGGTGAGCAGCGTATGGGGTTTCATGTGCTTCTCTCATGATTTCCATTCTCAGGCCTTCATCCTTAGGCACACACAACCTTCCCTTGTATGTGAGACCCTTATCCGCTGCCTCACGAAAGTTTCCGAGTTCACCCGCCCTCACTTCTTGAGCGAATCTTTTCTAGTAACGTATCCCGCCGTTGAGCTTCCACAATTCTGGCTCTTAAGTCGGGTTCCATCACCAACGTGGCTATTATTCCTTCCACAGTCTCGGGCATTCTCACTACTTCCAACCGCATCTTACTGAACTCTTGGATTAAACTCTCCTCGATAGTAAGAAAAGTGGCCAGCTGAGATTGAGACTTCCTACTAAGAGCATCGGCCACTTACGTTTGCTTTTCTCCCGGATGGTAATTTATACCACAATCGTAGTCCTCTCACCAACTCGAGCCACCTACGCTGGCGCATGTTCAACTCCTTTTGCTCAAAGAAGTACTTTAGACTCTTATGGTCCGTGTATATCTCACAACGGACTCCATAGAGATGATGTCTCCAGATCTTCAATGCATGTGTACCACGGCTGCCAGTTCTAAGTCATGTGTCGGATAATTCAGCTCATGGGACTTCAATTGTCTCGATGCATATGCAATCACTTTCCCCTTCTGCACAAGCACACATCCAAGTCCCACCCTTCGACGCATCCGTATACACCGCATAGTCAGTCCCTGACTCCGGTACAGCTAGAATGGTGGCGGGTGTGGTCATATTTCTCCTTCAACAACTGAAAACTCGCCTCACATTCTGGTGTCCAAATCATCTTGACTCCCTTTTTCAGTTGCTGTGTCATTGGCCTGGCTATCTTCGAGAATCCCTCAATGACTCTTCGATAATAGCCCGCCAGTCCTAAGAAGCTTCGAATTTCATTTTGTGTAGAAGGCGACTTCCATTCCTGTACAGCTTCCACCTTGGCCGGGTCTACACGAATTCCATCTGAAGTTACTACATGTCCAAGAAAATTCACTTCCTTGAGCCAAAACTCGCATTATACTGAACTTGGCATATAGTTTCTCGTCCCTTAGGGTTGCTAGGACGGTTCTCAAGTGGCGCTTTGTGCTCCTCCACGTTCTTTGAGTAAACAAGCACATCATCGATGAAAACTAGGACAAACCGATCCAAATACGGTTGGAACACGCGGTTCATAAGGTCCATGAACACTGCCGGGGCGTTCGTCAGTCCAAAAGGCATCACAACGAACTAATAATGACCATATCTTGTTCGGAAAGCCGTCTTGGGTACATCTTCTCGCCGAACTCTCAGCTGATGGTACCCAGACCTCAAATCCATCTTAGAGAAGACTCCTGCCCCTCGAAGTTGGTCAAACAAGTCGCTATCCTTGGTAGTGGATACTTGTTCTTTCAGCGTCAGTTTGTTAGCTCTCGATAGTCGATGCACATCCTCATGTTCATCCTTCTTTCTTCACAAACAACACTGGTGCTCCCATGGCGACACGCTAGGTCTAATGATCCCTAATTCCAGTAGCTCTTGTAGTTGCCACCTTAAGCTCCTCCAACTCTTTTGGCGCCATCCTATAAGGTGCCTTGGATATTGGTGTCGATCCGGGCTCCAGATCGATCGTGAATTCTACTTGCCTGTCGGGTGGGGGTCCCGGCAATGCATCGGGGAAAGACATCGGGATATTCACTCACTATCGCCACATCTTCTATCTTCCTGTCTTTCTTCTCCTCCCCATTCAAATAAACAAGGTACGCTGGACATCCCTTCCTCATCATTGTAGTGGCTTGCAGCGCGGAGACAATGGACTTGCGTCGGTTCATTGAGATTCCGTAAAACCTCGTCGGCTCTTTTCCTGGGGTTTCAAACGAAATTTCCCTTTCTCTACAATGAAGGGTAACGTGGTTCTCCGCTAACCAATCCATACCCAAGATTATGTCTACGCTACCCATCGTCATTACTTGTAAATTATGAGCCAACAAACTGAGTTCACCTATTCCAAAGTTCACACACGCACAAGATCGGGATATATCTATAGTCCCGCCTACCGGTGAGGTCACACTCATAGTGGGTTCGGTCTTAACAGTAGGTAATCCTAATGTATCCACACAAGAAGTTGATATAAAGGAATGCGATGCACCCGTATCAAACAAGACAACTATAGGCATGTTGAGAAGTGTGCCCATACCTGCCAGTTTCCTTGCCCAAAGGTTTCTTTCCCGTTTGCCGGCTGCTTCCCCTTCAAGGCGTAGGCTCTTGCTTGCGACGGCAGTCCTTGGCGGCGTTGTTGCGGTTGAGGTGCAGGTAGTGCCTGGGATGGTGGACGGAAGCCTAACTGGTTCTGTCTCGTCCCCGTTCCCATGTTCTTATTGGGCAACTTCGGAAGTAATGGCCACTTCCACCACAGCTGAAGCATCTAGGGTCTCGACACTCTCCGGTGTGGTACTTGAAGCATCTTCCACATTGAGGGTTCCTCGGCGGAAAGCTTGCCCTCGGGTGATAGGTATTCTGTCTCCCGCCATTGTAGGGTGGGTTCTTCATGTGTTGTGGCCTCTTGCCACCATACTGAGTGTGATCACCATCCCACCTCCTCTTCTCTTGATGACCTGACTGAGCTTGTAGGGGTGTCGCGTTTGTTGTCGCCACCACTTTTGGTTTAGGGAGTGCATCTTCCACGTCCAGTGCACAAGTCAAGATCTCCGAGTAGGAGAGTTCTCCTCGACAAGCCAATGCGGCCTTTATCTCATCCTTGAGCCCGGCCCGGAACTTCACCGCCCATTTCTCGTCGGTGTCCATCAACTCGGGCGCATATCGTGCCATCTGCGCGAGGGCTCGGTCGTACTCAGTTACAGTCATTCGGCCTTGGCTCAGCGTGTGGAATTCTACCACCTTGGCCCGTCTGTACGTCTTTGGGACATACTTGTTATCAATCTCCATTTTAAACTCCTCCCATGTTAACGCTTCCAAGCGTGCAGGATTCATAGTTCTTTGCCGAGTCTCCCACCAGTAATCGGCAGCACCTGATAGTTGAAAGGTGGCGCAAGCAATGCGCTCCCTATCTGTGCACTCCATGACCCTGAAAATACGCTCGAGGCCGCGTATCCACTCTTCGGCTTTTGAGGGATCTCCTTGTCCATCGAATTTAGGGGGATTCTGCCTGGAGAACGTAACTATGAATCTTTCTTGCTGAGGCGGGGGTGGAGGTGGTGGTGGAGGTGGTGGTGGAGGTGGTGCCTCAGCGTTGGGTCCTTGTTGTGGACGGCGTTCACGTCTTGGCGGCATTCTGATTCAAAATCCAAAAAGTGTTACTACAATTCTCATCCAAAATTACCACTTTCTCAAAATTTTCTCATAATCTTCAAGTGGTAAGATGCAACACATAGGATATAATCAAAATCAAATTCTCATTAAAAGAAAGGAGGTCAAACGTTGTTTCCCAAGAGCAGATCGTACTAAAAACAAAAACTAACAAGACATCAACTATTTATTTCTAGACTACGACTCGATCATCTTCATCCATAGGCCCTTCCTCCGGATCTTCGTCATCGTCCTCCTCGGAATTCCCTTGCGGAGCCACCTCGGGTTCCTCCTCGGGATCCTCTTCGGTTTCCTCCTCATAGTTATCTTCAAACCCTTGCTCACCCTCGTACATACTCACGTACTTGTCCTGATACACGATCCTCTCTTGCACATCCTGTGGGGCTGCTCCTCTCGAGAGTCTACCAGTGCACAATACACGGCCTTCCGAAAGCCAGCCATGTCGCCCACCATGTCATCGGTAACGGGCTCATGCCACGTGTACCTCCTCGCCGTTCTTTCAGCCCACTCCTTCCAGCTGTCAGGGAGCAATTCTATTAGCTTCTCAATGCCGTCAAGCTCTGTCACTCCGAACTCCTGAGCTGCCCTCCAGAGGGTGTCGAAGTGCGCTACGAACTCAATCAACGGTATGTGATCCTTCTTTCGATACACTCTATACTCTCTGAGCACCCTCTGTGCCCTAAGTCTATCACGATCACTCCGTCGCGGGGTTCGGAACATACGCGCCATCTATAGAAAACAGAAACAATCGCCTCGCATATAAAAACATGGTGCATAACCGAAGAAGAGAGAGATATGTGTATGCAGACGTATCACTGTTCTAATTCCAAGCCCGCTGGTGTTCAAAGGCCATAAGTCCTTATCTACTATAGGTCCAAGAAGCACTAGTGAAACCTCTCACGTCTAAGTTCAAACATTCAAAAGGCCAACACATTCACACGTAAAAGCTCACATCAACATTCACGTCATCATAGCATCACACATCAGCCACATGCTTTCATGTAAACTCGACACACACTAAAAGTCAGACATACCATAACAGTTTGTAACTCAAATAATTTCCAACTTTTCACATCATTTGTACCTTCTACATGCATCAACATTTACTTAAACTTTACAAAAACATTTTCAAAACCCAAAATCACAATTTCCTCCACTTCCATATACTTTCCAAAAATTCAAAATTTTCATTACCTCATTTCAGGTTGAGTGCGATGAGTCGGATGTTGAGCCAATGACACTTTTGAAAACTTACTCAAAACAGAAAAAGACTCTTGGATCCAGAGCAGAAAGAAAACCTGGCTCTGATACCACTCTGTCACGCCCGCATTTCCTAAGGATAGGAAGTACGGTGGACCGCGACTAGGGGAGGAATAAAGAAGCGGGGAAGAAAGGGGAGAACAAGAATACTTGACCCGAAAACGTTTAATTAGAGGAAGTTCACTTCAAAACAGAGTACTGTAGCGACATTTCTAAAGTTAAAGTAAACAGAGTTTAAATGAAAACATTGTATCGGATTACAAAGCAGCGGAAAAGACCAAGAGATAGATAATGCCGGGTATGACGACACGACACCATCCAAAAGGCAAAGTAAAAACACATTTTGACTTTATTGCTCAACATCCGTCATCCCCATCGTCGCTCAACCTGCACATTAAGAAAACAACATGCAGGGCTGAGTACTTATTGCACTCAGTAGACACACGCCAAAATCATAGTTTGTCATGCCATAACAGTGTAACCTTGGGGTTTTAAGTGTAAAGAAAATAAACCAAGTACACTAAAACATATTTCATAAATTCGACTGCGCAGTCATTTTCAGATATTGCCACCCTTATTCCCACCATCATACACTATCTGATCCAACGGGTGACAAGGGGCGTGGCCCACCCCAGGTCAACTAGACCGGCCAACTTGCTCTCAGATGGCTCCCGATCTCGTGTACACTAGCCTGAGGGTTCGCAGCCCAACAGACCCGAATTCGATTAAACATATGTGGTAAACCACTTCAGATAGGTTTCAAAACAAAACAGTTGGCAAGACAAACAGTTCATCTCCATAAACATTTCCGGAACAGCGTCCGTATTAAAGATAACCCACAAAATAGGTAGGCGTTGGTTTTAGGGTAGAAAAGCCACCTCAATAGCTTAGCTTTAAACTTAGTTCCCTTCTTCAACCACAATTTCCTGTAAAAGATACCCTTTGAACGATAGATAAAATGCAAGATTAGAGTCGGAAAGACGAGGTGTCAAACGACAATGCAGGTCTCCGTGGGAGACTCAACATCTAGACACATTACCAAGTACAACAGTAAAACACATATTTATAAGTACAATAACACCTTTGCTGTAGGAAATTGCATGAACAAATATATAGTAGTGGACAAAATGGCACTACAAATACTCCACTACTGAGAGTGACACTTTTACACTCATGCCCCTTCAATTTTACAGTACTAATTATTGGATTTAATATATTGAGCTATTTTGTTAATGTTTGTCCTAACAATCCTGGCGAAACACATTGGAGAAGTTATTAATTTCCTCTAATAATTAAGGTCCATTATTATGATATTATCTCATTTTTTGTACTCTCTTTTTTTTTTTTTTTTAGCATGAGTTATATTACGATCTACTACTAATTAAGTCGTCTTCAATGGTACGTAGTCGCAAGAAGAGGCCACACATTTTAGTGAAAGGGGACTTGTGGTGGATATGGCAGTCAGAGGTCCCAAAAATTGTCCCCATTTACAGATTAGCCATTAGCAATAGCATATAAGGTTAAAGACAATGGAGATAGAAACAATAATGAGTGCACCATATAATATGTTATATATACTATATAGCTGTGATCCATTACTAAACATCCTCGAGTGGTGGCTACATTCAAACCACATCTAAGGTCAACTTCCTCATTTCTTGCATTTTCTTATTCCCTAATATGTTGTAGTACTACTATGTCCTTTAAATTCTTATTTCTCTTCTTATTCATATCTACCGTTTTAGTATATATACATGAGAACTCTTACATACTCCATATATATTTATGGAGTCAGTGACGGAACCAGGAAATTAAATTAGCCGGAGCTGAAAAACTTTTAAAATAATTAATAATATTAAAATGTCTTGTTTTAACTTTAATGTAATGTCTGTACAACTTTTACAATACACTAGATCATAATTGTTTTCGACAAATCGCTATGTTCTTGAAATCGCCTAAGAATATTCTCATTCTGATATTTTTTGAAAATTTATTTCTTAATGTATACAACTAGTCAACTAATATATTATTAGTTCATTCATCTCCAATATGTCTTAAATAAGTTTCATATACTAATAAATTTATTAACTACTACTTGGATAATACAAATAATTTTATACTACTAATTCTAATTCTACCTGAATCCAAGTACCAAGTAGATTAGGAGGTTTGGGGCAACCTAAATTAGAAAAAACATGAGACGTATTGCACACTATTGATGCACTTGGAGATTATTTTATTTTGATAAAATTATAAACATTTACATACCCATCAAACTCTTATCTGAATCGGCTAATGATGTCAAGGGCATCATTAGTTATTATACCCAAAAGCAGCCCAAACAATTAATATAATGGCCAAAACTTATAAGCCCAAGTCTCATCTTCTCCAACAATTTTTCAATTTCATGGAATCAGCGGCGCGGTTGGAGTGCAGGGCTGGATCTGCATGAAGTGTTTTTGTTAAATAATAGTAAAACTAGAACTAGTACTACATATATAGTAATTTTGATTTTACAAGAAGTACTACTTACTAGGAGTACTATTTAATTAATTACTACATGGAGTATATATTTTCAATATTTCTTCTACTTATTTCACCAGCCTTACAGTAATTATATGCATATCGTTGAATACATGCATATACCATATGCGAGAATAGAAGAAGATGAAACACGAGTAGAAACAGAAGAAACGATTTCCCAATTTCTGCCGTCCCTTTAATTTCAAAGCATAAGTATAGTGTATAGCTCACAAGACTTGAACTGGTTACATTACGTCCCAATAATACATCATCTATTCGATAAACCGAAGCAGGGAGGGCTATCAAGGCCATAATATATGTAATCACGAAACCCGCAGTCACTACTAGTAGGAGTATTACATAAATTATTCGTGACTGCAATTTGATCACATGAAATGCTATTTCGACCAATAATAATCCATTCCAACACTTTCAGCATTAATGTCATTGCAATTCATCATCACCCCAACACTTGCAAGATTAATATAATTAGCATGAATCCTAGGAAGCCATATGTCACGAACGAACTCCCTTAACTCCATGCTATTTGTGTCGTATTTCAGCTGCTTTGCAGGCTTTAAAACTTGACTTCTCCAGTAGTTCTTGATTTCATTATCAGTTCGACCGGGCAACAACTTAGCTATTTCGACCACCTGCGATATCTTATTTAAAGTGATTACAAAATACTAGTAATAAATATTTAATTGTAGACGCACCGATTTCCATAAAGGGAGTGGAGCTTCATAATGCAAAGCTGCTCCTCAACTGTAATATTCCCTCGTCGAACATTTGGTTGCAAGTAGTTTTTCCATCTCAATCTGCAACTCTTGCCATTCCGCCTCAACCCTATTGATAATATGATCGTCTCAATTCACTTACTTTAATATATGCAAATAATTAACATGCAAGCGTGTAGTATGTAAATATCTACTTGATTACAATCATTTGAGTTCGATCGTACCTGAGTCTCGAGCGATGTCATTCCAACGGCCTTGGCATGAACTGCGATGTAGTTGATTAGTATGGAATCTTCATGCGAAGACCATCTACCCTTTTTCACGCTTAATATCTCTTCTAAGTTATCGCCCATCTATGTAAACAAGGATGATTCGATGTTGCACGGATGTCTCGTTTCATCACCTAGTATGCAAGCCATTTATACTAGCTGGTACGAAATACTTATTTGGATTTTGATCACTAACTATATGTTTAAAATATAAATGTCACCATACTATGAAACAAATCGTATCTATACAAGTGAGGAATATTAATTTCTTCATTCAAAAAAACATTTTTGGTCAATATCACTTCAGTTCTGGGGAATAATTTGACTTCTTTATATTTTGGTATCGATCCATTTAACATAATTAATTCATTAAAATGGGCTAGTTTGTTGACTAATATTCGATCACTGCTTTTTAATCTACGGTTTTAACTGGATAGTTAATTACAGTATGTTATAAATAATCATAAACTCCGTGACTTAATTCCCAGTACGGAACAAGCACGGGATTTGGTCAAGAATACGCCGTGCACAAACATAGTATATAACAAGTTTCATATAATAAAACTTTAAATTATATAGGAGTATTTTGATTTGAAAAGTACTTTCTCCAGTATGATTTTTTTCTCGGTCAAGTCAAAAAGGAGTTCAGAGCTACATCACATAGTGATGTATTGGCATCCAAAGTTAAGAGGGAATATAAATGAGGAATAAGAACAAGTTTTATAGCATTATGTATATGCTTTTCAACCTTCAGTAAAAAAAGCTAGGTAATTTGCTTTTCATGGGATTTAAGAATCAAATTGATCACTTATAAGGCTTTACAACATAAAGTTCCAAGCATGGAATTTTGCCTAGTTTGCAGATCTTGATTATTAGATGCAAGATGCTTATTCAGAAAAAAAGGTGAAAATTATGTATTTCAAATTTGTACTTCAATTGTGGTTCATGAAAACTTGTACTGTATATCAATTTTTTATGGCGTCATAATGACTCCATGGAATAATTTTCGCATGGGGAGTGGTTGATGTGACGCCGGACACAGTAAGAGCCAATGAGGGGCAAGTTATTTTCTTATTTATATTGTCCATTTTTAGTATTTTGGTGTGAAAAATCCTCTACCATTACAATGAGATACTATCAAAATATATAATCTCAAAATTTCAAACTCATATATAGTTCCACCAAAACAAATTTCGTGCATGTCTTGACTCTTGAGAGAAATTCCATTTTTTAATTGAGTGGGGAGTGGGCGGCATAAACTACGGAGTAATTATAAGTGAATTGGTAATTACTGTATGAAATAATTTTACTGTAGCAGATAATGGGAGGGGAATGATTGGACATGAGTTTTTCAACGGCTTTTTGTTATCTATACTAAAAAAAAAGGACACTTGGTTGAAAAGACTATAATACTCTTTTTGGCGGGAAAAATATATAATGTGGGATGGTTCTTTTGGTAAATCCGTCAGCTCAATTTGGAGTTTATCCTCTGATTTCTTTAGCGTTGCTGTCTTTACTAAAAAAAATTATTCTATTACAATATGTATATTTATTTTATTCTTTCAAAGTTGATGATCCATTAATCAATTTCCAATGCCCTTTGTCCCTGCAAAAAATTATTGATATATTAGTAATTATATTTAAAATTACTTTCAAGACTAAACACAAAGAATCTACAAGCAAATTTAGAAAACAGTGTGACATCCTATTAAATATAAATTTTTTGAATTAAGTAAAATATTCATTCAGTATGTATGTCATTATATCTACCAAAAATAATGAATATCCCCTAATTCAGTTATCAGCCCACGTAAATCTCATTTGGCAATGCAAACATTTGATAGGTTGTCACACTATTAAATAAAATAAGCATAAGATTACAATTTTAGGAAATTTAAAAATAAAAGACAGAGATGAGATAGTAACAGAGAAATAAGACCGAGAGAGACACAGATGGAGAGAGAGAGAGGGAGAGAGAGAGACAGCCTATTAAATATAAAAATCTTTCCTGCAAAGTAATATAAATTAATTCATATGTTTCCAATGAAAATTTATCCCTGAAAAAGGTAAATAATAAATTAGTAATATGTATAAAACTTATCATGTATAGATTTGAAAGTATCAATGACCCAACATCTGTGAAATTGAGAATGAGATAGAGAATATAATGAAAATTTTAGAACATGAAAAATAAGAGATAGAATTAAATCACAATTTTAGAACATGAAAAATATAACATAGAAAAATATAAATTTAAGATTATGTTCTAAATGTAGGGACAATGTACCAAATGAAAAACCTTTCATATATATAAATTGTAAAGAAATTCGTCTGTAAAGAAAATGAGGAAAGGGAGGCAATAACTAATTGAAACTGACTGCATTAAATTTTGAAGAACTTCATGTATATAAATTTGAAAAAATATTTATGAAATTCGTTTCTGCAAAGAAATTGGAGAAATGGGGCAGCATACTATATGTGATAAGCTTATATCCAAAGCATTAAATAAGATTAAGTATCAACTTAACATTCTTAAACCCCTAAAAAAATGATTTGAAATAGTATGTTATAAGAGATACATAGATAGTAGAAGTGATAGCATGAACTGGAATTAATGTGCACCCATTAAAGTACATCCGAAACATATCATTAAATAGCTCATTTGCTTCAATTTCAGAATGTGCAACCTTTAGAGCATAGATAAAGAATTTCATACCTTTTGTTTTTATCTTGGTATATTGTTTTGCTAATATATTGCTCATGTAGTAGAGTAGGTTCTAGCCTCCCACGCCTGCCTTGTCATCTGTCCTCTTTGTGTAATGATGTCATGTCATCTGTCCTCTTTGTGTAATGATTATAGAGTGAGGAGTGAGAGACGGCTGTTTGTGTTCTTTATGGTTCTCTTTCTCTTTCCTTTTTCTGTAGAGTGAAGAGTGAGAGGCAGTGGCTCTTATGTTTTTAGGATTTAGTTTGTATCCTTATAATTCTCCTATAAATAACAAAAGAATAAATTAATAATTTCTCCTATAAATAACACAAGAATAAGTTAATAAATGCAGAAATGTAATGGGCCTTAAATAAATGCAGAAACTTATAAAATTAAATAAATGACCAAATCTTACACAATATTTCATAAGTGTTAATATTAATATTAATATTACTTTATAAGTTTTAGTATTAATATTTCACATGCATACATCTAAATTCATTTTTTATGCAAATTTGTAAAAAAATATTTATTAATATCTAATATTGTTTCTAATATTTATATCTTAGTAGTATTACCTGAAAGGTCTTTCATGATGATGTTTTTATGGGGAACCTGCATGATATCTATCTAACTTGCATGATGAAGAAGAGAGTCCTATAAATACCTCTTCTCTTAACACTCCTATAATCACTTCATCTCTCAACCAAAATCAGTCAAGAAAATAAACAGAAAAATAGTCCAGTTTCTTGACTCTTCCCTAATTCATGACCTGCATACTCTCTCTTCCTATTTGTTCTTTATGTATTCTCTTATGATTCTTCACTCTATGTTCTTAATATATGTTCGTTTTTCAGTGTTTTCATTTCTATTTTTTTTCCAGTTTTTAGTACTCGGTATACAATTAATGTAGTGTTCTAACCTTCAATCTTTCACTGATTCCATTTTGAACAGTTTGTCCCTGCATATACTAAAAAAATTGTTAGTGGCTGTATTTCTGGCATCTCTATTCTATATGAATTTATTTTTCATAATTTAATTATTCACTGACCTGATTTTTCAGTTTCTATGCATTCTTTCTCCTTTTTCTTTCACTTTTACTTTAAATCCATTAGGATGATTACCTGCAAAAAAAATGAAACAACATTCATAAACTTAGCATTTAAATGTTGTATATGCTTTTGAGGAAATAGCAAGACTTGAGAGGCCTTTCAGCTATTAGGAAGGACAGTTGCTGATATTGTTGATGCAAATGAGGTATATATCTCACTGAGTATGCTTTACATGTTAAGAATTTTTTAATTTACCTGTATTATTCAGCTTCATTTGCAGAATATAATTTGTTTACTTTAGAATGTTTCTTCGATTTGTTTTCTTGCCACCCAGACTTATTTTGTTAGTTCAACTCTCTAAAATACTCCATTTATGTACGCATTTTTTTTTGCAGAGAATTGAGTTCTACAATTTTTGACAGATATGGTCTTTTAAATCATTATATGCAATATGATTATCTCCCTTAGAGTAACATTTCTTTAAACTGTACAACATAATAAGTTTATGAACATGCTAATATAGGAGTATAAAGAGAGGGGACGTGTGTCGTGTGCACGTGTCCCTCCTTTCAACAAGATTTATAATTTTCCCACTAATTCAACAAATCTTACTAAGTATAAGAGATAAGAGCGGGGTCGAACCACAGGGACTAGGGAACTACTCAAGATTGTTTCTACGACACAATTGAAAAAGGGGTCGGCTGCTGCCATGCATTCATTGTGTGGGTTAAGACTCTAATCTACTTGACCTGGGGAATTAAATTGGACTGTCACGCCCGCATTTCCTAAGGATAGGGAGTACGGTGGACCGCGACTAGGGGAGGAATAAAGAAGCGGGGAAGAAAGGGGAGAACAAGAATACTTGACCCGAAAACGTTTAATTAGAGGAAGTTCACTTCAAAACAAAGTACTGTAGCGACATCTCTAAAGTTAAAGTAAACAGAGTTTAAATGAAAACATTGTATCGGATTACAAAGCAGCGGAAAAGACCAAGAGATAGATAATGCCGGGTATGACGACACGACACCATCCAAAAGGCAAAGTAAAAACACATTTTTGACTTTAGTTGCTCAACATCCGTCATCCCCATCGTCGCTCAACCTGCACATTAAGAAAACAACATGCAGGGCTGAGTACTTATTGCACTCAGTGGACACACGCCAAAATCATAGTTTGTCATGCCCTAACAGTGTAACCTTGGGGTTTTAAGTGTAAAGAAAAATAACCCAAGTACACTAAAACATATTTCATAAATTCGACTGCGCAGTCATTTTCAGATATTGCCACCCTTATTCCCACCATCATACACTATCTGATCCAACGGGTGACAAGGGGCGTGGCCACACCCCAGGTCAACTAGACCGGCCAACTTGCTCTCAGATGGCTCCCGATCTCGTGTACACTAGCCTGAGGGTTCGCAGCCCAACAGACCCGAATTCGATTAAACATATGTGGTAAACCACTTCAGATAGGTTTCAAAACAAAACAGTTGGCAAGACAAACAGTTCATCTCCATAAACATTTCCGGAACAGCGTCCGTATTAAAGATAACCCACAAAATAGTAGGGTAGAAAAGCCCACCTCAATTGCTTAGCTTTTAAATAGTTCCCTTCTTCAACCACAATTTCCTCGTAAAAGATCACCCTTTTGAAAGATAGATAAATATCAAGATTAGAGTCAGGAAAGACGAGGTTCAAACGACAATGCATGATTCCTACGTGGATGACTTCAACATCTAGCACATTACACGTACACACACTTAACAACATCTTATAAGTCAATCACACAAAAACACACGTCCGAAACACACCACGCACGCACCCGACACGCATACAACGTACTCAAGACGCGCACACGACACACACCCAAAACACTCGCACTCCCGGTAAACCCGCACCGTGCAAACGGCTCACTTGGCTCGGGACAGGTTCGGGAAAAAGGCTCGGCGTCTCGGCCTGGCTCGGCATCTCGGTCGGCGGTCTCGGCCACCTGGCTCGGCACCTCGGCCGACCGTCTCGGCCGCCTGGCTCGGCACCTCGGCCGACCGTCTCGGCCGCCTGGCTCGGCACATGTCTCGGCGTCTGGCTCGGCCCTGGCTCGGCACCCGTCTCGGCACCTCTCTCGGCACTGGCTCGGCACCTGTCTCGGCATCTGGCTCGGCGCCCGTCTCGGCACCTGTCTCGGCACTGGCTCGGCACCTGTCTCGGCATCTGGCTCGGCATCTGGCTCGGCGTCTCGGCCGCTGGCCCGATCAAGTGCACACCAGTTTTCCCCCAACCAACGATTCTCAAACCTTATACGACATTCACAACACACATTCTACATCCCAAAACACACCCGAAAACAAGAGATCAACCCTCCAAAACTCTCCACAACACCACCCTAGGCCAAACCCTAAAACTCTCGGCCAACACACACAAAACACTCGAACCAAACACTGATTCCTCCGAGCCATCCCTTGGCCAAACACACCCACATACATCATAATATCAAAACACCCAGATTCACACCCATTGCACAAAAACACCTCACCCAGAAACGTACATCTCGCAGAACTGCGCAGTTTACTTACAAAAATCATTATAAAATCATCCGACGTCCAATGAAGCTGAAATTTACACACCACACAGAAGACACACCCAAGTTTAAACAGTTAAAATTTCGTACCAAAAGGAGATCGTTTGCTCAGTCAAAAAGGGGTCGGATCCCACTGTCAGTCCCCACCGAAGACATACCCCACACAAACACATAATCACAAAGCCTATTCAGCATCTAAAACATTCAAAACGTCCTAAATGCATGTGTTTTCGAAATTATCATGAGTTAGGGTCTTGGGTTACCTTTCCCGGATAGTTCAAACGTAGTTCAAACGCTTTACTTCCTCTTCCGACTCCGATTCACAACGAGAGAGAGTAACACCTTGATGAACCAAGAAATCGATGAGAGGGAGTGAAAGGAAAAAGGTGAGAACCGAGGGGGAGAAAGAGGGAGACCTTACCGTGATGTTGAGAACGATTGCGAGAGAGAAAGAGAGGAACCGATGTGAGGGAGAGATTGGAAAGAAAGGGAGTGCATCGGTTATGTGGGAGTGGGGAGAGGTTGAGAAAGTAGTGGGGAGAGGGAGAGAAACCGAGAGAGAGAGGGAGAGAGAGAGATTTAATTTATTAAATAGGATTTTATTTTGTTTTTCAATTAATCATAAAAATCTAAATATTCACATACATAAATAATATAAATCAATTAAGACTACCAAACCATATCTTAAACAAGATATTCACAAAATTCAAACCTTAATTAAAAGAGTAAAATTCTTATTTAATTATTTTATTTTCGGATATTACATTCCTCCCACCTTAAAGGAAATTTCGTCCCGAAATTTGCCTAGATCACTCAAACAGCTCTGGAAACTTCTCTCTCATCTTATCTTCTAATTCCCAGGTTGCTTCTTCGACCCCATGATTCCTCCACCGTACTTTCACCGAAACAATTGACTTATTCCTCAATTCTTGCACCCTTCGATCCAAAATGGCCTCGGGCTTCTCCTCATAACTTAGATCGGAATTTAGGACCATCATCTCTTCTTGGTGAACTATGTGTGTGGGGTCAAACACGTACTTCCTCAATTGTGACATATGGAAGACGTTGTGCACATTTCCAAAGTTTGGTGGTAGGGCCAATCTGTATGCTACCGCGCCGACTCTATCCAAAATCTCGTACGGACCGATAAATCGGGGTCTCAGCTTTCCTTTCACTCCAAAACGAGTTATTCCCTTAGAAGGGGAAACTTTCAGAAAGACCTTTTCTCCGACCTCGAATTGTAAATCGGTCCTTCGAACATCCGCATATGATTTCTGTGATTTCTGTCGATCCTGTGCCTCCTTGATCCTCCCACGGATTTGTCGGACAATCTCTATCATCTCTTCTACAGAGTCTGGTCCGAGAATTCTTCTCTCACCCACTTCATCCCAATAAAGTGGCGATCTACACTTCTTTCCATACAATGCCTCATATGGAGCCATCTTGATCGTCGCCTGGTAACTATTATTGTAAGCGAACTCAACCAAAGACAACACTTCTTCCCAACCCCAACCTCGATCTAGCACCACGGCTCGCAGCATATCCTCTAAGGCTTGAATCGTTCTCTCTGACTGCCCATCGGTTTGTGGGTGGAAGGCAGTACTAAAATTCAATTTAGTCCCCAACTCGCGCTGCAGGCTCGTCCAAAACCTAGAAGTAAATTTGGCATCGCGATCGGATGTAATTGTCGCTGGTACTCCATGCAAGCGTATAATCTCCCGCACATATATCTTAGCCAACTGGTTGGATCCATAGGTAGCACGAACCGGTACAAAATGAGCAGATTTGGTGAGGCGATCTATAATCACCCAAATCACAGTGTTTCCTCGCTGGGATTTTTGGCAGTCCTGTCACAAAGTCCATTGCAATATGTTCCCACTTCCATTCTGGAATCTCAAGGGGTTGCAATCTCCCATAGGGCCGTTGGTGTAGCGCCTTTACTTGTTGACATGCCAGGCATCTCTCCACAAATGCTGCAACATGCTTTTTCATACCGTTCCACCAAAATTGCCTCTTCATGTCTTGATACATCTTGGTACTTCCTGGGTGAGCAGCGTATGGGGTTTCATGTGCTTCTCTCATGATTTCCATTCTCAGGCCTTCATCCTTAGGCACACACAACCTTCCCTTGTATGTGAGACCCTTATCCGCTGCCTCACGAAAGTTTCCGAGTTCACCCGCCCTCACTTCTGAGCGAATCTTTTCTAGTAACGTATCCCGCCGTTGAGCTTCCACAATTCTGGCTCTTAAGTCGGGTTCCATCACCAACGTGGCTATTATTCCTTCCACAGTCTCGGGCATTCTCACTACTTCCAACCGCATCTTACTGAACTCTTGGATTAAACTCTCCTCGATAGTAAGAAAAGTGGCCAGCTGAGATTGAGACTTCCTACTAAGAGCATCGGCCACTACGTTTGCTTTTCCCGGATGGTAATTTATACCACAATCGTAGACATTCACCAACTCGAGCCACCTACGCTGGCGCATGTTCAACTCCTTTTGCTCAAAGAAGTACTTTAGACTCTTATGGTCCGTGTATATCTCACAACGGACTCCATAGAGATGATGTCTCCAGATCTTCAATGCATGTACCACGGCTGCCAGTTCTAAGTCATGTGTCGGATAATTCAGCTCATGGGACTTCAATTGTCTCGATGCATATGCAATCACTTTCCCCTTCTGCACAAGCACACATCCAAGTCCCACCTTCGACGCATCCGTATACACCGCATAGTCAGTCCCTGACTCCGGTACAGCTAGAATTGGTGCGGTGGTCAATTTCTCCTTCAACAACTGAAAACTCGCCTCACATTCTGGTGTCCAAATCATCTTGACTCCCTTTTTCAGTTGCTGTGTCATTGGCCTGGCTATCTTCGAGAATCCCTCAATGAATCTTCGATAATAGCCCGCCAGTCCTAAGAAGCTTCGAATTTCATTTTGTGTAGAAGGCGACTTCCATTCCTGTACAGCTTCCACCTTGGCCGGGTCTACACGAATTCCATCTGAAGTTACTACATGTCCAAGAAAATTCACTTCCTTGAGCCAAAACTCGCATTTACTGAACTTGGCATATAGTTTCTCGTCCCTTAGGGTTGCTAGGACGGTTCTCAAGTGCGCTTTGTGCTCCTCCACGTTCTTTGAGTAAACAAGCACATCATCGATGAAAACTAGGACAAACCGATCCAAATACGGTTGGAACACGCGGTTCATAAGGTCCATGAACACTGCCGGGGCGTTCGTCAGTCCAAAAGGCATCACAACGAACTCATAATGACCATATCTTGTTCGGAAAGCCGTCTTGGGTACATCTTCTCGCCGAACTCTCAGCTGATGGTACCCAGACCTCAAATCCATCTTAGAGAAGACTCCTGCCCCTCGAAGTTGGTCAAACAAGTCGTCTATCCTTGGTAGTGGATACTTGTTCTTCAGCGTCAGTTTGTTTAGCTCTTGATAGTCGATGCACATCCTCATCGTTCCATCCTTCTTCTTCACAAACAACACTGGTGCTCCCCATGGCGACACGCTAGGTCTAATGAATCCCAATTCCAGTAGCTCTTGTAGTTGCACCTTAAGCTCCTCCAACTCTTTTGGCGCCATCCTATAAGGTGCCTTGGATATTGGTGTCGATCCGGGCTCCAGATCGATCGTGAATTCTACTTGCCTGTCGGGTGGGGGTCCCGGCAATGCATCGGGGAAGACATCGGGATATTCACTCACTATCGCCACATCTTCTATCTTCCTGTCTTTCTTCTCCTCCCCATTCAAATAAACAAGGTACGCTGGACATCCCTTCCTCATCATTGTAGAGGCTTGCAGCGCGGAGACAATGGACTTGCGTCGGTTCATTGAGATTCCGTAAAACCTCGTCGGCTCTTTTCCTGGGGTTTCAAACGAAATTTCCCTTTCTCTACAATGAAGGGTAACGTGGTTCTCCGCTAACCAATCCATACCCAAGATTATGTCTACGCTATCCATCGTCATTACTTGTAAATTATGAGCCAACAAACTGAGTTCACCTATTCCAAAGTTCACACACGCACAAGATCGGGATATATCTATAGTCCCGCCTACCGGTGAGGTCACACTCATAGTGGGTTCGGTCTTAACAGTAGGTAATCCTAATGTATCCACACAAGAAGTTGATATAAAGGAATGCGATGCACCCGTATCAAACAAGACAACTATAGGCGTGTTGAGAAGTGTGCCCATACCTGCCAGGTTTCCTTGCCCAAAGGTTTCTTTCCCGTTTGCCAGCTGCTTCCCCTTCAAGGCGTAGGCTCTTGCTTGCGACGGCAATCCTTGGCGGCGTTGTTGCGGTTGAGGTGCAGGTAGTGCCTGGGATGGTGGACGGAAGCCTAACTGGTTCTGTCTCGTCCCCGTTCCCATGTTCTTATTTGGGCAACTTCGGAAGTAATGGCCACTTCCACCACAGCTGAAGCATCTAGGGTCTCGACACTCTCCGGTGTGGTACTTGAAGCATCTTCCACATTGAGGGTTCCTCGGCGGAAAGCTTGCCCTCGGGTGATAGGTATTCTGTCTCCCGCCATTGTAGGGTGGGTTCTTCATGTGTTGTGGCCTCTTGCCACCATACTGAGTGTGATCACCATCCCACCTCCTCTTCTCTTGATGACCTGACTGAGCTTGTAGGGGTGTCGCGTTTGTTGTCGCCACCACTTTTGGTTTAGGGAGTGCATCTTCCACGTCCAGTGCACAAGTCAAGATCTCCGAGTAGGAGAGTTCTCCTCGACAAGCCAATGCGGCCTTTATCTCATCCTTGAGCCCGGCCCGGAACTTCACCGCCCATTTCTCGTCGGTGTCCATCAACTCGGGCGCATATCGTGCCATCTGCGCGAGGGCTCGGTCGTACTCAGTTACAGTCATTCGGCCTTGGCTCAGCGTGTGGAATTCTACCACCTTGGCCCGTCTGTACGTCTTTGGGACATACTTGTTATCAATCTCCATTTTAAACTCCTCCCATGTTAACGCTTCCAAGCGTGCAGGATTTATAGTTCTTTGCCGAGTCTCCCACCAGTAATCGGCAGCACCTGATAGTTGAAAGGTGGCGCAAGCAATGCGCTCCCTATCTGTGCACTCCATGACCCTGAAAATACGCTCGAGGCCGCGTATCCACTCTTCAGCTTTTGATGGATCTCCTTGTCCATCGAATTTAGGGGGATTCTGCCTGGAGAACGTAACTATGAATCTTTCTTGCTAAGGCGGGGGTGGAGGTGGTGGTGGAGGTGGTGGTGGAGGTGGTGCCTCAGCGTTGGGTCCTTGTTGTGGACGGCGTTCACGTCTTGGCGGCATTCTGATTCAAAATCCAAAAAGTGTTACTACAATTCTCATCCAAAATTATCACTTTCTCAAAATTTTCTCATAATCTTCAAGTAGTAAGATGCAACACATAGGATATATATCAAAATCAAATTCTCATTAAAAGAAAGGAGGTCAAACGTTGTTTCCCAAGAGCAGATCGTACTAAAAACAAAACTAACAAGACATCAACTATTCTATTTCTAGACTACGACTCGATCATCTTCATCCATAGGCCCTTCCTCCGGATCTTCGTCATCGCCCTCCTCGGAATTCCCTTGCGGAGCCACCTCGGGTTCCTCCTCGGGATCCTCTTCGGTTTCCTCCTCATAGTTATCTTCAAACCCTTGCTCACCCTCGTACATACTCACGTACTTGTCCTGATACACGATCCCCTCTTGCACATCCTGTGGGGGCTGCTCCTCTCGAGAGTCTACCAGTGCACAATACACGGCCTTCCGAAAGCCAGCCATGTCGCCCACCATGTCATCGGTAACGGGCTCATGCCACGTGTACCTCCTCGCCGTTCTTTCAGCCCACTCCTTCCAGCTGTCAGGGAGCAATTCTATTAGCTTCTCAATGCCGTCAAGCTCTGTCACTCCGAACTCCTGAGCTGCCCTCCAGAGGGTGTCGAAGTGCGCTACGAACTCAATCAACGGTATGTGATCCTTCTTTCGATACACTCTATACTCTCTGAGCACCCTCTGTGCCCTAAGTCTATCACGATCACTCCGTCGCGGGGTTCGGAACATACGCGCCATCTATAGAAAAACAGAAACAATCGCCTCGCATATAAAAACATGGTGCATAACCGAAGAAGAGAGAGATATGTGTATGCAGACGTATCACTGTTCTAATTCCAAGCCCGCTGGTGTTCAAAGGCCATAAGTCCTTATCTACTATAGGTCCAAGAAGCACTAGTGAAACCTCTCACGTCTAAGTTCAAACATTCAAAAGGCCAACACATTCACACGTAAAAGCTCACATCAACATTCACGTCATCATAGCATCACACATCAGCCACATGCTTTCATGTACACTCGACACACACTAACAGTTCATGACATACCATAACAGTTTGTAACTCAAATAATTTCCAACTTTTCACATCATTTTGTACCCTTCTACATGCATCAACATTTACTTAAACTTTACAAAAATCATTTTCAAAACCCAAAATCACAATTTCCTCCACTTCCATATACTTTCCAAAAATTCAAAATTTTCATTACCTCATTTCAGGTTGAGTGCGATGAGTCGGATGTTGAGCCAATGCCACTTTTGAAAACTTACTCAAAACAGAAAAAGACTCTTGGATCCAGAGCAGAAAGAAAACCTGGCTCTGATACCACTCTGTCACGCCCGCATTTCCTAAGGATAGGGAGTACGGTGGACCGCGACTAGGGGAGGAATAAAGAAGCGGGGAAGAAAGGGGAGAACAAGAATACTTGACCCGAAAACGTTTAATTAGAGGAAGTTCACTTCAAAACAAAGTACTGTAGCGACATCTCTAAAGTTAAAGTAAACAGAGTTTAAATGAAAACATTGTATCGGATTACAAAGCAGCGGAAAAGACCAAGAGATAGATAATGCCGGGTATGACGACACGACACCATCCAAAAGGCAAAGTAAAAACACATTTTTGACTTTAGTTGCTCAACATCCGTCATCCCCATCGTCGCTCAACCTGCACATTAAGAAAACAACATGCAGGGCTGAGTACTTATTGCACTCAGTGGACACACGCCAAAATCATAGTTTGTCATGCCCTAACAGTGTAACCTTGGGGTTTTAAGTGTAAGAAAATAACCCAAGTACACTAAAACATATTTCATAAATTCGACTGCGCAGTCATTTTCAGATATTGCCACCCTTATTCCCACCATCATACACTATCTGATCCAACGGGTGACAAGGGGCGTGGCCACACCCCAGGTCAACTAGACCGGCCAACTTGCTCTCAGATGGCTCCCGATCTCGTGTACACTAGCCTGAGGGTTCGCAGCCCAACAGACCCGAATTCGATTAAACATATGTGGTAAACCACTTCAGATAGGTTTCAAAACAAAACAGTTGGCAAGACAAACAGTTCATCTCCATAAACATTTCCGGAACAGCGTCCGTATTAAAGATAACCCACAAAATAGTAGGGTAGAAAAGCCCACCTCAATTGCTTAGCTTTTAAATAGTTCCCTTCTTCAACCACAATTTCCTCGTAAAAGATCACCCTTTTGAAAGATAGATAAATATCAAGATTAGAGTCAGGAAAGACGAGGTTCAAACGACAATGCATGATTCCTACGTGGATGACTTCAACATCTAGCACATTACACGTACACACACTTAACAACATCTTATAAGTCAATCACACAAAAACACACGTCCGAAACACACCACGCACGCACCCGACACGCATACAACGTACTCAAGACGCGCACACGACACACACCCAAAACACTCGCACTCCCGGTAAACCCGCACCGTGCAAACGGCTCACTTGGCTCGGGACAGGTTCGGGAAAAAGGCTCGGCGTCTCGGCCTGGCTCGGCATCTCGGCCGGCGGTCTCGGCCACCTGGCTCGGCACCTCGGCCGACCGTCTCGGCCGCCTGGCTCGGCACCTCGGCCGACCGTCTCGGCCGCCTGGCTCGGCACATCGGCCGACCGTCTCGGCCGCCTGGCTCGGCACATGTCTCGGCGTCTGGCTCGGCCCTGGCTCGGCACCCGTCTCGGCACCTCTCTCGGCACTGGCTCGGCACCTGTCTCGGCATCTGGCTCGGCGCCCGTCTCGGCACCTGTCTCGGCACTGGCTCGGCACCTGTCTCGGCATCTGGCTCGGCGTCTCGGCCGCTGGCCCGATCAAGTGCACACCAGTTTTCCCCCAACCAACGATTCTCAAACCTTATACGACATTCACAACACACATTCTACATCCCAAAACACACCCGAAAACAAGAGATCAACCCTCCAAAACTCTCCACAACACCACCCTAGGCCAAACCCTAAAACTCTCGGCCAACACACACAAAACACTCGAACCAAAC
Source organism: Salvia splendens (assembly GCF_004379255.2). Classification (NCBI taxonomy): domain Eukaryota; kingdom Viridiplantae; phylum Streptophyta; class Magnoliopsida; order Lamiales; family Lamiaceae; genus Salvia; species Salvia splendens. Next base: position 136,174 of record NC_056033.1, read on the forward strand.
ACTGATTCCTCCGAGCCATCCCTTGGCCAAACACACCCACATACATCATAATATCAAAACACCCAGATTCACACCCATTGCACAAAAACACCTCACCCAGAAACGTACATCTCGCAGAACTGCGCAGTTTACTTACAAAATCATTATAAAATCATCCGACGTCCAATGAAGCTGAAATTTACACACCACACAGAAGACACACCCAAGTTTAAACAGTTAAAATTTCGTACCAAAAGGAGATCGTTTGCTCAGTCAAAAAGGGGTCGGAACCCACTGTCAGTCCCCACCGAAGACATACCCCACACAAACACATAATCACAAAGCCTATTCAGCATCTAAAACATTCAAAACGTCCTAAATGCATGTGTTTTCGAAATTATCATGAGTTAGGGTCTTGGGTTACCTTTCCCGGATAGTTCAAACGTAGTTCAAACGCTTTACTTCCTCTTCCGACTCCGATTCACAACGAGAGAGAGTAACACCTTGATGAACCAAGAAATCGATGAGAGGGAGTGAAAGGAAAAAGGTGAGAACCGAGGGGGAGAAAGAGGGAGACCTTACCGTGATGTTGAGAACGATTGCGAGAGAGAAAGAGAGGAACCGATGTGAGGGAGAGATTGGAAAGAAAGGGAGTGCATCGGTTATGTGGGAGTGGGGAGAGGTTGAGAAAGTAGTGGGGAGAGGGAGAGAAACCGAGAGAGAGAGGGAGAGAGAGAGATTTAATTTATTAAATAGGATTTTATTTTGTTTTTCAATTAATCATAAAAATCTAAATATTCACATACATAAATAATATAAATCAATTAAGATTACCAAACCATATCTTAAACAAGATATTCACAAAATTCAAACCTTAATTAAAAGAGTAAAATTCTTATTTAATTATTTTATTTTCGGATATTACAGGACTCTATCTAACTGACCTAGGAGACTGAGGAAGTACGGAGGAAAAATAAAACACGAAAATATTTTTGATCATTTTAATAAAACATGAAAGCAACTCAAGAAAACAATTGAAACTTACTAACCAAGCTAAAGACTATCCTAAAATAGGCAAACAAAGCTGAAAAGCAAGTGGGAACCATTTTTTTCCTAAACTGGCTGGGGCTGGCAGAAAGCTGTGAAAAGCAAAAAGCAAAAGCAAAAAGCATATATGATTTTCTAACTAACTTCTACTTCATCTTCTCCAAACAACCAAGTAAAAACAGAACATGAAATAGAGCTTCAACACCATTGACAAAATAAAACAGAGCATGCGTCAAAACGAGACGTAAACACGAAATTCAAGCTAGAACTACCAGATCTACTCTCCTGGGTCAAGCAGAAAGCGGAATAAACACAGATTAACCTTGCATGCATCACCTAAACTAACAGATCTCAAAAATCGAGCACGTGAACAACTAAATCTCAACCTCTAAACTACTGGAAATAATGTAAACAACATGAATCTAAACATCTAAGACACCAATTGCGAAAAGCATCCAAGAAACATGAGTAAATAGCATCATCAACATGAAAATAAACACCAAAGCTTCAAAAAACTGGAAATAAGTCGAGATCAAAAGGCGGAGTCGTCAATTCCTCCGATAAAACTCGAGATCTAACTACAACGTCTCAAAAGCGGTAAAGAAAGTAAAGATCTAACGTCGGAGTCGTCAATTCCCCGTCGAAACCATTGAACTAAGTTCGAGAAAGCAGTTAACTATCTAAACTAAGCTAAGAGAGCAGTTAACTGGGTTACTACGAATTTATAAGCTTTCACCATTAATGTCAAGACTTTGAAGCAGTTTAGCAAAGTATAATGACAAATGAAAGTAATTGTCCCAAATATATTAGGTAAACACTTATTCTGTCCCCAATTTTTTTAAGATATGTTCCTTTGTAAAATTAATTTGAATCCAATTAGTTGAAGATTTAAACATGCAATGTGGAAAATAAATTTAGGGTTTAGGTAACAACTTTTACCTTTTCTTTGGTGAGGGAGATAATTTTCTCCGCCGTAGATGGTGGCCTTTTCTCCATTTTCGTCGCTGCAGGCGGTGAGATGGAGAAGGTTTCGTCTCTGGGTCAGTGGTTCTTTACTGATTTCATGAAATAGGTGAAGTCGCACCCAATTTGGATTGCATTGACAATTAATACTCTGTCGACGACTTCATTTTCTCCGTGTTTGTCGTTGTTGCGGCGAGATGGATAGCGATTTAGGTTTTCACTAATGCTGCAGTGTTTGAATAGCCACGAATTTGACATGGAATAAAAGGGACCGATGAGTAGATGAAGTCTTTGCTGATTTGTGGTGCAGCGGAGTCGTAGTTGCCGTCGACGACGACTTTTTGGCAGCGGGAGATGGTGGAGACAGAAATATTTGGTTTGTGTTGATTAATTGTATGGGGTTATTATAATGTTTATTAATTATGCTGATTAATTATAATTAGTCTAATGTTATGTGATTCAGTTTTAAAATAAAATCGGTTTGTGCATTGTTTTGTTTTGGACTTTTCTTGGGCCTCGAATGATTGTGGTATTTGGAGCTTTTCAAATCTTAGTAGGCTACTTTAATTAGGTCATTTCAGAGAATTTAAATTATTGAACTTCTCTTTTTTTCCTGTGTGGGCTTTTTTAATAATTTAATTGGACTGTTTCATATATCTTTTAAATATTTGGGCTATATGTTCAGTTTTCCGTAACCCATTATTATTATAAATTTTCGTCCCCCATTATAATTATAAATGATAAATAATAATCTTTTCTAATGTATTTCCACATTTATATAATAGTTGTGCAAATTTTGTAATTTCTTCCCAAGTCTAAAAAAATTTAAAATATTATTTTATTTTTAATATTTTTTGTATGTATTTTAGTTTGACTCTTCTAATTTTAACTTTTCTTTGTGCAATTGATGTTGGTGGATCCGTTAAGAGTCCCGTAATTATATTGATAGTGTTATTATTCAAAATATAACCGTCTTACTTGGACAACTCTGAGTTATTATTCAAAATTATAATTGATAGCATATCGAACTGTGATTCGAAAACCTCTCTTTAGTTATGGACAACTCAACGTTGTTGTATATAGAGTCACAGGTCGTGAAGGTTTGAAGATTTTAGTCTGTAAAGATGAACATCAGATAAGTGGTGATTCCACTGTAAATGGCATTTACAAAGCAGTTTTTTAGAACTTAGAGCATGCACAACGGTGAGAAGGACAACGTCCGTCCGTCCGTGCCAGCGGCACAGAGACGCTGTCCGCAGCTGCGTTCGCGCCGCTGGCACGGCGCTGCTCGATGCATCGAGCACGTCCGTGCCAGCGAGCAAGTGACGTGGCAGGCGCGGATTGGCCAACGGCTTAGCCGTTGGCAATTTTGTTTTTTATTTTTTATTTTTTAAAAAATCTGTTTTTAATAAAAAAACCAATTAAAAATAAAAAAAATTATTTTCCCACTTCCTAAAAAAATTATATCCATTTTCTACCCACTTTTAATTTTTTTCATTTTTTCCCCTAAAAAATACACATTTTCATCTATAAATACCCCCACTTTCACACCAAAAAATTCACACCACACTACACAATTCTCATCTACATTCTCTCATCTCTATTCTCAATCTTTCTTCCACTCCTACAACATAACAATGTCCGACCACGACGATCACCCCCCGGGCTCCCACGGTTGGAACCCTGATTGGTTCGGTTCACAACCTTTTCCTAGTCCGGAAACGGAATATTCGGCCCCTCCTCAAACCCAAAGTTTGGGAGTTCCGGGTGGCTACTGGCCTTACCCGATCGACGACCAAGATGCCCCCGAAGGGAAATACGGGTGGACACCCGAGCCTAGAGCGAGACCGAGCGGCCCCTCCCAAACTCCGACTCCTCCCAAACTCCGACTCCTCCTACTCGCGGTGTCCCACACCAGGTACTCGATACCTGGTGTGTATCAAGTCGGGATGGAAATTACTCGTTACCTGTTTCCCGCTACCCATTTCGCCACCCCTAGTAGTGCCTCTATTATTATTGATATGTTAGTTTTTTGGGAGCTACTATTGATGTGTTAGTATTCAATACATCATTCAAATATCAAATATAACTTCATCAATCTTTGCCATAGAAAAAGCAAAAGATACAAGTATTAAAATTTAGATTGAACTACATTTATTTAGGCTCTACACTTACTGTGATGTATATTTGTTGTTTTTATACTATACGCTTTGCTCGTTTAAGTTGTTTTTGCACTTTTTGAACACTTTTTTGGAAAAAAAATGTCGTCAAATGCATAAGGGCATTTTTGTACACTCACTCTCCTACGACAGTCGCTCGCCTTTTGCATACATTTGATTTTCCAAGATTCAAAATTATATTAGGGACCTTAGAATGTGATTTAACTTTTGTTTGGGTGTGCAAAACGATATTTGTACATTATTGTTTAGTATTTCAAGTACTTATAATGCAATTCGGAGATTGTATGGGTAACATATTTGTTATTTCATGGTCTCCATTTGATTCAAATTGAATTCTGATTCAACATAACAATTGAAGCTCATTAATTTATCAAACTAATCAATAAGGCCAAAAATGAAAAAATAAATAAAAATAGAAACACCACAAACAACTAGTGAAACAATCAGCTCATCCTTTCATCTACCTTTATAAGTCATGACTAAATGTTCGATCTTTTCAACTTCTATTTCTGTTGCTTAGCTTGGGCACTCTATCAAACACTTCACCGGAAAAAATACATCCACCAAACTTTCGTTTGGTTAATTTTTAGAAATATAAAAAATGCTTATCCGAATTTGTAGTCTTCAGGCAACTTTAATGCCTTGCAATTACAAAATCGCATTATTATTTACTACTAGCATTTTCCATTTTGCCACCAATGGTTGTCTTTATGTACCACACTAACTTGAGAGTTGAGAATGTATTTGTTTGAGACTACTGTAGTTTGTGTATTGCTGAAATTTTAGGGGCGTTGTAATTATAAAAAATTAAAATGAGGTCATTACAATGATTAATTTTGTAAATTTTGTTATATGTGTCGTATTATTTCCACCAATCGACCCCTTTTATTTCCAGTTTCCACCAACGAACACTGTTGAATAAATACATAAAGAAAATAAAAACCAAATAATGACCAGTTTGTTTTTTTAAAGAGATGGAGTAGTTCTAATATGCAGCTAAAGCTCAAAAACAAATTACTAGTACTAATCAATATTGGAGAATTAAAAGAAAAGAAAAAGAAATACGCACCAGCATAAAATATCGCGTTACCATCGTCCTTTTGGAGAGATCTGTAAACCCCGGTCCATCGTCGCTGCTCCTCTTCCATGTAAGAATTACTTATCTCTCTCTCTCTCTATATATATATAACTGAATTACAGCGATTTGTGCTGGTCCTGTGATATGTAGAATCCGGTATGATTTGTGCGTGAGATTTCATTTTTGAACTTTAAAAAATTGGATTCATTATATTTTTATAATTTCATCGTCGATCTCATGAGCTGGTTGTTTGAATTCCTTGTTGTGCTTATTTTTCCTCAATTTTCTTGATCCGGTGGTAGATCTCGTGTTTTTGCCACGAGTTTAATTTGCTCCAGATGTAGGATTCGATAGTTTCTGATGGATTCCATTTTATTTTGCCCAATCAGCAGATTCAGTTCTGCTGATCTTGTATCCTGGGTAAGAATGGCTAGTGTGAAGTTAATACAATTTGGTTGGTTTTGTCTTATAAGATCACATCGTCATTTTTAGATGATAATGAATATGCTAGTTTTCGTGTTTTCTTTTATCCTAGCTTTGTAGTTGGATATTTGATGGTTTTGATTTAAGTTGTAGCTTACAATGTAGTATTACTGTACTAGTATTTGGCAGTTTAAAGATGGGGCTGTCTTTCACAAAGCTTTTCAGCCGGCTCTTTGCCAAGAAAGAGATGCGTATCCTCATGGTAGGTCTCGATGCCGCTGGTAAAACAACCATTCTCTACAAACTCAAACTTGGAGAAATTGTCACCACAATTCCTACCATAGGTAATTTTCATCCTTTTCATTTTGCACATTTTTGTATCTGCGAAAACGGTAAATGTTGGTAACAAGTGAGAATTATTTTACCTTTTCGATCTTTAATATCTGCAGTGGATGCATCTTCTCACTGGATGAATGCAATACCTATATTTTTAATCCCGTTATGAAAAAATTATTTATTCATGCATTTCTTGTTCAATGCTTTTATGTGCTTGTTCACCATTCTCATTTTTTCGCACAGAATTCAAATATCACCAAAACCCTAGTATGTGTGTGTGTGTGTGATGTGCATTCCTTTTTAAAATGTCCCAGTCCATGATTTTACAAGATTAAGTGCAAATTCAACTTTGCCCTGCAGGAATATTGAACTATACCTTTTAACTGTTTCATTTTAAATTTCCTGACTTTAAATCTAATGAGAATAAGTACTGTTGTTCAGGGTTCAATGTGGAGACTGTAGAATATAAAAACATTAGCTTCACTGTTTGGGATGTTGGTGGTCAGGACAAGGTATGCATCTCACTGTTTTGCTCTTTTTCCTGAGTAGTTACTAGGTTGTGTTCCTGCATCAGACATGGAATCATTATAATTTAAGAAAATCCGTGGGTTTAAAAAGCTTCTTCATTGTTAATGTGTCAATTGCTATGTCCTTTCTTTATCTAAAGCATTAGAAAGGCCTTACTCTTGTTCTGATGGAAATGTTTATGCCCCTTTGGTGTGCATCTATGTGTCAAATATTTAAGTAGAATGCATATAATTGGGTCTTAATATCCGCATATGCAGGATCTGAACTGTTAAAGAAGCCTAAATTAAGTGCTAAAGTCAATAATTTCTATAATATTGCAGGCATCTCCACCCCATACGCCCCTCTCCCCTGAAATTTATGCGCTCATATTAACTAGACCACCTTCAAGTTTGATCCTTTTTTACCAGAATTTGATATACTTTGTTATGTAGATCCGTCCATTGTGGAGGCATTATTTCCAGAACACCCAGGGCCTTATCTTTGTTGTTGACAGCAACGATCGTGATCGTGTAGTTGAAGCAAGGGACGAATTGCACAGGATGCTGAATGAGGTAAACGTCGCTGAGTCTATATTCTTGAGAATATTTCAGATGAGCAAATAGAAAACTGTGCCACAGCAGAATGAGCGAAACTTTATGTTTCTTTTCAGGACGAGTTGAGGGATGCTGTCCTGCTTGTTTTTGCCAACAAGCAGGATCTTCCAAATGCAATGAATGCTGCAGAAATAACTGACAAGTTGGGCCTTCATTCCCTCCGTCAACGCCATTGGTATAGTCTCTTATGAGTACCTTCCCCTCCAAGTTAGGCATCTTTTAATCTTATGTACTCCGTACGTGTGCTTCTGAAATGCAGGTACATCCAGAGCACATGTGCAACTTCTGGTGAAGGTCTCTATGAGGGATTGGACTGGTTGTCCAACAACATTGCCAACAAGGTAAGAGTTGCAACTCTAGCAAAAACCAATTGAATCTAGTCTTTGTACCACCCGATTACATAATCATATTCTCACTACATCTTTTTCAGAGTTAAGCTCTTCAGCTCGAGATGACCCTAAACCCTTCATCACTCAGGTTGTAGCATTTTATGCTGACTGCCACGGTTCCAGTTGACCACGTCACCATATTTTGTCTTTCACTGTAGTTAAAAATAATTTTTTAGAGTTCTTGTCAACCGTGTGGCTCTTTGTATTGCTGTTATGTGAAATGCTAGAATCAAGTTCTATAACAGAAACTGCCTACCAATATCGATTTTCACTTTTGATGTGCCTATCATGTTAATAAAATTTCATTCTCATGAGATTGCTGGATCCATTTCGCTGAATTATAGAGAGAATTCTGTTACGTTATGAGCACCATTTTTTGAACTTGTTCTACCTACTTTAAAGTATGAGCACCATTTTTTGAACTTGTTATAACAGGTATGAATGATGCCAAAAAAACAGAGCTTAGTTTTGTTTTGGATTGGATACTAGTAGTAAAATATAGGAAGAAAAGTAAGAATATGCGGCCAACTTGCTAGTGTAAAATCATAAGTCGATCCATCATCCATCCTTTGCTCCAATTCAATCCCCCATGTCTTCCCCCCCGGCAACTCCTGCTCCTCGTGGTCGTCGTTGCCACCGTGGCGGACCGGCCGACGGTGTACGAAGCAATCGGATCGTACGGACTTCCGGAAGGCCTGCTACCGGAGGGGGTGACGAACTACAAGCTCGACGTCTCCACCGGCAAATTCTCCGTTTACTTGGACAAGACGTGCAGCTTCACCATCCAGGGATACAACCTCAAATACAAGACCACCATTACCGGCATGATCTCCACCAATAAGATTAGGAATCTCACCGGAATCCAGGTTAAAATTCTGTTTCTGTAGTTGAATATCGTCGAGGTCACCAAGGACGGCGCCAATCTGGAGCTCTCCGTCGGGATCGCGTCCGCCGCTTTTCCTGCCAACGATTTCGAGGAGAGTCCGCGCTGCGGCTGCGGATTTAAATGCGCCAATTCGAATAAACCTTTTGCCTCTCGTTGATGCAGGTCAGTTTGAATTTGGAAATCTGTGTTTGATCAAAATGGCTATGTTCGGATTCAGCTGCGTAATTGGTAGCTTCATCACTTTAATTCATCTACTTTAGTATATTCATGAAAAAATGTTATGCTACTAGTATAAGTAATTTACATGTTGCAATAGTTAGGAAATGGAGTGACAAACGTGATATATTTGGTGGTTAATGATTTGTGATTTGGATGTCAGGTAATGTTGCGTAGTAGTAGTAGTAGTATAAGCCTATTGGGCCAAAAATCACAATATACATGCAAAATGGAGTATAGTATAAGTAAATCGAGCCCAAATAATTCATCAGATTTATAGAGTATATCCAAATCGATGTATCATGGAGTAGTAGTACTACAGTAATTGATAATAATAATAATAATTTGTCTTGTACAACGCGGATGAGTTGTTACTAGATCGATAAGCTGTCTAGTACATAAACGAAAAAAAATGAAATCGACGATCTCGAATATTCTTTCTTCCCATCAATCGCCGAGTTGAATCAGAATGCAATCGAAAGTCCAAATCACAGCCGTTGTTCTCTCCTGCCTCCTCTTCCTCTCTGACGGCGTTCCAACGGCCTACGAAGCAATCCAAGCCTACGGTTTCCCTATCGGTATAGTCCCAATAGGGGTAACACACTATGATCTGGACGAGACCACCGGCAAATTCAACGCCTATATGAACGCTTCCTGCAGCTTCTCTTTGGAAGGCTCGTATCAGCTCAAGTACAGCTCTGTCATCAGCGGCTTCATACGTCAAAATAAGCTCACTGATTTATCTGGTGTTAAAGTCAAAGTGCTGTTTATCTGGTTGAGTATCGTCGAGGTCAGGAGAAACGCCGACAAGCTGGAATTGCCTCTGCTGATTTTGGGATTGATAATTTCTTTATATGCCCGCAAAGTGGCTGTGGATTGGATTGCAATGCTTTGGATCTTGTTTCTTCGGTTTAAACCGAGGTAGGCTTTTTTGTGTCTATGTATTGGATGCAGATTCTTCAATTTATAGCATCAAGTTTGTGGGGCTCATTTTCACTTTGCCTAGTCATTCTCATTCTGTTAATGAGTTAGGGTTATTATTTCAAACCAAGCACAGTTTTGCCGAATTCGCTAGGTGTTGTAAAGATGCTGAGTGGGGCTCAAAGACTCCAGTAAACGTTCTTTACTTCCATTAGTCTTACTCTCCAAAGGAGCTTCAAAGAGTTTTAGACGAACAAGAGAATTCAGCAAAACTGAACGAGCAAAAGGTTGTATTCTAGGCTTTTTGGATGCTTTGGAATGGGCCAATAATGCCCAGTTGAGTGAATTGTGGTTTGTGTATGAGATAGGAATTTGCGAAAAGCCCTTGGAAGGTAATAATTTCTTCCAAATTAATAATTAAAACGAAGAGTAAAGGCCAAAATTGGTCCTGAACATATAGCCATTTTACGATTTTGGTCCTAAACATTATCTTTTGGATTTTTTGGTCCTGCACATATGGACATTTGATCATTTTGGTCCTCCGTCAATATTTCCGTTAAAAACTAACGGTCAACATTATCTTTTGGATTTTTTGGTTCTGCACATATGGACATTTGATCATTTTGGTCCTGCACATATGGAATTTTGATCATTTTGGTCCTCCGTCAACATTTTCGTTAAAAACTAACGGTCAACGGCCGATTTTTGACTAAAACAATGGGTTGGGTCGGGTCGTGTTTGGGTCGGGTTTGGGTTATACGTTAAGAAAAAAATAATATTTTCTTAAAATCTAAGCATAATATTTTCGTTAAAATCTAAGCATACTATTCTTAAAAAATTAATTAATATTTTTTAATTAATAAAATTAAAGTATAGTATTTTTTAATTAATTTTTTCATGAATTTGAAGAAAATATTATGCTTAGATTTTATTAAAAATAATTTTTTAATTATTTAATTTTATTATATAGATTTAATATTAATATACTTTAATTTTATTATTTTGATTAAAAAATGATTATTTTAATTTGGTAATTTTTTATTTTATTGTGTAATATCATGTTTAAATCGTATAATAACATCATGTTTTAGTCGTTATAATATTTTTAATCAACAAAAATAACTAAAAATTAAAGTTTTATAATTTTTTAATTAATAAAAAATAATTATTTTTTTTCTTAACGTGTAACCCAAACCCGACCCAAACACGACCCGACCCAACCCATTGTTTTAGTCAAAAATCGGCCGTTGACCGTTAGTTTTTAACGAAAATGTTGAGGAGGACCAAAATGATCAAAATTCCATATGTGCAAGACCAAAATGATCAAATATCCATATGTGCAGGACCAAAAAATCCAAAAGATAATGTTGACCGTTAGTTTTTAACGAAAATGTTGACGGGGGACCAAAATGATCAAATTTCCATATGTGCAGGACCAAAATGATCAAATGTCCATATGTGCAAGACCAAAAAATCCAAAAGATAATGTTTAGGACCAAAATCGTAAAATGGCTATATGTTCAGGACCAATTTTGGCCTTTCATACTTCAACCTTTGTTACCCTCGCTTTTAGAAAGTTCAATTCATGGTTTACTTAGAATGTTCAGGACCAAAATCGTAAAATGGCTATATAAAAACAGGAAAGTTCAATTCATGGTTTACTTAGAAAAATAAGAATGCAATTGGAAGGTTTAAACAAATCTCACAGCCTCCATAGTTTTTATGACTTTCATACTTCAACCTTTGTTACCCTCGCTTTTAGACAGTTTTAAGTTTTGTATGTGGATTATTTGAGAAGTTATGGGCAACTTCTACCCCGTTGTGGTGATGCTTTATATATCAAATAGCTGTCTAAACCGAGAGGCAGACAATTCTGTGGTTATGGAAAAAATGAACTACTTGAATATATATTGGATAATTGGTCCTATACCTGATACTAGTATTTTGCTACCTCAATTTATCATTTATTATCTTCTGTCCAGCTATATTAAGGATCATAATCATGGTTACCTGAACTGTCTGTTTTATTATTTGTGTTTGCAAAGATTGTTTTCTTCGGTGAGCAAAATAATAGGTTACGTAGTCATTTCTGTTTCGTATCAGAACCTGTCATTGCATTACTTCATGAATAGACACTTTCAACCCAGACTCTTACCACTCTTTTGAGTGTTACATCTCAGAACTCTAATGAATTTTAAATCTCCTCTAGGCCACTCTGGTTGAGATGGTGATAAATGACGTGTTTTGAAATCCATAGTATGAGTTTTTATTTTAGTACTATTTCAGAAGAGATCAATTGTTCTCTCATCTCGCTTCTATAATTTTAAGCATTGAAGTTGTCTGAGCTAGATTTTTCAGCAGAATCATCATCCTTTTCGGCTAGCGTAATTTGGTTCCTAATCCTGCATCTTCTGTGATGATTATGGTAGCACATGTTTCAGGATTAGCTCTGGTTTCTGATATCCTTATACAATATGTAAGTATTAATAGAAATTTATTCCCAACTTTCTTCTCAGGTTTCTATTGGAAAAATATCCTCTGATTCGACGTTGTTGAACATGGCATCTCCGTCATGTTTCAGTCCTCTATTTCATTTTATTTACTAAGAAAATGAAATACGAGATTGGAGCATGTAAGTGGATCAAAAAGTCATGCGTTGCCTCTCCGGACACTTTTTTAAAGTGATGGTGTTTGGATCAGTCCAATGAAAAATCAGGATTTCTCTTCTCTTCATTTTATTCCAAAATCATACAAACTCAGAACTCTCACATGGTATGTATCATTTTTACTATTTGCGTGTACCGAATAATTGTAACATTGTGTATTTGATTTCCTCTTAGCTTTACGTCTATAAAATTGAAATGATGTGTTATAACTGTGATACGCTGACTATTAGCCCAAAATTGCTTTTTACTTCATATAGTGTGTGTTGTGACTTGATTTCAGCAGTAAGTCGTGGGAAACACTTTATGAATCAACTTGCAACATCTAACTTGTAGGAGTAGTACATTTCATCAAGCTTTTGTTTGATTTATGCGGAACAATACTCCAAAGCAATAACTGATAAAAAGTTCAAACAAAAATCTACTAGGAGTAGTACTCCAATATATTGTTAATAACATTAGCAACAAAAATACTCTGAGCATACATAAAAACAGCATAGTAATAATACCAGGGAACTGGCAAAAAAAAATGTGGTCATATTATAAGCGGATAAATGCATTGTTGATCTATGTTCTACCTAGTGGGTAGAATGATCCGTGTCCAGTGACGGGCCAAATGAGATCACATTTGGAAGGCCGTCTCCATGGCGGGTGCGGTTCATTTAGCGTTGTTCTTCTTGCTCCTCATCATCTCCCTCAGCTCCACCGGGTCAAGCTCCTTGGCATTGCATTCAGGCCTGTAGTACCCGGTCACCGGATCGGGCACCCATGCACTCTCCCCGACCTTCACCGGTCCTTTCTTCACCACCACGTTCGGAGCCCCAACAACCCGCCCCTGCGACGCAGCAGAGTATCCTCTCCTGTACGTATCAATTTAATTATGGTATTTATTTATTTATTTATATTTTTAAACTCTGGTAACGAACCTGGTAACAACTGCGGAGATTTGGTTGCCGATGAAGGAAGTGACAGTTTTAACGTTGGAGAAAGAACGAGCCATTTTTCAGTTTTTTTTTTTTTAATTTCCACTATGGGAAATCTGGAGAATAATTTGTGGGATTGGACTGTTTAATAAGGGAACCTCTGGTGTGGTGTTTTTTTTGTAGAAGGTTTGGAGGCGCCCAAGGGTTGAGAATGGAAGAAGAAGCTGCCATATATATAGAGAGAAGGGGTAAAAGTATAAGGAAAATCCTAAAATGGAGAGTTGTTGTCGGAAATCCACTGGATTTCAAGCATACGCAATTTGGTGGTCAACATTTACTACGTTTATTGAGGTGTATATTCATTTAGTTTTGTTCCACAAATTCTGTTTTATTAATTTAATTTCAAATATTATGTGAGATAAATAAAAAAAATGTCGATCCAAATTATAGTACTTCAATTGCATATCTTATGATTTTATTATCTACAGTCCAAATATGTCACTGAATCTGAGTTTGAATTCAAAATTTTTATGGACACTTTCCTAAGTTGAATGTTATGTCAACTAGTGTACCACCTATGCGATGCACAGATCTTAATTTGCTTTATAGTTCAATTCACTAATAAACAATAGTTAATAAATATTGTACAATAAAATTTTAGGCAAATAAAATATTAAAAATAAATTAAATCTATTGAGAATAATTATGTGAAAAAACACTAAATAATTTAACTATGGGCAAATCCAATAACTTTAAACAAATAAAGAATTGAATAAATTAGTTTAAATGAATTAAAAATAACCCATTAAATAAATAAAAAAATAAATTAAATTAAATTAAATTAATGCTTCATGCATTAATAACAAATCTAGATATACAAACATACACATTTATAACATTTCGGGAAGGTAAATATCTCCCTTCCCTTTTCTCTTTATTTTTAATACACTAAGCTTTAGGATTTGAGTGCAATATTAGAAAATAAAATTGTGGGAAAATGTTCCTCGAATACTAATGCCATGCGCAGGGAAAGTAACAAACGAACAAAAATGGTTTTTGATAAATAACTAAAAAATTGAATAAAATAAGAAATGACAAAACACATGCCATATGATCAGGAAAACATATTCTAATGCTTTTTTTTTTCCAAACCTGAAGACAATATACTATGACTGATGAAGAAATGAAATATGAATATTAAAGTATTACTATTGGTGAACATAAGAACCCTAGTAGAAAATAAAATTGTTGGAAATATAATAATGCAATCGGAGAAGGTATGTGGAAATGAGAAATAAACTATCATATTTATAGGTCAAATATATGAAGAAACTATTATAATTATTGTCAGTACATATCTGAATAATGGAGCGGTTAAATGACATAGTAAAACCTCCCACTCAGTCCACTTAATCACATGTTTTATACATTTTTAATTTAATATAATTTTTTAAATTAAATGGCAATCTTGTAAATTTCTCCAAAACTCCTCTTTTGTATATTACTAGTATCTCACCCGTGTTATGCACGGAACATTGAACTATTTAAAAAATTATAATATGGTAAGCTCATGGAAAAGTTGCTTGGATTTTAATGCACCGTAGGAAAAGTCCATAATTTATGATTTACTATTACTTTGCAAATAAACATTCGACGACCAACAAAATAATGTACCGCACGATCTTGTAAAACACACTGTTTACTGATCACAATGGCTTTGTCTCCAGCAGCGGTTGTGTCAAAAACACGAATGCAGCATACTTTGACAACCAAAGAAATTGAGGAAGCCTCGAGCTCATTGAGCATGGTGTGTAATGGTTCCATGACGTCAAGCTTTCCTCCTATGGAGTATAAGGTAAGTAGGTATGTGTGGATACCCAGCCTTTAAATGACATATTTATATGCTAAAATATTATGCACGTAACCCTTTAAAACCTCCCACTCACTCCACTTAATTTAGAGGCCCCACTTAACAACACGTTTTTAGCTTTTAAGCAAATGTTTAAATGGCCTTTAATTATACATTTTTAATTTAATTAATCTTGTAAATTTCTCTAAATTTAAATGACATAGTAAAACCTCCCACTCACTCCACTTAATCAAACGTTTTTAGCTTTTAATCAAATGTTTAAATGACCTTTAATCATACATTTTTAATTTAATATAATTTTTTAAATTAAATGACAATCTTTTAAATTTCTCCAAAACTCCCCTTTTATATATTGTATAGATTATATAGATATAGATATAGATTTGTAGGATATATGAATTCAGTACAAATAATGTATCCGGTTAACAATTACCTTGTGTGGTTTAGGATGTATGAGTCTAGATACCTAATACACCTAAAGGTTAATTTTTGTATTCTAATGTTGCATCCACGACCTAAACTCTTAGATTCAAACTAAAATATTTGGAATATGATTCTTTGATATTCTTATAAATGATGGTCCACCAATATTCAAAATGAACTTCAGTACTTACTCAAATTTTCTACGACTACGGATAATATGATAAATATTGATATTATATCTATTCCAAGTAATTATATATCACTTTTAATAGTAGTATATTGTAATTAACTGAGTTACCGTGTTGGTATATTGATTTACGGATAATATGATAATATATCTATTCCAAGTAATTATAAAGAATAATTATTATTCTAAACAATAGTGATAATTTATTTCATATGAAAAATAACACTTCTTGTTATTTAAAATGACACTTGTTTTTAAAATAATAAAACCAAGTTCAAACCAAATTAATTACTCCTACTACAACTTACTTATTTTTAATTACAACTTATACACAAACCCCACATATACGCTTATGAAATAACTCAAATTCCGAGCAATTGATTAAAGGAGAATCGTCTTATGAACTAAACTGATACACGTAATTTTGTGGGTTTTTAGGTAATAAGTTCAATTTCGATTTAGGTAAAAAAAATGTTATGAAGATTTTAATATTGTTGTGTTTTTACTTGTTTAATTGCTTAGGTATAACAGTTATTTCAATCAAGAGTCTTGGTTAAATTATGTCAGTCCCATAAAATATGAAAGTGAAATATTAGATCAGAGGGGGATAATTGAGAAAGTTTGAATAATATTCTATTTTCAAATCTTATAGAGCTAAACAGAATTTATTTTTTAAAATAGTCATTAAGCGTACATTGCCTGTGCAAAATATCCGGGCATCTACCTGTCAATTTTGGGCTATAAACTTAGCCCAACAGTATTTGGACAATATTGTGGTGGACACTAAGCCCAATAAAATAGGCCCGAATATGAACCCCATTTCAATATTCAAATCCCAGTCTAATCGTAGCCGCGGTGAAATTCTCGATTACCGGAGAAGAAATAGCGAGCCAGAGTCCATGGAAGAGGCACCACCCGCCCCCGCCCCCGCCCCCGCCCCTGCCCCTGCCCCTGCTGGCTCGGAAACTGCTTCGAATCAGACGATTTACATTAATAATCTCAACGAGAAAATTAAGCTCGACGGTATTTTTTCTGATGGCTGTGCTGAGAATTTGGCATTTTGAGGAGTTTGTTATGTTGTTTGGTGGACTCACCCTCGGTTATGCTTAATCTTATGTTGATAGAATTGAAGAAATCGCTGCACGCGGTGTTTTCGCAGTTCGGGAAAATACTGGAGGTATTGGCCTTCAAAACCCTAAAGCATAAGGGCCAAGCATGGGTCGTTTTTGAAGAGGTCTCTTCCGCCTCCAATGCGCTTCGTCAAATGCAGGGATTTCCGTTCTACGACAAGCCAATGGTATGAAATTTCTTAATTTCTGAGTTTCTTTCTTTCATTTTTGATGCTGTAATTTCATTCTGGTGTCCTTCATTATTTGCAGTATGTGGTTTAACTTATGAGACTAGATTGTGCTATCATGACTTTGCTCATGCATTATTTGCAGTATGAAGTTTAACTTGAAAATCTGGTGTTGGTCGTTAGTATTCTGGGATTTTGTTATTTTTGACCTTGAGGTGTAGATGTGTAAAGATCCATCCTGTGAGCGAAGATGCAAAAACACTACAACAAGTTTTGTGTTTATAATTGAAGTCCCACTTCGTAAGTAACTAGTTTAACGGTTTCTAGATGATAGATAAGTTGGCATCTGAGACAGTTGAAGGAACTATGTTGAAATATAGAATCACTTCTTTGGCACTAAGAAAGAGGATTATTTACCCGTTAGTGTGTTGTTGTAAAAACATTTAACGTTGATAACTACTGCATTCCTCGAGTTCGAGTTTGAAATTATTTACATTATGCTTATCTCAGCGGATACAATATGCCAAGTCAAAGTCTGATGTCATAGCCAAGACAGATGGTACTTTTGTACCTCGAGAAAAAAGAAAAAAGCATGATGACAGAGGTAAGTAATCTTTTTAAATTGCATATTACATATATAAGGAGGGAGCATGAGCTTCTTTTCAAGAATGGCTATCTGAAGTAAGTGTCTGATCATGCTTTCTGTTATAAGATGTTTTGATTGAGTAAATTGTTCATTACCTTCTTTGCTTCATGGCATGATTTTCTTTTTGCATGACTACTCTGAGGTTAACTTACAACAGATTATGATCTGCGCATATTAATGACAAGTTTATTGGTTTTGATTTATAGAGGTTTTCTCTTGTACATGTTACACTGTGTGGGTGAGATGAGCCAACCACTCCAACTATGGACCCTCTTTTTCTTACTCTAATGACTCGTTGTACTTGCAAAATTACATTGATAACATATTAGAATTGATAGAAGTGAATCCAGATCAGTACTATTTGGCACTGTAACTGGATAATCTCCAGGAGACATATCATGGATATATGTATTTGAATGAACCCTATCATGGATACATGTATTTGAATGAAGCAAGAATTATAATGAAATGTGTATATAGCTGAAAACTCTCAAATTTATATGGTACACTTGTTTTTTGTATTAGGTATTACCTAATCATAATTACTAGACTCACTATTCTTCTCCGGTCTTTGTGTGCTTCTATTATAGGAAGAAAGAAGAAGGATCAGCATGATGCGAACCAAGCAGCAGTGGGTCTAAATTCCACATATGCTGGTGCTTATGGTGCAGCCCCTCCTGTAAGTGCTCAGTCAAGAGCTACTCATTATTTATATCTAGGATTCCTATCACTATTTATGTCTATTGAAATTCACATGGGAAAATAATTTCCTCTGCAATCTTTGCCATGGGTGCCCAAACTAACTTAATTTTATTTGTTTGCACCACTTTCTCTGTGTTGAGGTGTTTTTGCCCTTCACTTCTGGAAAATGTTGTTTCTGCGTCCCCACCATCTTTCCCTATTTGTTTGTGAAGAAGCTCCTAAATCATTCTTCTTTATATGGTACAGTTATCCCAGATCCCATATATGGGTGCTAGAGCTGCTCCAGAGGGTCCTGCCCCTCCAAATAACATATTGTTCATTCAAAATCTTCCACACCAAACAACTTCAATGATGCTGCAAATGCTCTTCAGTCAGTGCCCTGGATTTAAGGAAGTTAGGATGGTTGAAGCTAAGCCTGGAATTGCTTTCATAGAATATGAAAATGAGATGCAGTCAACAGTTGCAATGCAGGGGCTTCAGGGATTTAAGATAAGTGAGGACCATCCTATGCTGGTCACCTATGCAAAGAAATAGATCAAGTCGTTGAGGATTAGTTGTTTTTTTCACTCAGATTAAGCTAGGCCCAGGTCCTTGCTGTACGGTGTATTCGTAGTGTAATTACTTGGTAGGATTAATACTTTCAGTTTTCTATTTCTGTCTCATATTTGGTGTTTGCTACTATGTAGCTTCTTGCAGAGGATTAACCTATATTACTATTGTGCACAGTTCGATTATTGTTATGTTGTAGTAAGGAGTACCATTATAAGGACTGAATTTACTGTGCAAAATATAACTGCGATGTAAGGAAGCCGTTATTATAGATTAGGTACAATGTTTGATGCAAACACATCCATAAGAACTTTAATGTGCTCGTTTTACAGTATAGAATTAGGGGGTGTTTGGTAGCAGTGATGAAGGTCTGGTATATGGTTATTTTTGGTGTTTGGTAGGCATATCATGAAAGCCTGCTCAGGCTCGATAAAAAATGTTCAATCTTCCAGTTGAGGTATTAGGTGGGAGGGGCTACGACAGCTTATTTGGCTCGCTAAACGCACCTCGATTGAAGGGTAAATTCCAATTTTGCTCCTCAAAACACATCAATCTCATTTGGTCCAGCGACTGTGGAAGAGGAATTTGATCTCCTAGATTAGCATAGTGTTGAAACTTCGCAGCCTACATACGGTGTAACCAGATCTCACCTGTTATCGGCGGACAACGGAGAAAAGCAAGTCATTGCCGGAGAAGTTGGAGAGGGTGAGGGAGTTGACTCGGAAATGGATTGGGGGCGACGGACGAGCTACAGGACGATGAAGGTCACCACCGCCAAGGTCCAACAGAGCAAGGTGTCACGGCAGATGGAGTTTACCATGAATGTGTTTCTGCGTGTGGCTCATTGTGGGAGCAGAAGCTGCATAATGTATCGATAAGCCAAGGCATGCCAATGCCCAATATTAATTAATGTAGCATTCCAGTGAGAGGAAAAGGTACTACTACAATTTTCCTGAGTGAGAGCTAAAAGTCAAAACTGTCGTGAGCTGTAACTAAAACTTTATACTCCCTCCGTCCATCTATACTAGAGGCGTTTCTTTCCGATATGAGATTTAAGAAAAATTGTGTTAAATGAGTTAAGTAAATGCATAATAAAATAAGAAAGAAAAAAGGTAGAGTGATGAAAAAAGAATAAAGTAAGAGAGATGAAAAGTTGTTTTTTCACCAAAAAAAAGAAACGACTCCACTACAGTGGGACAACCCAAAAAGAAATATGACTCAGCTACAGAGGGAGGGAGTACTATAAGTCACTCACCACACAGACAGCACCAAGCATCTAGGCAATAAAGCTATACCACAAATACACTTTTTCAAAAAGGGATCTAGTTTTTTTAAAGCAAAAAGGGATCTATTGCTGTAGAATGAGGTAACAATAATAATTATATAAAATACGAGTAACATAAAACAAGATAGCTAAAAAGTCCAAGCTCAAAATCTAGGGAATTTAGAAAACTTTGGGATGAAAGACAACCAACGGCAAGAAGTGATTCAAAAAGTGGAGCATCGGAAACCCCAAGCTGCTCGTTTAATCTTCTTCCTCACCCTCTTGTTCAGCAATGTTGAAGTAGCGCAGTTCATAAACATTGCGATCTTTGTTGGAAGCAATCACCCGAAGCCAATCTCTAACATTATGCTTCTTCAAGTATTTCTTAGTCAAATACTTAATATACCTGAAGATAAAAAGATACTAAGTCCATTGAAAATAACAAAGACAAAGGGCATGAGAGAAAATATACAGCTCTATACTGCCAACTGCTATTATTCTAAAAATATAAATATATATCTATATTTGATAACCTACACCTACAGCAATAACAACGATGATAATAATAAAAATAAGAACTTTTTCCAAAGGCGACTAGAACATTTTTGGGTCATTTTACTCTTGTTTAATTTCAGAGAAATACACTTATAATGCTTTTTCCAAAGGCGCCTAGAACATTTTACTCTTGTTTAATTTCAGAGAAATACACTTATAATGCCAAAATTGTATGGCCCAGACCTCACTTTGCATTTGAAAGTGCACCAACAAAGATTATAAGTAGAAATTTCATACACCTAGGGATGTCAATGTAACCCGAACCCGCGGGCCAGCCCGAATAACCCGATAAAAATACAGGGTTAGGGTTGTAATTTCGCAGCCCGAATTTAAAATCGGGCCATTCGGGCTGACCCGTTCGGGTTACGGGTTGGCCCGTCGGGTTGAAGGCTTCTGCACAACAAGCAGTTTTTGTAACGGTCATAACTTTCTCTACAAGCTCCGATTGAGGCGTGCAATATATCCACACGAAGCTCTTTCGAAGACGAAGAGAATGATATGTATTAGAGGTTTATTAGACTTCAAAATCGCGAGAAACATTGACTCAAACAAGGCTGCTGCACATCCACATATTTTGTGTACATTTTCTAATCAATTTTCCATCATTTCTCAACAAACATATAAACATACCAAAATATAGAAATATAATCAAAATCATCCAAGACAACCCTCTAAAACCATGCAAAATCCAAATACGTAAACCGACTATATAAGATCACGAAAAAAATCACCATGTGGTTCATAGATTCATAAATACTCGTATATAAAAGCTTTCTTTTAGTATATTTCCAATATAATAGTGCAAAGTGTTTTGACATCGCTTCGTCATTGAATTATGCATACTTTGATGATTCTTAAAACAAAGATAAATTATTATTTGACTTATTTACAGCTGGAATAAATTAAATTTGACCAATCATAATTCAAGAAAACTTAGAGTTACTCCAATTAGCTAGCATCTTGATAATTCACTCTTTAACAATTCAAAATATTTTTATTACATCTACGATGCACCTCTCACGTTATGAAAAATTTATTTAATTTTCTACGAATTGATTTATGTTTGAATTTTGAAACAAAGTGTTGATTTATGTTTTAAATACATAAACATACTATTTATAGATATTTTGTAAATAATTATGTAATGAATAAGTTTTTTAAATTTAAATAACTTAATCTTTTTTAAAAATATTAAAGAAAATTAAAAATATGTATTTCATTGTTGAATGATTAATTAAAAATATGTATATAATTAAAGAAAATTTAAAATACATATTATTTTTTGAAAATATTAAAAGAATTAAAAATACGCATTGGCCCGAATAACCCGGTGGGTTAGCCCGAAACCCGAAGGGTTAGGGTTAGGGTCGAACTTTTATAGCCCGAAAAAAATCATAACCCGAATAGCCCGTACCCGAATGGCCCGACAACCCGAACGGGTTGACCCGATTGACATCCCTACATACACCAACGTTAAGCGATGCATTTCTTAAGGTGCAAAACTTTGACAAACAAGGAATGTCATGCACAGGTCATTTCTTAAGGTGCAAAACTTTCACTCGCATAATATGCACAGAAAAGCTCTACGCTCTATCACTAAATCCTGCATTCAGAAAAGTAGACATATATCTACAAGCAGTCAACGAATACGAGATCTACTATTATAAATTTAAGTGAAAAATCAGTTCACCTCTTGGAGAAAGCAGAATCGGCAGTGACGGTGATCTTGCTTTTCTCACGAGTTACGGTGACCGAATCCCCGAGAGCGCCGGCTTTTCCGCCGACCTTGATTCTTTCCTGCAAAAACTTCTCGAGCGAGGCAATCTCCATAATCTTATCCTCCACCGGCTTCGTGCAATCGATGACGAAGGACGCTCCCTTCTTCTTCCCACCTTTGGCTCCCGCCGGCGCCGCACCTTTGCTCATTTTCGCCGATTTCCTGCAACCGAATCAGAAAATTTCATATTGAGCTCGAGCGAAAGTAGTTACTGGAGATGGAGGTGGATACGAGCTTACGTGTATTGAGTCGACCGGCAGCTGCGTGATGCGTGTGTGTAGGAGATGAGAGAAAAAATAAAAGAGGGAGAGCTAGGGTTTTGGTATTGTTGGGTTGATTAAACCGGGTAGTACAACAAGGGGATATCTGTGGGCTTCCACATACCAATATCGACCGAAGCCCATTTATTTACCGATCGGGCTCACATTAAAACCAAAAAGAGGAATTATTTGGTACTCCTATTAAAAGAAATTAAACAACACAAAGCGGTGGCACGCCGGCGGATCGGAGCTAATTAATTAATCCATCAATATATGGAGGCCGATCCAGTGGTTCACCTGCCATGCTCTTCCATCGCAGTCGATTCCGTATTACGTCTGAGCTCCGTAAGTACTATTATTGTAAATCGACGTTTTCTCGATCGAGTGTTTTTTTTTCTTTTTCTTTTTTTTGTAAAACGAACAAACTTTATTGCAGGCTGGAGCTATCTGGGGTGCTTGCTATGGCCCTTTTGCTGCTAAAAGACTAGGTAAATTTGACTTCTTCTTTTGCAGTTGCTCTTTGTTTGTTTTTGTGTAAGGTGTTTGGGGGAGTTGATGAGCGGAAACATGTCAAGTGAATGTAGAAATAGGGCGAGTATGATTTTGCTAGGTGAAAGAAAGAATCATTTGAGCTTTGTGTTCATTGTACTGTTTCACTGTTTAAACTGGAACTTGATTTCAATTCTTATCATTCTATTACGAATTTTGGGCTTATATTGATTTGGGAATACTTGTAGGTCTATCTGGAAGCTACCGAGCATCGTACATTGTAAGCTTATCTTTATAGATTTCGACTTTTACGGTTATTTGTGATTTCTGTTAATCTTTGATTCTGTTGGCAGGCCAAGACCGTCGGCCAGTGCGGGTTTTATTGCGGTAAATAATCACCCAGTCTATTTATGTCAACTCATCACTCTGTTTACTTGCTAAGTAGACACCTTTGCAGAGTTATGTGCCCAACTTTTGGATATATCATTATTTTCTTTCCTAAAATCTCACTGTTTATTATGTGTTTCTCATAATTCTAGGACTATTTGCTGCAATATTTTCTTTTTCTCACTGTGGAATACAAAGATATCGGCGCCGGAATGACTGGGTTAGTGATACGGTATCACAAGACCCCAACGTACTGCCATCTCCTCCAACTCAGATACATGAGAGCGCACAGCCACAACAGGAGAATACAATCACACACCACCACGAACTTGCTCAACAGCCCCGTGCCGAAATGAAGACCATTGATCGCCCAAAGAGAAAGACTCGACCACCCAATCGCCTCTCCGATTGTGTGTCGAGATGAGCTATATTATTTCCTACTGTTATGTATTTAAAGTTGTAAATCTTTCAGTATTATTTTCAAGTATTTTTCGTATGTAAAATGTTGTAAGTGTCGGGCGCAGCTATAAGCTCTATCTCGGGTTTTCTTTGTGGTTCTTTCCCGGGAGATAGGAAGGTTGAACCACCCTAGGGTCCTAGAATATAAAAGGGAACTTGTCATATTACATATTTTCTCAATGATAAGTTTATTCCCAAACGTGACTCTCAATCAGTTTTTATTTCACTTGCAAACTGCATCCTCTGTCCGTCGAGCAACTCACTCGCGTGCAGATTTTCCGATCGCCGAGCTTCTTCGCCGCCGATCACCTCGATCTTCCGATCACCCCGTATTATCTGGTGCTTTCATCCCGAACTCATGTCGGGTCACGATCAATCAGGATCTCATTGGGGCATGCCCTCTGATTTCAATCCAGTGGATTCAGCCATCGGTCCTTCCCGTCGACTCTCCGGCGGCGTCGGTTACAAGGAGGCTTTGGGACCACAGCGTATTCATGACATTTCTGATGGAACAGATTCCCCAGAATTACGCCAAAATCAAATTCCAGATCCAGTTAACACCAAACTTGACCGTTTGTTGGCCGGCTTTTCTAAGTTGGAATCCCGAATTGATACCACTGAACGTCGGATCACATCTCTTCAGCCATTTCATAAACCCGACCCCGTACACCCCTACACTTCCCATGAGTTCGACGCGGACGATTCGGATCCATCCCATCGTACTGGGCAGCCTAATCGTGATCCAAGAGCATTCTCCCACAGCGATGGCAATCGTCATCAGCGTTCCGGGTTTCCCACCTGTTTTCCGGATAATCCAGTACCTCGCTTACCGCATGACCACGGATATTCTTCCGGCGCTCGATACCGGAGTGATCGTTATCAACGGCCGCCTAATTCCATCACAGGTCAAGCTCCTGATTTCGCGGGCGAACAGTTGCGCACACGTTCATGTTGGGAACCGCCTCCCAACCGCCAAACTCCACTTCGAACGTGGGACAACAGTCAACCACGTCCACCAACCTGCTGGGATCCCCCTTTCAGCCGCAACCAGCAAGGATTTCCTCCTTCAGACTATCATCCTCGTGTGAAAATGGATCCTCCTCACTTTGATGGTTCTGATGCCACGAATTGGATTTCTCGTGTACAATATTACTTCGACCATATTATGATGCCCGAGGAACATCGACTACATTACACAGTCATGCTATTCGATCCTCCGGTTGACGATTGGATATTCAATTACCGAGCCAACACTCAGTTTGTAACGTGGTTGGATTTCTTGGAAGACGTCCGACACAGGTTTGATCCCCAATGCTATGAGAATTATATAGGCCTTATCTCTAAATTGTGTCAAACAGGTTCGGTTTCAGAATACCAATTGGCATTTGAGAAGATGATGAATAGAATTTCCGGAGTTCCAGAATCCACCCTATTGCCAATTTATATTACAGGTTTAAAGCAACCGGTGCAACGTCAAGTTAAGCTTCATCGACCTGCTTCCTTGGCTACCGCTTTTGCTCTATCTCACGAGCTTTCGGCCACACATGCGGATTCATTGCCGCAGTCTTCCGGGTTTCAAAAACGCTCCTGGACTTCACGGGATTCTCGAGCGCTTACTCTCCCGCAATCGGCTTCTTTGGATAAACAGGTTGCTGCACCAACGCCCAAGGACCATCCACCTCAATCTCGTCCTCGTGATTTCTCTAAACTTCCGGTCGTCCGTGTTTCCCAGGCGGAGAAAGCGGAGCGTTCCAAACGAGGGCAATGTTGGTATTGTAATGAAAAGTGGGCACCGGGTCATGCCTGCAAACAGACATTTCTTGTCTACATGGGTTTGGATGAAGATGAGGAACCTGAAACTGACCAAGACGAGGAACCTGTCACGGCTGATCTTTCCCATTTGCAGTCGTGCGATGGGCGCAACCGTGTTAAATCTTTGAGCATCATGGGCTCAATTGGGTCCTCCACTGTTAGTGTGTTGATAGATACCGGAGCTTCTCACGACTTCTTACACCCTCGAGTGGCGGAGAAATTGTTCCTGCCTCTTTCACCAATTACTCCTTTCCGGGTGTACGTCGGTAGCGGTGAATATTTGTTGTGCACGCATGTAGCGAGACAAACTGTGTTGGTAATGCAAGACACGTCATTTGTTCTCGACTTACATATCCTAGCAGCCTACGGCACAGACGTCATTCTAGGGATGGAATGGTTGGAATCCCTTGGGAAAGTAACGCATGATTATTCCAGCAGCACTATGGGATTCGTTAAGGATGGCTGTCCGATACTATTGCGAGCTATTACACCACCTCCTCGTCGTGTTTCACTGTGTACTCTATCGGCTCTTCTATCCTGCACTTCCGATCATGAGCTTTTTGAGTTGGTGGCTGTCGAGTCCACACACACGAACTTAATGTCCGAACAGCCTATGTCTATACCTGACAACATACCTGTCCTCATCCAGACGGTACTTCAGCAGCATCAACAGGTTTTTGCGCAGCCTTCCGGGGTTCCTCCACGTCGCCCTTTCGATCACCGAATACATTTGCTTCCGAATTCTCGGCCAGTCAATGTCCGACCGTATCGGTAGCCTTATTTTCAAAAGACAGAGATAGAACGCCAAGTTCGAGAAATGCTTGATCAATGTATCATTCAACGCAGCCAGAGCCCATTCTCTTCCCCGGTGCTTCTCATCCGCAAGAAAGACGGGTCTTTCAGATTCTGTATTGATTATCTGGCTTTGAATACTGCTACTATACCTGATCATTTCCCTATACCTACCTCAGATGAGCTCTTTGATGAGCTAGGTTCGGCAAAGTATTTTACAAAGCTTGACTTGCGCTTAGGATATCATCAGATTCGGATGCACGAAGCTGATATCTTCAAAACTGCGTTCCGCACACATGACGGCCACTTCGAGTTCCTCGTCATGCCCTTTGGCCTCACTAACGCCCCTTCAACATTCCAAGCAGCCATGAACACGATTTTCCAACCTCTACTACGAAAGTCGGTCATCGTGTTTTTTGACGACATTTTGATATATAGCTCCACCTTGGAATTGCATGCTACTCATCTTTCGGAGGTACTCTCCATTTTACATGGTAATCAGTTTTATGCTAAACTTTCGAAGTGTGCGTTTTGTAGTACTACAATTGAATATTTGGGGCATCTTATCACTGACGGTCAACTTAAAGCGGATCCTTGCAAAATTGACGCCATGGTAGCTTGGCCTATTCCTACAACAGTCAAACAGTTGAGGGGATTCATAGGCCTCACTGGGTACTATAGACGTTTTATCGCCAATTACGTGATTATTGCAGCTCCTTTGACGGACCTTCTTAAAAAGGACTCATTTTGTTGGTCACCATCCGCTGAGCGCAGCTTCTCAGATTTGAAGAGTGCTATGACTTCGGCACCTGTTCTCCGTCTTCCGGACTTCTCAAGGCAATTTTATATCGAAACGGATGCTTCCGACACTAGTGTGGGGGCTGTCCTACTTCAAGATGACCATCCGTTAGCCTTTTTCAGCAAGAAATTGGGCCCCCGTCGCAGAGCTGCGTCGACCTATCATAAAGAGTTGTACGCTATTGTGGAGGCCGTTCAGAAGTGGAGGCAATACTTACTGGGTCGCGAGTTCATCATTCGTACAGATCAGAAAAGCTTGAAGGAATTATTGTTGCAGGTAGTTCAAACTCCGGATCAACACCTTTATGTCCGGAAACTTATGGGATATAAGTTTGTTATTGAGTATAAAAAGGGCAGCCATAATAAGGTCGCAGATGCTTTATCCCGACGCGGAGACTCGGTGGACGGCACGCCTCAGGCCGACGGCGAACTCCTCTCCGCTGTCGCCCATCCTATACCGTCTGTGCTTGCTGATTTGAAGACCGACACTGCCTCTTCTGCCGAACTTCAGGACCTGATCCGAAGGATATCTTCCGGGAAGGCACCGCAGACCTTTTCATTTGATGGCGAGCTTGTTTATTTCAAGCGCCGTATTTACGTGCCCTCCACTTCTCCTTCTAAAAAGGTGTTGTTATATGAACACCATAGTACACCGTTAGCTGGTCATCCAGGCTTCGATCGTACATTTCACCGAATTGCAGCTTCTTTCTATTGGCCAAACATGAGGGCGGAGGTCAGGAAATACGTCGCCGCTTGTTTGGATTGTCAAACTACAAAGTACTTGACACAGAAACCAGCTGGGCTCCTCCAGCCCCTTCCCATTCCGTCGCAAGTCTGGGAGGACGTGTCTATGGACTTTATTACAGGCCTTCCTTCTTCACGCGGCTATACAACCATCATGGTCGTCGTAGACCATCTCTCGAAGTATGCTCACTTCGCCCCATTACCGGCCAGGTTTGACGCTCTCCGTGTGGCTCATTTGTTTGTCAATACTATTGTTAAACATCATGGTTTCCCAAAAACATTGGTTTCGGATCGCGATACGGTGTTCCTCAATGCCGTGTGGGAAGAATTGATGCGCTTAAGTGGTACAAAACTGCACTTCTCTACCGCTTACCATCCTCAATCCGACGGACAAACGGAAGTACGGAATAGGGGATTAGAGCAGTATTTACGGGCATTCACAGCTGATATTCCGTCTAAATGGTCAAACTTCTTACCCTGGGCGGAGTTGGCCTTGAATTGCTTTCACCATGAGGCGTTGGGTGTTTCGCCATTTCAGGCTTTATATGGTCGCGAACCCCCACCTTTGGTGGCCGCTGAACCTTCTCACCGTACCCCTCCGTCCGTGGCAGCCTTGATTCGACAGCGTGGCTTACTTTTGGTCGAGCTACGGAAGAATTTGGAGAGAGCTCAACAGCGAATGAGGGATACCGCCAACCGTCACAGACGTCATGTAGAATTCAAGGTTGGGGATATGGTTTTGTTGAAACTCCAACAATACCGTCAGCATTCGGTAGCCAAACCACAATCGGCCAAACTGTCACGACGATATTATGGCCCGTTTGAGGTGCTCGCAAAAATTGGTGAGGTTGCTTATCGTCTTAAGCTGCCCGAAGGGAGTCGTATCCACAATGTATTTCATGTGAGTTTGCTCCGGCCATATATAGAAGCAGACTCTACCATTGCTCCATCTCCTTTGCCCGACGACTGCCGTAGTGGAAAAATCTTTGTCAAACCCGTCGCACTACTAGAAAAAAGGGTCATGCTTCGTGACAATGCAGCAACTGAGCACGCTCTTCTACGTTGGCATGACGACTCGGTCACTTGGGAGCCTTTTTCCTTGGTCCAACAACGCTTTCCTGAGTTACTCCTTGAGGACAAGGAGGTTCTCAACGACGGGGGAGTAGATACGGTATCACAAGACCCCAACGTACTGCCATCTCCTCCAACTCAGATACATGAGAGCGCACAGCCACAACAGGAGAATACAATCACACACCACCACGAACTTGCTCAACAGCCCCGTGCCGAAATGAAGACCACTGATCACCCAAAGAGAAAGACTCGACCACCCAATCGCCTCTCCGATTGTGTGTCGAGATGAGCTATATTATTTCCTACTGTTATGTATTTATAGTTGTAAATCTTTCAGTATTATTTTCAAGTATTTTTCGTATGTAAAATGTTGTAAGTGTCGGGCGCAGCTATAAGCTCTATCTCGGGAGATAGGAAGGTTGAACCACCCTAGGGTCCTAGAATATAAAAGGGAACTTGTCATATTACATATTTTCTCAATGATAAGTTTATTCCCAAACGTGACTCTCAATCAGTTTTTATTTCACTTGCAAACTGCATCCTCTGTCCGTCGAGCAACTCACTCGCGTGCAGATTTTCCGATCGCTGAGCTTCTTCGCCGCCGATCACCTCGATCTTCCGATCACCCCGTATTAGTTAGTCAATATATACTTGCCTTTTTTCACTTTATGATTTGGGATTCCATGTAGAAGAGTATGACAATGAATGTAGTAGATCAAATAGTATAAGTTTGTAGTTCTCAACCAATTAGCATGATGATTGAGAAAAGTCACAGTTGTCAAATTGAGTGTAGAAGATCCATTTTATCTGGCATCTGACCATCTCGGTAGGGGCTAGTGGACAACTCATGGTTTTTCTTTCTTTTTCTTAAGGGGATGCTGATGAATAGATTTTTGTTCTTTTGAAATGATTGTAGATTAATACTTTGTCAGCTGGTGTTGTTGCTGGGGCAGCTTTTGGTGTTGGAACCCGGAACTGGAAACAAGTCGCTGGTATTACTGGGCTGTCTTGTACATTTTTTCAGTTAGTTAAAGACTCAAAATCTGTATGATGCTTCATCTTCAAGAATTCCATAGAGGCAAGTCAACAAGACTCTTATAGGAATAGGAGTATTATTTTTACATCTTCCATTCCCGGTCCAGTTTTCTTCATTATCTATGAAATTCTCCACTCTACCCACTCCTGTGTATTTGGATGTGTGCGATTGGTTTGCCACTCAGTTTTATGTAGACATTTGGCATAGGCGGCAGGTACTCCTCTCCACAATGCAATGGAGCTCATTCCGCTCAAGCTATCATTCATGATTACCGTGCCTACGCTAGACTCAGACAGTACTGTTTGCAGCTGTGCAGTTTACTGGATTGTAAACGAATGTTAACATTTATTTATCTGGTATCATAAGGAAATGTAGTAGTTTTTCTGAGGTTGACTCGCATTGTACAACTTGCTGGTTACATTTGTTGGTTTGATTTTCTCGATTCATTTTCTCGTTACATCTCATATTTTACTTGATTCCTTTTGAGCTTTGTTTGATAGCTTGACTAGATTAAAATTGCTAACAAATCAAGACAAAAAAAAACTAGATTAAATTAGTACTGTATTGGTGTTCTAGTATACATTCTTTTCTAAAAGTATAGAATACTTTAAATCTGAAAGTATATGCAAGTGGTTTTGAATGAGGTTCAATAGTAGTAATATTTGGACTAAAGTGAGGTTTGTGTGGCCCATACTAGCACACGACACAAGCATATTCTTGCTTTGAATTGGCTATTGCAAAGTATTAGCAATAATGAGAAGCAACTGAACAAATGTATACGCCCTAGCACTGGCTTGTGTCAATTGAGGTGGCTCGTTTGCTCCAAATTCATCGATGCATGTA
The DNA here is from genome assembly GCF_004379255.2 of Salvia splendens. Classification (NCBI taxonomy): domain Eukaryota; kingdom Viridiplantae; phylum Streptophyta; class Magnoliopsida; order Lamiales; family Lamiaceae; genus Salvia; species Salvia splendens. The sequence goes on from NC_056033.1 coordinate 167,263, forward strand.
TTAACATCAGTTAGAGCTGCTGATCCTTTGGTTCGTAGCGAACTGATGCTACCCTTATCTTGCCTTGCACTTATTCAATGTGTCCACAGCATCACCAAATACCTCAATGCATGTGTCGATTATCCCTTTGTTGCCAGGATTGGACACCATATTAGCCACATCTATCGAGGCTTGGGTGGCCAATACTGCATTTTCAAGCGCGATCTCAGCTGGTCCTCGAGCATCTGCTCCATTTGACCGAGGGTCAGATCTTAAAACATGATCGCATAGAGAAGGATTGTTGGATCTGGCGCAAATATCACCTATCAAATCAGCTTGGCATTGGCTTAATATTATTTGACAAACAAAGAGTATGGATTTGTGGAGTAGTATTTACTTTTGTGGATTTCAACTTTTTTTTGTTATACTTTGATTTCCAATGGAATCCTTTTATAGAGAGCGTAAACAAGTTCTATGAGTAAAAATTATGTTAATGTTGGTATTATATTTATTATTGCGTTTTACATGAAAAATAGTAACCGTTTAGCAAAATTAATTTGTTTTGATTGCAAATCAATTGTTTGATTACAGATGCACAAATCAAGGGATATCCCATTTCAAAACAAATCTCATTCCAATTTAACTACTATAACTTCCAATCCTCTATTTTCTTAGTATGCCTGTCAAATCGGATACTTGTGGATACCCGATCCGAAATTTTCGGGTACCCGATTCCGAAATTTCCAAAAATCAATACCCGATACTCAATCCGAATTTGATTTTGGATACCCGGATACCCGACTTGGGTATCTAGTCCTAATTGTGATTTTGACCTTTTTCAGAAAATTAATTACAAACTTTTAGAATTTATTTAATACTCTTATTTATCCCGAATGGCAAATTTAATACAAAGTTGAACCCTTACCCTATTCCATCTACATACATATTATTTTTACTGTTAGTTGGATATTAGAATATATGTACAAGAAATTAAACTATACAGAATCAAGACAACTTTTTCTTTAGTGTTTCAGAATCCAGACACCAATTTTCTTCTGTTTTAGAATCAAGATCCCATTTTCTTGTGTTTTTAGAATCAATACACCATTTTTAGTTTGTGTTTTAGAATCAAGGCTTTGAATTATAAACTTATTTAATTCTCAAGACATTAAATTTTCACTTCAAACATAATCTAAGAAACCCAACTCAAATAAGGTGGAGGTGGCAGCAACTTTAATTTGAGCTGGGGATTTAATAAAATGTTAATAAGAGCCCTAGAGGCAGTGACGTGACTACTATTCTGGCGTCTTCGATGGATTTGGCAGTTGCGTGTGGCGGAAGAAAGAGAGGGCGCCGACCGGGAGGAGAGCACGCGGCGCTGGGAGAGGAGACAACACGGCGGCGGGCGGCGGCGGCGAGAGAGCAGAGCAGGAGAGGGGAAGGGGAGGGGAGGGAGACGCTATGAATTTTGGGATATACCTTAATCACTAATAGCCTACACTAATTATTTACTAAAATGTAATTAAGAAAGATAATTACATTTAATTAGAATAAAACTATAATTTATTAATTTAAAAAAAATCGGATAATTCGGGTATACCCGATTGGGTATCGGGTTACCCGATACCCGATAATCCAAATTCCCACTACCTGATCCCAATCCGAAACCCGAAAAATCGGGTTTCAGGTATCCAATTACCCGATTTTTTCGGGTTGGATATCGGGTATCTGATATCCGATATCCATTTTGACAGACCTATTTCTTAGTAAACTTGGAAATTTCAATCCAACAGGATTATTGTACATAATATATATATATATATATATATATATATATATATATGTGTGTGTGTGTGTGTGTGTGTGAACTATAAAAATGGTCCATGAAATATGAGTTTATCTCGCTAATAGTTCTTGAACTTTAAAAATATTTACAATAGTCCATGAACTAAGGGTTTATTTCAAAATTAGTCCTTTTGGCATTTTTCCAGCCGATAATGCCCTTTTGGGCTGCTAGGTAATTTCATCTTTACACAATTTTACTTTTTCAATCTGATATATTTCAATGATGTATTAAATCTGATATTATTTCAAAATTATCTTCTTATTCCCTTTGTCATCCTTCACTTTGTTTCTTTATTTCAATATTAGATTTAGTTTTATAAAATTAGATTTAAAATATATATTTTTAAATACTAATAAATTATTTTTAATTAAAATTATTAATTTATGTATTCTATTATAAAAGAGTTACGTGTAAGTTGGTTGCATAGTTTTATTTCTATATATATAGATGTGAATCAAAAAAGAATACATGAAGGATTAAGAGACGTCATTAGCTGTACATGAAGGATTATGTTAGGAGTTGTGGTCATGCATAGCAGCCGAGTGTGCATGGAGCTTAAGGTGAAGCTGCAACATACATGATCAAGAAAGGAGGGTGAAGAAGTGAGTTGTCAACTAGCCGTTAGGATTAGTTTTCATTGCTGTTGTAACCGACTTTGTGTAGATCTCATACACTTAGTTGCTAGAGTTTAAATAGTAGGTATGAGCTCATTTGTAAAGAGTTGAATTAGAGTGATATAACCGTGTAGTTTCATTCATTGAGTAATAAGATTTCATTCATTTTCTTCCTCAACCTTTCCTCTCTCAAACCCTCATAAACACACTGCAAGATTAGATCGAGTTCTTGATTCAGTTTCAACAATTGGCGCCGTCCGGTGGGAACTTCCGATCTAATAAACGTCTGCGATAATGGCGGCACGGCTTGAGGCTGAAAAATTCACTGGGAAGAGCGATTACGGTCTTTGGAAGATGAAGATGCGTGCAATTATTGTGCAGCAGGGTCTTGCTGCGGTGTTGGCCCCGGCCGATCCAGAGGGCAAAGGTAAATCGCAGGCTCTGGATGAGAAAGCGCAGGCAAAATTCGATGAAATGCAGTTGAAAGCTCACAGTGCTGTGATTCTGTGCCTTGGGGGATAAAGTGCTCCGGGAGGTGCAGGCTGAAACAACCGCGGCTGGGATCTTGAAGAAACTTGATGAAGTCTATATGGCAAAGTCTTTGGCCAATTGACTTTACATGAAAAGAAGGCTTTATTCATATAGTTTTGTTGAAGATAGGTCTATTTCTGAGCAGCTTGAAGATTTTAGCAAGTCAATAGATGATCTAGAGGATGTTGATGTCAAAATTAGTGATGAAGACAAGGCTATTCTTGTTCTTAATGCCCTCCCTGCCTCCTATGATCAAATGAGGGATGTTATATTGTATGGGAGGAACAAAACGATCACACTTGCAGAAGTTCATGCTGCTTTGATGGCTAAAGAGTTGCAGAGATGTGCTATTAAGATGGCAGATCCCCAACCGGAGTCTCTCAATATCAAGAAATTCAGCAAGAAGAAGTTTAAGAAAAAGAATGAGGAAGTGAAATCAGAGAGTTCTGGGGCAAAGGAGACCAGATCTTTCCATTGGTGCAAGAAGCCTGGACATTTAAAGCGTGACTGCTATGCTTGGAAGAATAAACAAGCTAGTGAGAATCAGTCCCACACCAATATAGTGAATGAGGATGAAGGGGAAGTTCATGAGGTAATGAATGTGATGGAGAAAAGTGAGAAAGGGTCCTGGATTATGGATTCTGGCTGCTCGTTTCACATGTGCCCCCATAGAGATTGGTTTAAGGAGTTCTCTGATGTTGATGGAACTGTGCTTTTGGGTAACAATTAGACTTGCAAGATCAGAGGAGTTGGAAGTGTCTTGCTGAGAGTAGATGATGGATCAGTGAAGATGCTGTTAGATGTGAGATATATTCCACAAGTAAAGAGAAACTTGATCACTTTAGGCACTCTTGAGAAGAAAGGCTACACATTCACATCAAAAAATGGCGAGATGAGAGTATTAAAGGATTCTCAGATCAAGATAACTGCAAGGAGGGAAGGTAGCTTGTATTATCTGAAGGCAACAGTCATTCTTTGAGAATCACATTCTGTGATTAGAGCAGATCTGAAGTCTTGGCATTCAAGATTGGGGCATCCAGCTGAAGGAAGCCTAAAGGCCTTGATCAAGTTGGGCTTAATTGATGCTGCATTGGATGAAAAACTGGAACCTTGTGAAGATTGCATGATGGGAAAATCAAAGAAACTCAGTTTCCCAACAGGTAAACACATTTCCACTTCACCATTAGACTATGTGCACTTTGATTTATGGGATCCTTTATCAGTAAAGAGTTTAGGTGGAGGGAAGTACTATATGTCCATAATTGATGATTGGTCCAGGAAGGTCTGGGTATATATTCTAAAGGAGAAGTCTGATGCTTTTAATACTTTCAAAACTTGGTGCAAAGAGATGGAAAGTCAGAAAGGAATTTCACCAAAAGTGCTCAGAATTGACAATGAGCTTGAGTATTTGTCCAAGGAGTTTGATCATTTTTGTATGGAGAAGGGTATTAAAAGGCACAAGACAGCCCCAGGGAATCCACAACAAAATGGGATTGCTGAAAGAATGAATCGAACCTTGCTGGAAAGAGTAAGATGTTTGTTGACTTCTTCTGGTATGGGGAAGCATTTCTGGGCTGAGGCAGTTTCTACAGCTGCCTATCTTATCAACAAGTGCCCAGCTTCTGGCATTGGTGGAGCTAGGGATGTCAATCGGGCCAACCCGTTCGGGTTCGGGCCAACCCGTTCGGGTTGTCGGGCCATTCGGGTATGGGCTATTCGGGTTATGATTTTTTCGGGTTATAAAAGTTCGACCCTAACCCTAACCCTTCGGGTTTTGGGCTAACCCACCGGGTTATTCGGGCCAATGCGTATTTTTAATTCTTTTAATATTTTCAAAAAATAATACGTATTTTAAATTTTCTTTAATTATATACATATTTTTAATTAGTCATTCAACAATGAAATACATATTTTTAATTTTCTTTAATATTTTTAAAAAAGATTAAGTTATTTAAATTTAAATAACTTATTCATTACATAATTATTTACAAAATATCTATAAATAGTATGTTTATGTTTATGTATTTAAAACATAAATCAACACTTTGTTTCAAAATTCAAACATAAATCAATTCGTAGAAAATTAAATAAATTTTTCATAACGTGAGAGGTGCATCGTAGATGTAACAAAAATATTTTGAATTGTTAAAGAGTGAATTATCAAGATGTTAGCTAATTAGAGTATCTCTAAGTTTTCTTGAATTATGATTGGTCAAATTTAATTTATTCTAGCTGTAAATAAGTCAAATAATAATTTATCTTTGTTTTAAGAATTATGATTTTTTTGAAGTCTGATAAACCTCTAATACATATCATTCTCTTCGTCTTCGAAAGAGCTTCGCGTGGATATATTGCACGCCTCAATCGGAGCTTTGTAGAGAAAGTTATGACCGTTACAAAAACTGCTCGCTGTGCAGAAGCCTTCAACCCGACGGGCCAACCCGTAACCCGAACGGGTCAGCCCGCCTAACCCGACAACCCGAATGGGTCAGCCCGAATGGCCCGATTTTAAATTCGGGCTGCGAAATTACAACCCTAACCCTGTATTTTTATCAGGTTATTCGGGCCGGCCCGCGGGTTCGGGTTACATTGACATCCCTAGGTGGAGCTGTACCAGATGAAAGATGGTATGGTGGGAAGGCTGATTATTCAAGGTTAAAGCCTTTGCACACCAGAAGCAAGGCAAGCTCAATTCTTGAGCCCTCAAATGGTGCATGTTGGGGTATCAGAAAGGAGTCAAAGGGTATAGGCTATGGTGTTTGGAGCCATGAAACAACAAAATAATAATCAGTAGAGATGTTGTCTTTATTGAGAATTAGATGCCTTTTCTGGAAAAGGCTGCAGCTGCAAATCAACCTGGCTCTGAAATGCAGGTCAGTGATACTCACTTTGAGGTGGAGGATGTGCTGACAGATAATGAAGATGGTGGTTTTCAAAGTGAAATCACTGATCTAACTGAAGATGTTGGAGCTCAAGATCAGAGCCAAGATCTTTCAGATTATCAGCTTGCAAGGGACAGAACAAGGATGATGAATGTAAGGCCTCCAGCCAGATACAGAGACACTGAAATGCTCTTTTATGCATTGCATGTAGCTGAGTAGATTGAGTTTTCTAAGCCAAGCTCATATGCTGAAGCAGTTAAAGGCCCTGAGTCTAAACAATGGATTCAAGCTATGAAGGAAGAGATTGATTCATTAATCAAGTACAAGACTTGGATCTTGGTAGATAAAGCTAAGTTTAGAAATGTGATTGGCTGTAAATGGGTGTTCAAGAAGAAAGTGGAAGTAGCTCAGTCACAGAAAATAAGATATAAGGCAAGGCTTGTGGCTAAAGGCTTCAACCAGGAAGAGGGGATTGACTTCAATGAGGTTTTTTCTCCTGTAGTCAAGCATAATTCCATTAGAATTCTTATGGTTGTGGCAGCAAGGAAGGATTGATAGTTAGAACAGCTTGATGTAGATCTTGAGGAAACTATTTACATGGCTCAGCCTCATGGATTTGAGATACCAGGCTCAGAGCAAAAAGTGTACTTGCTAAAGAAAAGCTTATATGGTCTTAAACAAAGTAGTAGGCAATGGTATCTGAAGGTTGGTGAGAGTTTGTCAAAGTTGGGCTTTTGCAGATCATTATATGATAGCTGTTTTTTGTTAAGAAACAGCAAAACAAGGAGCCAATCTACTTGTTTTATATGTAGATGATATGTTGATTTCAGGTTGAAGGGTCCGGAGTGTTGCTGACTGTATGATTCTTTTGATGGTGAATTTCTAGGTCCAGAGGATTCGCTAGAGCACAGGATCTAGGAGATCATGAACTTTCATAATGCAGTCGTTGTCGCAGCAACCCCCGCTTCAAAACCTCAACCCTCTACACTATTGGCTAGTATAGGGAAGTCGGGATCGAATCCACGAGGACGGAAGGGTTAGAATGCATTGAGGGAACTTTTGGATGGTTCGGCTGCTGCCACGCAACATGAGGGTTAAGTTTTAACTACTAGGTCTGGGAAATTAAATCATCTATTCTAACTACTAGATCTGGAGAATTGAAAATACGTAGAATATAAATGCATGCATGGTTCTGAAAAAAATTCAACTTAGAATATTTACCAAACTTCATTGGTCAAGTAAACGAGTTTCCTAAAATAGCTAGGCACAAGACATGCAAAAGTAACGACAAAACAGATTTCCCTAACTGGCTGCTGACAGAAAGCTGCAATTAACAAACTAAAGCAAACTCGACTATAACTACTGATCGACTTCATCTTCTTCAATAAGCGGGCACGAAATGAACAAAACAGAAATTAAAAACAGAGCATACTTCAAATCAAACAACGAACGCTAAGATTAAACTAAGAACTATTAGATCTAATCTACTGGACCAAGTAAATCAGCGACAACAGAGATTTCCATGCAGATCCAAACTCACGTACTCAGATTCGAACAATCAGAAGAAAATCTAAGCTAGATCTATCAGATTCATCACAAACTAAACTAGGTCCACAACGTTCTATACCATTCCGACTCCGATTCAACCTCAATTCAATAGATCAACTCGGATCTCAACTCCGATCAATAATTCAATTGCGAAAAGCATCCAACTCAGTAAACATAACAGTAAGCATCAGATCCAAAACAAAACTGAAAACGAAATTAGATTAACCATAAACTGCAAATCAAGTCACAAAACAGTCGCCGAATTTTCGGCAAGGAAATCGGCGAAAGAGAGTACGTGCGAAAAGTAAATTGTTTCTTCGCTCCTTATCGGAGCGGTGTTACACTTTCAAACTGAAAAAACACCACACTATACTACCCCAGATCTCCCATAGAACCAAGTGCGCGAGCTAAGTGTGTGAATTCAGAGAGCGGGCCGAAATACCAAGGAAATTTTCTAACTAAGAGCCTCCTTCTTATCGCAAGCTTCCTTGTATTTATAGACGTGACTCAAATCCCTAGGGAAACAGACTTCATGAATTGACAATTATGCCCTTGAGGATTTCACTCTTTTTCTTCACTTTTTCTCTTCTATTTCATCTCCCCTGGTGATTGCTCTTCCTTCCTGGGTCTAGCAGATTTTTCACACACCTGGACTTATAAATGTGCGTTAGCACTGTAGAAAACGCAGAATTTATATCTAAAATAGATGCATGAAACGAGCTTTATCACAGGTCCAGATGTTGATGAAATCAGTAGAGTAAAGTCTTAGCTAAAGGCAGAGTTTGAAATGAAGGACCTTGGAGCTGCTAAAAGGATCCTTGGTATGCCTATAGTCAGAAATAGAAGAGAAGGCAAATTGTTGTTGTTTCAAACTAATTACATACAGAAAACTCTGAAAAAGTTCAAGAGTGAGAACATGAAGAGTGCAGCAACTCCTATGGCTATGCATTTCAAGCTGTCAAAAGATCAGTTAGCTAAAAGTGAAGAGGAGAGGAGGGAAATGGAGTTGATCCCTTACTCCAATATTGTAGGAAGCTTGATGTATATGATGATCTGCACAAGGCCAGACATTGCTCAAGCCATAAGTTCTACAAGCAGATACATGTCTGGTTTTGGCAGAAGTCACTAGAGTGCTCTCAAATGGACTATGAGGTATCTTAAAGGGGCTGACAAGCTTGGGATTCTATTCACTAAAGAAGGTGGAGCAGAGAATGAGCCCTTAATTGGGTTTTGTGATTCTGATTATGCTTCCAGCCTTGACACCAGAAGATCACAAACAGGTTATGTGTTTACTTTGTTTGGATCTGTTGTTTGCTGGAAGTCAAGTCTGCAAAATGTAGTTGCTCTATCAACTACAGAGGCTGAATATATGGCACTTACCTCAGCTATGAAATAGAGCAAGTGGTTAAGGGGTTTGATTTCTGAGTTTGGGATAAAGCAAGAAGGTGTTACAGTCCACTGTGATAACAGTGGAACAATTTGCTTGGCTCGACATCAAATGTTTCACGAAATAAGTAAACATATTGATATGAGACTCCATTTTATCAGAGATGAGGTGGAGAGTGGAAGAGTGAGGGTGGTGAAGATAGACACCGCTCACAATCCGGCTGACATGCTCACTAAACCATTGAGCAAAGAAAATTTTGAGTATTGTTGTAGGCTGGTAAACTTACTCAAGGCAGACTTTTGATATTGTGATGACCAAGGTGGAGATTGTTAGGAGTTGTGGTCATGCACAGCAGCCGAGTGTGCATAGAGCTTAAGGTAAAGCTGCAACATACATGATCAAGAAAGGAGGGTGAAGAAGTGAGCTGTCAACTAGCCGTTAGGATTAGTTGTCATTGTTGTTGTAACCGACTTTGTGTAGATCTCGTACACTTAGTTGCTAGAGTTTAAATAGTAGATATGAGCTCATTTGTGAAGAGTTGAATTAGAGTGATATAACCGTGTAGTTTCATTCATTGAGTAATAAGAGTTCATTCATTTTCTTCCTCAAACCTCTCCTATCTCAAACCCTCATACACACACTGCAAGAGTATTAATCGAGTTCTTGATCTAGTTTCAACATATTAAGAGACGTGCAGTTCCCAATTTATATGCTATATCTCAAACCCTCATACACACACTGCAAGAGTATTAATCGAGTTCTTGATCTAGTTTCAACATATTAAGAGACGTGCAGTTCCCAATTTATATGCTAATAGTGAATCGGATTACATTATTTTTATGTAAAAAGTAAACGCGTGTAAAATGACAAATACTAGTATACTACTAGGATTTTCATAGAGTTTGGGAATGCCATAATAAGTGGGGAAGAGATTTTGTATGATATAATCGGTCATGTGAAATAGTTTTGGTAGTTTAGCTATTTCACGAAATTACTGTTGTACAAGTAGGAAAGATTTTGGTTGGTAGAGCCTTAAATTGTGTATTTACACATAGAATGTTCCTTATCTTGAAAATCAAGTGGCCTATCGATGTCATTAATTCAGATGTTACTCTTTCCATCTTAGAATTAAGCACTATTGAAATGACAAAAGGAACATGGTGATGGGGACTCTATGGAGTATTGTCGTTAAACGTTATTCGAAGTTGAAGCACTAATTATCGTTGATGAAGTATTGTTCCAATCATTATATTATATTATTATTAAGAGTAAATGTCAAAACTGATTTTGAACATATGTCCATTTTATGATTTTGGTCTTAAACATTATCTTTTGAATTTTTGCATCCCAAACATTTCAACTCGGATCACAATCGGTCCAAAGTTAACTTTTTCGTCAAATTTTAACGGTCGACATTTTTAATCCCGATTTTGACCAAATTAAGCTGTTAAATATGATTATTTGACTCAACTTTATTTTACCCAATTAATACCCGCAAGTGTACGGGGTTATCGTAGCAAATAGCAAGCAAGAGTATATCGTATCCCACAGAGACAATTAAGTGTAAACCTAAGTACCACGAACAAATTTCAACTACTATCCAGACAATCAGGAAATTTGGTTTTGAAACTAACAACTACTAAAAGCATGTAAATTCAGAGAATAAAATAGAACAATTAACAAGAAAGCGATAAAGCAAGGTGTGTAAGGTGATGAAGGAATATGCAGAATTCAAGAATCTGATGCACAACTCATAGCCTAACCCAATTAACACCGTTTTACCATTTAAAGTCTCCAGAATTGTTGAATCAATCACAATTGTAGATTAAACCCCCTTCCGAGGTGAGAAATCTGTAGATTAGGTGTAATAAGCGAAGTCCCCTTCTAAATCTTAGACCTAACTCCCAAAAGTTTGATTAGACTAAAGATCTCACTCATAATCTCAACTCTCCCGAGTTTTATTGAATTAAGGTGTGAATTATTCCTCTTTCAATATTAAATATTTCATCTCCCGATTACTCTAAGAAATCCTACACTCCCAATTGGTGATCAAGCAATTGATAGGAAAAAACACGAGAATAATTCAAATAATTACAAGAGCAAGATAAAAACGAAATTAATTGGATTAAAACTATGAATCAATGCATCTTCACCAAGAATTCTACATAAAGTGTTTAGTTACTCATGTTCAAAGTAGAAAACAGATAAAAACTAAGGCAAACAACGGAATTCATGATACGGATTACAAATGGAGGAGGAATTGAAGCTTGAATCTTCAATCTTCTTCCAAGAGTGCTTCCTAGAGAGAGAGTGTGTATTGCGGCTGGTTGAGAATACCCCTTCGTTGCCCTAGCTTTTCTCTTTTTATTTCCCTTCAGAAAAATCACGTCTGGGCTAAAAATCGTCAGTCAGACGGACCCGGTCGGGTGGAATTATTGCACATAAAATCCACCCGGTCGGGCAGAAGTCTCTGGACTCTTTATGAACAAAATTGGCCACCCGGCCGGGTGGAATTATTGCACATAAAATTCACCTGGCCTGGTAGCTCCCGGCAGTCCGCGCGGCTTTCATAGATCGGCCATATCTCTCTCATCCGAACTCCGATTGGGGCGTGTGAGGTACCCACGCGAAGATCTTTCGATGATGAAGACAATGGTACTCTCAAAATAGGATTTGGACCCCATATTGATAGGCAGATTAACGTTTGAAGCAGACCCCAGTCACGGCTTGGCTCATTTTGACCATTTTTTACCTATTTTAACTTCAAACACTGGATAAACTCATCAAAGCACCTTTATAGTGAAATATGGACGTAAACTCAAGTAATATGCATTTAAACACCAATTATCATCACGTTTAACGCCCAATAAAACAGTTAAAATACGAGTTTATCATTATTATATCATTAATTATTTTAATAAACAAATAATATTATTTAATAACTCCACCTTCTTCAAGCACGTGAGATTCTCGGTAATTTTTCCAGAGAATCCGTTGTGGCTCAAATCGAGCTTCACCAACGCAGCCGCGGATCCGATTGATTCCGGCATCGCTCTTTGGAAGGCATTCTCACTCAGATCTAGAATCTTCAGCTTCTTCATGTTCCGAAAAGCATCCATCGGGATCTCGTCGGAGAATTTGTTTCTCGAGAGCGTGAGCTGCTCGAGATCGGCGAACTCGCTGATCTAGTCGGAGATGCCGCCGGAGACGGCACTTCCGGTGAGAATGAGCCGCCGCAGTCGTCTTAGGTTTCCAATTTTGTCGTCGAGGGAGCCGATTAGGGCGGGATTCTCGATGAAGATCAACTCTTCTATCGAGGAATTGCGAGGTAAGGGTGGAGTTAGGGTTGCGGGGGGGGGAGGGGTTGGGGTGTAGTCGGAGACATATCCGAAGCTGAGCTCGATGACGTGCGAGGTGGCAGGGGTGGAGAAGAAGTTGCAGGCGACGCCGTGGGGGGCGGAGGAGCAAAGGTCGTCGGGGAAGAGGCGGCGCCCGACTGACGGAGTCGAGGATGTGGTAGAGCACGTCTTGCTCCACCGAGTTGAGCGGCGGCTGGGCGAGGACGGAGGCGGCGAGAATGGAGAAGGCGAGGAGGACGGTGTAAATAATATTATTTATTTATTAAAATAATTAATGATATAATTAGAGAGTTATTAATCATATTTAACAGCTTAATTTGGTCAAAATCGAGATTAAAAACGTTGACCGTTAAAATTTGACATAAAAATTAGCTTTGGACCGATTGTAATCCGAGTTGAAATGTTTGTGATGCAAAAATTCAAAAGATAATGTCTAAGACGAAAATCATAAAATGAGCATATATTCAGGACCAGTCTTGACCTTTACTCTATTATTAATACTTGTACAACAAACTCAAAATGATGAGGATGAGCTCAGAGTTGATTCTGCCAAACGACTTGATATCAGATGCCGGAAATAGTCGTCGTCACAGTCCTTGATTCACCCGTAGCCTAAAAAAAATATACCAGCCACTCTTTTGGTACCATGATATTACGACTGTACAGGAATAGGAAATCAAATAAAGCCATTCACAAAAATACAACATAAAAGTTGTGGCTGTAATATGGTTATAGTGTCAATCTGCCTGCGTGGAATTAGATATCAAAACCCAGCAATTTCTCTTCTCCAGCAGAAACCAGGACAAGTTAAACATGCCAGTAATGCGTATATACTAAATGTTAAAAATGTTACTACTTACAGTTCATCAGCTACGGCACCATGTACCTGCTGGCTGAGTAAACCTTTAAAGTCACCAAACTGTATGTCCGAGGGTGGGTACAGTTCAAAAACGTAAGAGATGGGCTTTGCTACCAACATGGACTTTTTCGTGGTCACCTCATCAAACAACTCCCCGAAGCTTGATTCATCAAACCCAACAGATGCTTTAAGAAAGAAAAAGCTTTCCCTAGCCAGTTTTTCCACCTGATACAACATTGAAACACTCAATACATACACATCATATAAAACCCAAATGCTCATTTCAATTACCTCTAAGTTTGAAAATCTCATATTGTTCATGGTCAGGATAACACGCACTTCCTCCAGGTCATCTGCCATAATCCGGATGGCTAGATAACTGAAAAAAGTTTGTACCAGTTTCTTCAGGTTTCCTTCCCCATATTCAGGACCAAATCTAGGAAACCAGAGCACACATTTGACTTTACTCCACGGAATCAGATTGTTTGCTTCTGTAGATATGATCGTTTCGCACGGGTGGCCAAGTCCCCACAGAACCTTTATGCTTTCCATCGATGGATCGATAGAGAAGGGATCGGTCTCAGAAGTAGTGGATATTATATAGGAAGGATTGTATAGTTGAACAAGGTATGAAGAAAAATGAAGTTTAATGTCATCTAATAATAGCACACATTCATCTGAAGATGAAGGGAAGAATTGCAGAAGGAACTCTTTACTGACATCTTCATCTTCTGGGAGACACAAACTTAATTGACTAGCAGAAATAGCTATGGAATCAGTATCGTGAGAATAGAAACATGAATCCCCAGAACGGCACCCCTGCATAGACGTCCAACTGATCAAATGCAATAACAGAGGAACAATAGAGTTCCGAAGTAGGAAATCTTAAGGAAAAGCAAACTATTAAGTGAAACAAGATTTATTTTCGACTTAGAATACCATGAAAATCTGAAATAGTTCACTACTGTGTAGACTAAATGGTTGCTTCTCTTAGGTTTGGTGTTTATCTTATAGTACATCATAGTATTACATATACACACACATTTCAATGTACCAATCTCACTAGATGGATACATCAAAAGGACGAGATGTCGTCACTTAGCCCAAGTTCACCTGCTAGACATCTTACAGAAAGTCAGGCGCATGGAGGGAAAGAGGATTACTAATTAGTTCAGATTCATGGTCCACAAATGGTTTGAGATGAAGTTTCTTGAGGATGTTGTTAACAGCTGCAGACATCATTCACCAGCTCCAACAGCTTTTATAGCAAGTCATCATCTTTTATGTGAAAGTAAAAAGGAAAAAGGAAGGAAGCTGGATAAGGTTCCCATTACCAAAAAGAGATCTTAGAATGATAGAAGAGAATAGCAAAATACCTTGCTCTTTCTAAACCTAAGATCATTAAATGCTTTGCATCAGACCACTTGTCAGAAAGTTACATTCACAGTAGTTAGTAGATATTGGTGCCAATCATATGTGGATACTTCATTGATTCATTATAGACTAAAGACAACAAATTTAAGGTAAATGCATTTCCAGCAAAAACTGGAGCATATACCTGCAATGAGAAAAAGAATTTGCATATGGGCCTTTTTGCTTGAAGTGAATGAGAAAACGGGCATTGATTACCCCTGTTGCACAAGCCATTGACAAAATATCTACACAGTGCTGCACCCCCAGCAGAATATTGTCCATTATTGTAGGTCAACGTATTCTGTTCTCTTGATACATCTTCAGTAAGTTTGATTCTCATCTATATTTTGCATGGAAATTTAAGAAGGGGTCATCTTTATGTCGCAAAAAGCTACATGTGGAAAACCAAATTGTATTACCTCTTTGACTATAGATTCAAACTTTCTCGCCACCTCCTCTGCATGAAAGTCATAAGGTCCAACAAAGGGAACAGCACCACATTTCATTGTTACATTATCATGCTCAAGCTCTTCATCCTTCACTACCAAAGCATTGGCTTCCTTGCTCTCAACAAATTTGAGATTACAGGAATGACGAAAGTCGTAGGGGTCAAAATGAATTGGTATACTGTTAGACATCGCCATAAACTTGGGTCGAAAACGGTGTACCAAATTCAGGATATCGTGATCTGCAAACAACATTTTCGGGATAAAGCAAATGAAAACCAGGTGTTTTGGAGCTATGAAGAATCTTACATGTCTCATTAACAAGATTGAGAGCAGGTAGGACAAGGTTGTGAAATGAACACCATTCTTCTTCACTCTGATGTTCCACATCTACTGCTTCATCTGACTTAATGATGCTCATGAGGTATTTAACCCGGAACTTGTCCTATACGAAAGACATTGAACTAACATGGTTAAAATGAAATAATTTGAAAATATTAATATGATCCAAATCCAACAAAGCACATAAATGAGCAATAATTACCTTCAACATACGTTGCCAAAACTGAAATGCACAGAAGTTGCCCATGTATGACACCTCCTTCCTACCAAGCCTAGTAATCTTACTATTTCCACTATAATAATTATTGGCATATTCCGCAAACTAAAGAAATAAAGCATCACAATCAGTGGATACGAGATAGCTAGGAGGTCAGAAACCAAAAGCTAAGCTCTAACCAGCAACCACTAAGCAGCTGATACCTGATTGTCCAGACCAAAAGGACGCAGAATGGGCAGAGGCTGTTGATCCAGCAATATACCAAATAGAATCCCTTCACGTACTGCTCCAATATCAGCAAATTTAAGAACAAGGACAGAAGCATCAAATGACAAAGCAAAGCTGGCTAGCAGGCGTCCATAATAGGTAGGCTCATAACGTCCCCTAGAAGATGACTTCTCCAATGCACCCATGTGAACCAGCAATTCTAGTGCATCCTCAACAATAAAAGGCTCTGGAGGATCCATGGCCTTCTGTAACAAGACTAAACCAAAATAAAACAATACATATTTCTGTCATCTTTGGCGAGCATGACTGGGATATAAGATAAATGCATTCTTCCTATTCAATCAATGTGAGACATTGAATTGACAATGGACACATTTCATAACTGTAAATAACTTTAAGGTAATATAAGATGGTAAAACACATGCGGAATATAAGTGTGGCACAACATAGTGAAAGAGATGATCCATTATTAGCAAATTTTATCATTTATCACTCAAAACCTATATCTGCAAGTTGCCTCGCACTTTGACTCAGTTCATGACATTGGAAGTCAATAAAAAAGGTTGCAAAGCAATTATCATCTTCTCAGAGATAAAGAATTTCAATCTAAAAGGTAATCACCTTTAGGTTCGTTAATAGCTTTAGATTCAGCACAGCATAAGAGAAGTACTTGCATCCGTAATGATAAGTTCAGAATTGCTGGAGATTCATAGTCATCCAGTTGGCCATAGAAGGAACCAGTCACGATCCGATACACAATGCCATCACAAGTCCGACCAGTTCTCCCTCTGCGTTGTTCAGCCTATGGCATGCAAAAATAAGTGTCAACAATACCACCAAGCAAACATGAGATGAACCATACATAGGTCACTATACCTGAGATTTTGAAACCCAAACAAGCTCTGCTGAATCAGTCTTCCTACTGTCGTCCCAGAATACTTGCAAAGAACGACAGGAGTCTATGACATATCCTACTTTGGGAATTGTGACTGAAGACTCTGCAATGTTTGTGGCTAGGATTACCTGCATCAACAATGATGTTTCAGCTAACATTAGAACAGTTAAATTTATAAATTTCTGAGATAATATTGCAGAGACATCTTGGTTTTAAACAATGTGTATTTGTTTATCATGATCCACAAACATTACCTTGCGATGGGACATAGAACAGATATTACCTTGCGATGGGACTTCCAGATTCTCATCGCTTTGAGTGCTTGGTCAGTATCAATACTACGATGCAAAATGTGAACTTTAAAGGACTCGGCAAAGGGTTTCAGGAGAAACCACTGCTGCTCCAGTGCATAGTATGTTGGAAGAAAAACCAAAATACTCTTCCCTATATCTGGTTCATTTTTGTGAATGTGAAGCACCAAATCATGGATAAGCTTGTGCACTTCAGGATTTAGATCAGCTTGGGCCATTTTCGGGCTTGGTGCAGAACAGTATTTCAAAGAAAGATTCTCACATTCCATTCCAAGAAGCTCACTTATCTATCAACACAGAGAGACTTTTAATAGCATAATAGCTGCTTCTGATCACAAAATCAGCATAACATTGAAATATAGAAAGTAATATATAGAAAAGATTTTGTCCACTGTTTGGGGAGTAAAACAGACAAAAAACAGAAAATAACAATATTTGGCAAGGAGGGGAAGGATGAAAATCTATTATAATAATGAACCTATGATGCCGGGAAATTTCAACTGAAAATGACCAGCATGTTGACAGAAAACCCAATAAACTCTGGTAGTGATACCTGTTCAAGGTACAATACTTCTCTTTGGAATATGGTGGTCATCTCAGTGCTTGGGATTGCCAAAACTTCTAATCTTTCATCCCTACCAAGATCCCCAAAGTATCTGCGATATCTTGAAATGTCTGCAGTGGCAGACATCAAAACTATCCTACAAACGACATGAAGGAATCAATCGTATCATGGTTCACTATCATGTTGGCTTTTGTATAGAACTGTATATATTAGGATAACAATGAGTGATAGTTAAATGAAGAAAGTGCTACCTTAAGTCTTTGTTTCTAAGTAAAAACTGCTTTATGCTAACAAGAACAAGATCAGACTCCACTGATCTTTCATGCACTTCGTCAAGAACAATAACTTTGTATCTAAGGGCTTTGAATCCCTTCTCTCGCATCTCGTCCAACAAAACCCCAGCTGTTTTAAAAACAATTTTGGAGCTGAAAGAGAAAATATATCTAGTCAGAAAACAATAACAGCGGCAGAATAAAGCAGCATAACAGTGATTAATAATCACAGAGTACAGACAAATAAGAAACGACACAAGGACTTTAAGTTCAATAATAGTAAGCAGAAAGAACAGGGAAAGACCCTGATTGATGATAAATGATTAGACCGACATTCAGAACCAAGAAGATGAGGATCAGCTGTTGCAACAATATCCTACATCCTAAGGCAGGCACAAAGAGGAAAGAGACATTTAAACATGAGGTGTTCAGCACCCTGGTTTAGTGTTTCATTGGTTTAAGTATCATAAGGCACACTAAGCCTTGATATCAACCATACAAGGGTGACATGCAGAGCAGGAAAAGCCAAAAATCAGATCGAACTAGAACCACCATTATGAGATATTTGCAGCACCACATATGAGATAATGCGGACAGTTGAAGTTAAAAACCAAAAAAATGTTGTATTATTTCTATTTTAATTTGTTCACGAGTGTAATTGCTATTCAAAGTTAATTTATAGCTCGAGAACAATGCAAATTAATATTCATTAATCAACTCTCAGCCAAATTTCGCAGTATACTTTTCAGAATCATTCTCTCAATGACTTGTGAATTCCACCTAAGCCGCCTCATGATATGACACGTAATATGAGACCCAATTAAGAAGGAAATGCCATTAAACGATCAAACTAAATCATATAATCTAATATTCATTTCCACTTATTAAAGCTTACTAATCTAATGCATATACGTGGAAATTAAAGAAAATCGTGTAATAAATAAATTTGAAGTTCTAGCATCATGAACTTAAACAGATCATGAAGATCACCAAGTATCCAAGCATGGTGCTTTGGGCATTGCATATGCAGAAACACTTTCCTTGTCATCGAGGGAAGTTGACTCCCAAGAGGCCCGAAATTAATGAAATGTGATTACATAATAGCCTTTGGAGGACTAACAAATTATCACTGCAGAAACATTAACAACAAAAGTACCTAGCTGAGAAGACCCGTGAGTGACCAATGTGGTACCCGACCTCTCCACCTATTTCACAATTGCGGGCCTTTGCTACCATCCTAGCAACAGCTACAACAGCAAATCTCCTCGGTTGTGTGCAAAGTATGGGCTCTATATTTTCGTCTAGTAGGAATTGTGGGATCTGGGAGCTCTTTCCTTGAAATTGAAGAAAAAAAAAACATCATAATATAAGCAGTTGATTTTAAGTAGACAACAAGAGGAACAAATATCCATGTGTAAGACCATTCTGGAAAGTTGAATATAATGCAAGTAGAACAAAACAAGAATGAAGAAAAATTCTATTTCTAAGAAAACCACACGGCTCATAAAAGTCTACTGATGTAACAATCTATACATATATACATACAAAAAATTGCCAAAACACATTTACTAATCTTGCTCATGTAATCAAATTAATACTACTATTATAGAATAATTGATTTGAAGTTTCCACATGATCCGAAAAGTGGTACTCCCTCCATCCACAAAGAGTGTGGTCTTATGAAATTTTCGTCTATACACCAAGAGTGTGGTACTTCTATTTTAAGACATAATAACTCCTTGTATCAGTATTTACAAAATAAACCCTGCACGTTCTTCAATTTTTCGTGGGCTCAACAAACCACTAACCAATACTTATCCAACATTCAATACTGCTTGAGACTCATCTCCACTTCAAATGCATCTCCCAATATTTAAAAAACTTGTGCCATCCACACCGCACTATACTACAGTTCATCCAGGTGAAGGGCCTGACCAAGTCAAATCAATGGTACAATAACATTATTCAAGCAATGAAATGTTGACATTATGTTTTATGCAGTTTTACACAACAACATTTCCATAGCAGTAAACCTGCTGTCTAAGGCAAGGGCGGACTCATGTGGAGAGAGGGTAGGGCTTTAGCCCCTAATGAATTTATATTTTTAATTTTTTCTTTTATAAAGTTTTATAATTTTTTCATAATTTATACATATAATTATACTAAAGCCCTTGTTAGTAATTTAAATCACATAGAAAATTGTTTTCAAATAATATTTTAAAATATAGCCCTTATTAATGCTCATTTCTGCGTCCGCCCCTAGTCTAAGGTATGAGAATTTAGAGAACAGCAGTGACTTGCCAACTCCAAGTAAAGGACGATTTTAAAACAAGTATTGCAGAACTGAACGGAAGGAGTAGGAATTATCAAACCCAAAATTGGCAGAGCTAATCGGGAAATGAATGCAAATAAAATCGGTTTAAAACAAATGACAGATATAGAACAGTTTAAAATGCATAATATTAAATGAAACCAAATGCGGTTGAAGCGAGAAATCAATTGCCGTAACTAGTTTTGCTGATCATGAATACAAACCATGAACCGGTTTCAAATGAAATAATCGCGCAATAAACAGCGAAAGCAAAAACCAGCAGTTGGAAACAGTAGGAGACTCAAAATCGGAAGTATTGCAGTTCGGAAAAATCATATTGGAAAAGTATCTACAAGTTACAAATGCAACAACCACGTAATAAAGAAAACAAGTAAAAACAGGTAAATCAATTACCACAGCCGGTTTCGCCGACGATAAAAGTTACGCGATTCTCCAAAATCTTCTCAACAATCTTATTTCGCATCTTCGCAACCGGAAGTTCAGAGAAACTCGACTGGCGCGAGGACGGCGTCGGAGGTGACGCCATTTTTTCGACAAAATTGAGCAATCAAGCTTGCAACAAGCAAAAACCCTTGCCTAGTGGAGTTGTGGGGAGGCTTTTCTGCTGTCTGAGTAAACGGCGAGTCTATTCTCGTGCACCACCATCACTCAACGTCTCAACCCAACCTTAATTAATTTTTTAATAAAATATTCATATCTCGATATGTCAATAGATAACAAAATAACAGCACCAGAAAATGTCAACACAATGTCAACACAAAATCAACCATTGACACTATATTGACATTTTTTGTTGCTATTATTTTATCATCGGTTGACATTTTCTAATGGTCCAAATCATAATTTGGAGTTTATACAATATTTAGAGTTTGCATTTGACTACATTCCCTAATCAACATATACAACTCCCAAGTTATTAAACTTTTACTTTCGTGTATGCGATGTCTGAGACCAAATCAGGTTCGAGTCCTTCGTGGCACGGCTTTTAAATTTATGTTCATTTAACCATAAAAAAATTTACTTCCATCAATTAACCCAACACAACCCCATTAAATATTTTCTTTTTCATATATTTTTAATCAATATAAATTTTGGAGTATAATTTATTCAAATAAATTTAAAAACTTATATAAAAAAAATAAATTATTTTATAATAAAAATTATTACACGTTGATATACTGGAAGTACAACTAAATAAAATATATAAATAAAAAAATTATATATTTATTATTCTAATATAAATATAAATTCAAATTTATTAATATACTACATGACATTCAAGTAATAAAAAAAAAATCAATAACTAAACATACAAAAACAAAATAAAAGAATATAAAAAAAATATTTCAATATTGCACCAATAGAAAATAGTCATGTGTACTGCCCCCCACTTTTGCTCGGGGGCGGCAAGGTGACACGGGAAGTAGAGGGAGGTTTTGAGTTTATTTAGTTTAGAAATATTTTTATTTACTTCTTTTTTGTCATATATGAGTGATCCTTCCTCCATAGTCACCGATGGAGGTGGTCTCATTGTATAGATTCCGAGGCGATCCTCGACACGTGTATGTCGTAAATAGGCGTGTTGCCAAAGAACCCTATTCCATTTTATACTACGACTAACTATATCTATATCGTGTATAAGATAATTTTTCAAAAATTTAAAGAATGTTATTTTAGTGAAAATACTATTTATTAATTAAAAATTTATTAATTATTAGTATGATTTTAAAGTAAAAAAAATACTATAACTTATTTGTTATAAATTTAATTGATATTACTATATTGGACTCAAAAAGTAGCTCATACCCAAAAATCTAAATAGATATCAACTTTTATAAACTTAATTTGTACACAAATGATTTTGCATAAATAGAAACACAAAATCCAATTCGATTGACTTCCACCAGGTGAAGAAGCTCGATGAATCAAGGAAAATTCGTTCTTGCCATTCACAACCAAACACCCCTCCCCCCAAGTGTCAGCCTCATGTTGGGCCGTGAAGCCCACTCGCTCCATTGTAAGTGGGCTTCTATTTCGACAGTTTTAAATATTTAAAAGAGTTAAAAATTTATTTATTTAATCTAAATTTATTCCAAAATTCAAATGAGATTTGTTACCCAACAAATATATTTACCCTTTTTTATTTTTCATTTTTCTTATCCTCCAAAACTCCCCAACCACATATTCCATCCGTCCCTTTGTAGTAGAGGCGTTTCATTTTTAGCACTCATTTTGGAAAAATTATAATAAATAGTTAAAGTGCAGAGAAAGTAAAGTAAAAAGAGAATAATATAGTTAAGAGTCTTCTCTATATTAATATTTCTCTTATTTTACATTTTCTCTATTTTAATTATTTATTATCATTTTTCTAAAACGGGTGCTGAAAATGAAACGCCTCTACTACTGAGGGACGGAGGGAGTATGATATATATAAGATCACACTAAAAACTATTTTTCACTCGTCATAAATACTTTTTTTTTAAAAGATCTCAATTAAAGTACGGCCACAGGGGCGGATCTACAAGGTGGGTATAAGGGGCATTTGCCCCTCCTCAATATATTTCATGTAGTGTTATTTCATGGAGTAATTTTTAAAATTTTTTAATTTCCTTTATAAATGCCCCACCTCAAACTTTTAAAATTTCTTCATAGATATATTTTTGCCCCGTCGAATTGAAATCCTGGCTCCGCCCCTGCTCAGAGGCCTTGATGACAATTCATCCAATGACGAATTATATGATTTGAGTGCCTATGTGGAGCTTCATAATAAAGAATATTACAACCACCCTGCCTCCCCTCCTCATGCACCAAGAACCTGTCGCCACTATTTCGCGAGTACATATGGCGGCGGAGTCGTCTCGCGATTCCAGCGCGACGGCTAACTCTAAGAGGATCTAGTCGAATACATTTGGTTGAAATATGGTGACCATAATTGGTGATTCGATTTTAGATTATGTATTTATCACTTACAATAACTTATTACTTCCATAAAAAAAAAATATACTCCTAAATATACTATTTTGAGTCGTCCACCAAAATTAGACCAATTCAAAATATGTAAAATTTTAAACCAATACATTTGATACACATCCATATTTGGTTGTTTTTGTGATCTTGTCAAAAAATAAACAAATGCACGTATATAAAAAAATGTACTCAAGAAAAGCGTTTCTATTGAAAATCTTCAGTAGTTGGATTATTCGTTCAAACTAGAGCATTTCCTGAAGTAAAATAACACATGAGAAAACTTTTGAACACCTCGGACAACAAACACGAACTATGAGAGAGAGAGAGAGAGAGCAGGTTTGAAGCCAGCAACGAGCTATCTTGTTTGGATCACGTTGATGTGCCGACTAGCAATGGGTTTTTATCTTTGTACATGTGATACCTTTTGCATAGCTTCTCGATGGTTGCTACCGAGTGTTGCATCTTGTTTAGTTTAATATCCATGAACATGCTCTGCAGAACAAGAAATGCATCAGAAAAATTAATCATAGTACAGAAATCAATTAACATGCTCACTTGTTCTCTCTCTCTCTCTCTCACCTGATAGTCATTGCCATACTTCTCTACCAGGCGACTGACATGTAGCCGTTGTATGGCCGTAAGCGGTTGGAGGGAATTGTGATTTCCATCAGACCGCTTCTTTCCCAATGCCGACTTTAAATCTGGATTGTTCCAAATGAATCAACAACACGTTTCAGAAGCATGCAAACTGAGTTTTATTGATCAATACTTCAAGAATACAGTTTGTCATTATATAACAGAACCTTAGAGCAATCTAATGAAAACACATATATGGATGTCCAAAAATATGCATTACTCGAGAGACAAAAAAACCCAGCCCCAGAACAGCAAGATACGAGGAGTAGATATTACTTACCTTTTCACATGTATAGAGCATCAGATGATTGAATATTTTTATGATTTTATCCCTATTACTAGAATCTCTACAATCCCACATTTTCAATTGGATATGAATCAAACAAAATAAGCTCAAATCATAGTACGAGTTATCAAGGGTCATGGGATATCTCAAAACTAAAAGTAAACATCCTTTGAAAGTTGATAGATAGTAACTGAACGCTAACAATGCAACTACACAAACGAAACTATCAATTTCCACAATGACCAGGAAAGATCGAGCAATTGACCAAGTTGGTCTCCTAATTAGGGGAGTGTCTTGATGATTAGTCTTGCCACCATTGTACATTGCAGCCCCAAAAAGAGGCAATCAGATTTGGTACTAAGTAGTTACTTGCTCTGAACATCATATTGATAGCCAGACGCATTTTGTGTGCCTTTTTACCCAAACTAAAACCTGCTGCTACATCGAAGACCTAAACTTGATATGTTCACAAAGTAGCACAATCTTCAATTACACCTAATTCAACAATCAAACACCAAATAGGAGTATATAAATAAATGAATAAAAGATGTAGAAGCAAAGCGGCTGACCATCTTCTTCGAGCTCGCTGCCGCTATCAATCGGGTCGAACTCTGAGACGACCAGGTCGCCCTCGGGAGGCATCTGGAGAGCATCACTCTCGACTATGTGAGCCGTCCGCGAGCGCACGCCGAGGTAATTGGGATTCGAAACGACGCCGAATGTCTTGTAATTCTCGATGACGCTGCCCTTCTCATCCCATATGGAGAGAGGGTCGAGCAGAGATTTCAATTTCGGGTGGAGATTGAACGCCGGCTTGAATATGTGAGGGTTTTTCCTAGGCAGTCCCACTTGCACTTTCGTCCTTGATCGCTTGTACTTCCGCCGTGAACCACCCATTGCTGTGATTTTACCTCGAGAATTAGGGTTTTTGCAAAGGGTAGGGTTTAACACTCAAGATCGCCCATTTGTTTGTGCTTTCATATTCCTATATGGGCCTTTCTAAATATTAGGACCTTATTATGGTACCCATTTTAATAAATTTTAGTCAAGTATAAGAAAGAAAGAGAGAAAAAAATGAGTAATGTAGTGTTGATTAAGTGAAACTTATATAACTAGTAGTATGAACTAAATTTTATTGGACATATCAAAATAAAAATATGAGCATATTGTTATTTATTTTTTTACGAAATGAGTTATTATTAGTAGAATGCTACAACTCTACTACTTTGAACTTTGAAGTAAAAATTATTAATTGAATATAGCGTTGGTTAATAGTACTCCACCTCTTAAAAACAAATACAAATCTTAAATAAATATTAAATGTCATAATAAAATTAAATTCCAACGAAATAAAATGTCGGCTAGAGCATATAAACTGTTTACATGAATAAACAACATATGGATAAGTATTTCACAATAATCTACTAAGCTACATACTCCTACAATTTTCTGTTCATTGAGTTATGATAAGGCACAGTAGACAGAAAAATAAATAGAACGAACTAAATCTGTTAAAATCTGGCAAACACAAATTATGAATTAATACTACTCCATCTCGGAATTGAGACATACATAAATATTTTATAAGAATAACTGTTGTTAACAGCCTTGTGCCCTTATTTCCCCTCCCTCCATATTTAGCTTGCAAAAATGACAATCTCGACTCATCACAGTTCTGCTGACCGGTTGGCGTACTCCTGCACCAGTGCCCCGAACAACGATGGCCTCTCGAGTAAGTGAGCCGGTCTGTCGAACTCCTTGGCCAGCCCTATTCCGAGACAAAATACAATGATGTGAGTCAGGGACATAGGTAAGAATAGAATATACAGAAGATGGATGTAACACGAACCTGCATCTATGACCAGCACACGATCACAGTCCATGACCGTTGGTATCCTGTGCGCAATGCTTATGATGGTGCACGAGGCAAAGTCCTCCCGGATAATCTTCTGGATCACCCCGTCCGTGTGAGAATCAACGGACGCAGTTGCTTCGTCCATGAATAGGAGTCTGCTCTTTTTCAGCATCACTCTTCCTAGGCAGAGGAGCTGCCTCTGTCCGACGCTCCAGTTGTCTCCATTGTCAGTTACTGAAATAACGAGCGAAAACTTTGTCACGACTGATCATTACCCTGTCCCTACCTACTACAAGCAGATTACCTGCTGAGTCCAGCTTCCCAGGTTTCGAAGACACAACGTCCTTGAGCTGGCAGCGCTCGAGACTCTGCATAACAACATTTTTCAGCAAGAGAAGGCTTATTGTCTATACCAATTACCAACAATAGCTATATACCTTCCAAATTTCATCGTCTGAATAGAGGTCTGTGGGGTCGATGTTGCTCCTTACAGTTCCTTCGAAAAGAACCGGTTCTTGAGGGATGATTCCGAAGCGGGACCTCAGATCATGAAGCCCCAGTGCCGAGATATCAATGCCATCGATGATGATCTTCCCACCAGATGGCTCAACCAATCTGAACAAAACCTGGATCAATGTGGATTTCCCGCCTCCTGTTCGACCAACAACTCCGATCTTCTCCCCCCCGGATATGCTCAGACTGATCCCCTTGAGAACCAGAGGCGTATCAGGGCGATACCTGACCTGTTCCATCCAAGAATCCACCATTTTAATCACAAAATAAGCTACTCCACTAATTGTTTTGCATTCACAAGGTTTACAATACCTGCACATTGTTGAGCTCAACATCTCCACGCGATGGCCAGTTAGGCGGAGGGGTGGAGTCCTCATTCTTCCATTCGGCCTCAGATGGTATGACGGTGAACTGTTTTAACCTCTCAACTGAGACCATCTTATTCTCCAAAAAGCAACTCATGTATATGGCCCAAAACAGCGTCGTGTTTAGCGACAAACCATACGATAGAGCCAAGCCCACGTTCTCTGCAAGTAATGGTAATCATTAATCTAGTCACAAATCAAAGCTATCTATCCAGATACGAACCTGGCGCGATAATGCTGCTAGGTAAAATTGTCATGAACAATGCAGACATGCAGAGGATGAAGCTTCCCATTAGCTCCAGGCGAAATCCGAGCCACTCGTTGGATCCGTTGTTGTGGAAATCCATGCGCAGATTACTGTTCACACGATTCACATTCTCGTGGCAGAAGCTCTCCTGCTTCCTGAAGCAACGGATGGTCATGACACCGGTGATGCTCTCCGAAAAATGATGAATGACTGGTGCTTTGGTGATGGAATCAAGTCGAGTCAATTCACGAGATGTAGAGAGGTAATACCCCTAGAAAACCAAAGGAAACGCTCATTTTTTGCTATTGTTTAATAAAACAGAAGAGGAGAGGAGAGGCCTACCCGGTACCAGAAATTCAGCCAGCCAAGAGGAATCACGAGGATAATGGTCGGCCAAGCGTACTGGCAGGTGATGATTAAGATGCTGAGCAGAGTTATATACATGGCGAGGGTGATGCTCGTGAAAAACGGAATCAGGATATCTAAGTTGGTTTGATCAGTCGAAGCCTGCGTAAGTGAAAGCATAAAGTTTAGTTTCTCTTCTCAATGTAGTAGTAATAATCTTAAACATCTTTTATTACCCGAGTCAAGATTCTTCCCGAGGGCGTTGTGTCAAAGAACGACATGGGCGCATGCAGGATGCTATGAAGAATCTGCCCGAAGAATTTCTGGGACGTCCTCAATCCCATAACCGCAACCAAGATGCTCCTTACGAGGATTAAAACGAAGGCAACTGCTGCCAAGATGGCGTACACTGAAATGAAGAGGGAAGGGTTGAACGAATCCGCATTTGCATCTGAGGTTTCGTAGGCCAGCCAGTAATCACTCGTCATCAAACTCCCCTGCCATGCTACAGAGAAAAAGAGCATGGCCGCAACGCCCCACCATCCAAATGACTCCGTGCAATACAGCTTATAAATGGCTAAGCTCACTTTCCCCGTGGCTCTCTCTTCCTCCTTGATGAGCTTGGAATCTCCCTTTTGCTCGGATTTCTCTTGCGAGTTACTATCCCCGTTTGCTTCTCCTTGTTTGAAAGATCTTTGAGTTTTCACCTTTGGGGAGGCCATGTCCTCGTTTTTTGTCTCCACATCAACGAGCTCCATAGAGGCTTCATGGGCGGAGACTAAAGCCGCAAACTCCAATCCAGAGTCCAGTAGAGTGTCGTACTTGCCAGATTGAACGATGGAGCCATCTTTCATAACCTGGCTCAACAAGGGTTCAAATTCTGTTTCACAGCATTACAAAAAGTAGTCTGCTAATTGTAATTTGTAAATGAAAAGGCTACATACTAGGATCTGATCAACGTTATGCAAGAAGTCGACTTGGTGTGTAACGAGTATAACAGTCTTGTCTCGAAGAATTCCTCTAACACATTCCTGCAAAAGATAAACCAGACAACAAACGTTAATTACTCGCAAGTAAAGAATAGCGAGCCTCAACACGGAGATTGAGTACCTTGAAAATATCTGATCCCGTGTGAGCATCAACGGCGCTAAACACATCATCAAGAAGATATATGTCACAATCCTGATAAACAGCTCGTGCAAGCTGAACCCGTTGCTTCTGGCCGCCACTCAGATTGATACCGCGTTCTCCAATCTCAGTTTGATCTCCAAACTCCATCATCTCCAAGTCCTTCTCCATGCAACACACTCTGATAGCTTCCTTGTATTTCTCCACATTCATCGGCAAACCAAACAATATGTTTTCTTGTATCGTCCCATTTTGGATCCACGCAGTCTGGGCAACGTAAGCAGTGCTACCGCACACTCTAACCTATATATATATATATATAAACTCATAAACATTAGATGCACCAACCAATAAAATCAAATGAATGTGAAAACTGCAAGACATTCAAATGCTATTACAAAAGATTACTACTCCAGAACTGTACCTTCCCAGATAATTTGTACATCTCACCCAGAACTGCTGCAAGAAGGGAAGACTTCCCTGATCCGACCGTCCCAACAATGGCCGAAAGCTCCCCTTTCCTGATCTCGAAATTCAAATTCTTAACAACCTCCTCCCTGCTCTCGTCGTCCCAGCTAAAAGTCCCATCTCTAACCTCCACAGCAATGTCGCTGTCGCACCCTTCAACATGCTCCACCGTGCCATCCACCAACTCTGTGCTCGTCATGAACTTATCCAGCCTTTGCAGAGATATAATGGCCTGCGACAGGGAGATCATCGACTGGGGGAACGTCCTGATCGGCTCCTGCAGCATCTTCAACAGTGAGGTTGTTGTGAAGACAGTCCCAACAGTTAGAGGGAAGCCAAGCAGTAGAGCACTCCCAAACGTAATTGTGGAGATCACAGCCGGCGTGCTCCACAACACGATGATGTTAGACGAGATGGAGTACATAAACTTGGACAGCCATTGGTACTCAGTCTCTCGAAACGACCGAATCCTCTTGGTGAAGTGTTCCTCCCAAGCCTGGAACTTGATCACACGCATGTAGCTCAACATCTCGTTCGTGGCCTTCATTCTGGAGTCACGGTTCCTCATGATCTGAAACTGGTACTTGTTATTCATCCTGGTACGAAACAGCACGAAGAGAACGACCAAGCCAAGCCCCGCCAGCGCTGCCAAAGTGGCAGTGCCAAGATACTGGTAAAGGATGACCAACGCCACCAATATCTGCATCGGCATAAGCCACAAGGCGTGGAGCTGCAACATCATGTCTGAGAGCTGCTGAGCATCGACAGCCATGTAGTTCACAATCTGCCCGACCCCATGAGCTTGTCTAGCCGAGCCAGACAGCCTCAGCCCCTTCTTATACAAGGATGTAATGAGCGTGGAACGAATAAGCATACCAAGCTTCTGAGTGTGGAAGTTGAACTGGTGAGAGCTCAAAACCTCAACAAATTTGGCAACTAACAG
Organism: Salvia splendens; assembly: GCF_004379255.2. NCBI lineage: Eukaryota > Viridiplantae > Streptophyta > Magnoliopsida > Lamiales > Lamiaceae > Salvia > Salvia splendens. The sequence continues at coordinate 197,042 of NC_056033.1, forward strand.
AATAGACACGAGGTAGTATCCCTCGTATGGGGAAGTGCCCTTCCCCGCTGTGAAATCGACGAACCCTTGGATCAAGGTGGGGCCAATGTACATGACGCAGAGCCTGAGAAGCGCGAGGCAGGCAGTGAAGGCGAGGTGCTTCCAGAAGCAACGGACCAGCGTCTTCACAACAGGGTGGTTTGAGTTCTCCTCGGGTTTAGGCCAGTTCTTTTGGAAGAGGCGCGACAACCGCTCTGCCTTGTGCTCCGGTGAGAGGGTAGGCACGTCCTCGAGCTTGAGGGGGGCTGTGTAGCCTTTCTTCAAAAGGGGATTCAACCAAATCCAAAAGGTTTTGGAGATAATGGAAGCTGAAGCATAGGCAGTCACGGTGGACTTATCCGAATACAAGTTTGTTTCTGAATCAGAGTGATGATCAGTGACCACCTCAACACCCGTCGCCCCTCTGATTCCGGCTGCAAGAAGCACGATGGATAAAGAGAAGACGAAAATTGAGCCAATGTCGTCTGCTCTCAACTCAGCACCACTTTCTTGAAAGGATATCAAACGTGTGAGACCAGAAGCAAAGAACAACGCCAAGACAGCAAACTGGACTGTCCAAAAAGCACGGAGAGTGGAAGGGTGTTTCGATGCTCGACATCTCTTCTCATGAACAACAAGAAGAGCAATAACAAGATAAGTAATCGCTTGGATCAACCAATACAACCCATCCACGGTCTTCCATGACAGCTCATGAGTTTTGCTAATAGCAAGAATGCAGAAAACAGACGAAGAGATTGCAACTAACAACGACACGAGCAAGACGAGCTTGAACCATATATTGGTTCTAACAATATCATTCTTGCTGTTGATCAAAGGAGTAGTGATCGAATGGCGAGTGGTGGAGAATCTTGAGTAGAGCTTATGAGCAGAGAGGACGATCAAGAATAGGATGTGTAGAGCAGATATGAGTGCTCTTTGAGGGCATGGAGAGAGAAAGATGAATCTTAGCCATTGCAAAGGTGAGCTGCCTGCCACAGAGCTGGAGCAAGAAAGTGTGGTGATCCAAGAAGATGCCGACATTTTTTATAAAATGGAGAATCCAGTCTCAAACCACCATCTTCTAGGCTCTAGCTATGAGATCACTGAGTTAGGAAATTTTATGCACAATATGAATCAAGTTAAAAAAACTCTGGACCACAAGAGTCATGAAATTACCTCCTTGCTAGTACTCCTCCTACTTAAGAATGGCAGTCAGACTGTCAGAGCAAAAGTAATGAGGCTTTTTCCTGCTCTTTGGTTTTCCCGGTAACTAGAAACACCAAAGTGCAAAACTGAGTTGAGGATTGCTTTCTATTTTACAGCTGCAACTCTGGGAATTCCTGTAGCTGAGGATATCAAATTATAATAAGGTAAGGGACGATGATAAAAGTGCGTATATGAATTTAATACTCCTGATAAGGACACCTTTTTCAGACGGTGGAGTACATTTCAAAGAAAAGATCTTAATTTTGTTTAAAAAATAATTAAATTAAAATTATAGTGCCAAATTCAACGGCCATCAATAGGGATTTCGTCAATATATGTTACTCTATTTGTATCATTTGATTTTAAGTGATCAATCACAGTTCAAGTATATGGAGTACTATATTAACCCTTAGATTGTCTTAATCGTGCAATGCTTCTATCAATACAAATATGATGCCAACGGAGAACTTTAAATATAGGTGTTATAATTCGGGAACAAGAAGCACCGTAATTTTAAATAATAAAAAAATAAATCCAAGTTATTGTAAAATTATGAATTTACACTATATTACAGTAGTACAAAACACTACTTGTATACAAAATTATAGAATACCTAAATACTTTATTAAACTCTCGCCGTCTCACATAACAATAACATAGGAGTTGTCACGCCTCTTTATTGTTAGAGTAGTTATGCGGGGTATTAATTAATTAGTAGCAGGGGTTGTTACCTTAAAATTGAGAATTTGATCCAAAGTCCAAACATTCATTTCTGGACCTATATAATAATGGAGGTTTTTCCGAAGAGTGGGATTAACGATGCATACAAATAATATACAGTACTAAAACAATTATTTTCCATGAATATTAGCATGTATATCAAACTTGTTTTAAAACAAAGCTCTTTATAAACCAACTCCTACGTACGTCTCCAGTAACAGTAGTACTCCGTATAATTTACTCCCTCCGTCCCCGATTAATTGTCACTCTTTTCCATTTCGGTCCGTCCATCAATAATTGTCACACTTCATTTTTACCATAAATGATAAGTAGGTCTCACATTCCACTAACTCACTTCACTCATATTTTATTATAAAACCAATATAAAAAAGTGGGTCTCACATTCCACTAACTTTTTCAACCAACTTTTCTTTACATTTTTTAAAACTCGTGCTCGGTCAAAGAGTTACAATTAATCGGGGACGGAGAAAGTATAAAAGAACTAACTTATCATAATTCCACCCTCCAATCATAAATACTAATTAATTATATTAACCAATTTTATTATTGTAATTTATTTTTTATAGCAAATGATTTAATATCTATAAGACTATATTAATATCAATACGTGATAAAATACACAGTAGTGATAAATGCAAACTCTATATACATAGTGTCAACAAGTTGTGAAATTTTAAAATTTTAATGTTAACACAGCGTCAACTGTTAATATTGTATTGACATTTTCTATTAATGTTATTTAATTATTTATTAACAATTTTCTAAAAATCTATGATTTAGAGTTTATAGAATACTTATATTTGATTAGATCTCATAAAATACATATCATTCTAACATACCATGCTTTATTTCACACTATCCAATTTATATTAAAAAAATTTGGTGGACTGTATATTTACATTTAAATTTAGCGGCCATTCTAACGTAGGGTCCATTTTAAAAACTTATATTTCCATGATTATACGTTATTAAAGTAGTGGATGTATGGCCCTTAAATAATGAACTTTTGTAGTAATTTAAGTTCACATTTTTTACAAAACAAAACACGATAAGCTTCCTGCTTTTTAGTAAAACCGACAAGTATTATATGAAACGTGTTAGATTGAAAGTCCGAGATCCAATTTCTATAATTAGCAATATATCTTCTACAATCAGAAAACTAGTGTGGAGCATTTATTTCCATTTTACTTTTCTTTGATTAGTTTTGTTCTATTCCAGACAGCTGCATACCTGTTTGTTTATGGTTATGTCACAAGTTGGGACTTTTAGTTCTATCACAACTTGATATTTCTGTCAAATACATAGGAAAACAGATGCATTATTTAGTAGTGCATCCAATTTTGCTGGATGCTTATAGGGTAATATAACATCTCTAAAGATATAGCGTGATTTCCGGAATTAGAATAATTACTATTCTTTACTATATTTGGCACTGCAAAGTAAACGTGAACATGTTGCTTAAAGATTATGAGCAACAAAATTTCATTAGCCGGGAAAAATAATTAATTGTATATAGTACTCCTACTACTACTACTAGCTAATTGGATGTACATTAAAATAATCATATAGTAGTATTATTATATGGAATATAGACATATATTAACTTTTGAGTTTTCTACTTAATGGAGTACACATAGGAGTGATGAAAAAAACGAAAACCGAATATCCAAATCGAAATAAATCGAAATTTTGAAATTTGGTTCGGGTTTTAGGTTATTTGGTCGGTTTGATTTTAAAAATAAAAATAAAATCGGTTTTTTAGTTCGGTTCGGGTTAAAAAAACCCCGAAAAATTGAATTATATTTAAATATAATATTATATATTCTATTAAATTAATATATTATATATATAATACTCCCTCCGTCCCATAAAAATATATGCACTTTCCATTTTTATCCGTCCCGCAAAAATATGTGCATTCCATTTTTGAAAAGTTATATCAATTTAATAATGTAGGTCTTATCATCCACTAACTCTACTATAATTATCATTCTCTTCTTTTCTCTTACTTTACCATACCATTCCCCTCCTCTATCTTACTTTACTAATTTTATCTTAATTCTCGTGTCATATCCATTGTCCATATTTTTATGAGACGGAGGGAGTATAATATTCTTTTAATATATTTTATATAATAGTATGTATTACTCCGTATAGGATCATCTTAAAATGCATATAGTATCCAATCCAGAACTAAGACCAATGCTACACCGTTAGATCTTAAAATGAGTGGATGAGATTAGTGCTCACGTATTTCAATAAATATTAGATCATGTATCAACAAAAGCGTAAAATAGTCAATATCTTATAACATAATAATTTTCACGATTTTTTATATCAACATAGTGTATTACAAATATCAACACAATGACATGAGAATCTCAATACAAGTACCATAAAATATCAACACAGTTTTATTGATATTGTATATGTATTATATTGAGATTGTTTGATGCATTTATTGAGATAAAAATCTGCTTAACAATATATATGAAAATTGAAAAAAAATTACTCTCTCCGTCCGCCATTAAATGTCTCATTTTTCCTTTTTCATCCGTCAGCAATAAATGTATCATTTCACTTTTACTATATTTGTTAAGTGGACCCTACATTCCACTAACTCATTTCACTTACATTTTATTATAAAACCAATATATAAAAGTAGGTCTCACGTTCCACCAACTTTTCTATCCACTTTACTACTTAAAATCAAACAATATCTTAAAACTCATGCGGTCAAATATGGGACATTTAATCACGGACGGATGGAGTATAAAATTTCATCATCCGATCATCGTCAGAACATATTCAATTGAGATCTCGTTAGAATCCTTATGAAATTACATTTAATTTGATATATTTTTTACGAAAAAATAATTTAAATCGAGAGAGTTACGTAAATTCAAAATTTGAAGATGATTTGAGGAGAGAGAAAGTGATTAATACCCTTAGTGTATTTTAATAATTTTTTTAATTTAAAATATAATACACGTGGCATTATATCAACCACTAAGAGCATCCACAGTATGACGAATGTTCTTGCGGACATCCCGATAGACTTCCCAAAAATATCTTCTGTTACGTCATAAGGACATCCCACTGCACTGCCACGTCATAAGGACATCCCACTGCACAATGGCCGATATCCCCAAAGACATCCCGACAGACATCCACAATAATAAAATTTCACAAATTCACTAAATTAAACAATTTACGGAATTAAACAAATTAAACGAGTCGTATATAGAGAGTTTTTTAAAAAAAATAAAAATCGGGAGGACGTCCGTCGTGGCACCGCAATTGCGGATGTCACGACGGACGTCCCCGGAATGTCACGGAACTCCGGTGTCCGCAATGCACGTCCGCGTCCTCCGGGACGGCCGCGTTGCGGATGCTCTAAATCTCTTAATCTAATGGCTAAATTTTGATCTTAATTTGTGATTGTTGATGGATCATCACCCATTCCGTGTATATGTATATTCTATTAATTTTATTTCGGCTCGACTGCTAAAGTAAAATTTATAAGTTTCCAACTATTTTAAGAATAAAAATGTAACCACCAATGAATAACCTGTATGTAATGGTAAGCTTCATTGACACGTGGCCAAGTTCAAAACGTGCAACTTTATTAGGTGCACGAAACGGACACGTATCTAATCTGAACTTGTTCAATTGTGTTGAATAATTCAACTGTCGTTTAATTATTTGTTTCTAATCTCCTAATATTTTGTCATTTCGCTGCAATTTAGCTGATCTATAAATATGTGGTTGGAAGTGTTACAAATTTGGATTTTAGTAATAACGACTGTTTAAAATTTTTAATAAAGATCGTTTAAACAGACATCACACACATCAGATTTATAACAACTTAATATAACTAGCAAATTAAATTAAATTAAATTATAAGAAAAAATCCTAAAAAAACACAGAAAATAATAAAACAAAGTATGAATAGACAAGCCTCAAACCAAGAAAAGAAATACAAGAGTTTCAATTCACCTTACATGTAACTTTAATCCATAATCTCAGTCAATAAAAAAAATGAGATTTTACAATATCAAAAAAATTTCATCATCTGAAAAATAATTTTGTTTTTAAGCTATCAAACAATCAAGATATAAAGAGGCAAATCCGAATTTTCTTATCAAATTTCTGAGCCACTGAATCACTGATGTTTGTAAATGTTTCCAAATCAATTTATTATATTTTTTCTATGTACATTTTTTGGATACTCGGATCTCCAGATATATAATTTACATGTTTTATATGTGATAATAATGAACTGGTAATGAATAACTAAAATTTTAGATGAAGATATCCACGTTTTATATGTCCATGTCAAGAAAAGAATTCGTCATTGCTGACATCGCCGAATTTGGGTTAGATGCATGAAACTGACCATTATTATATTATGGGATAAATAAGTTTGAAAGAAATACTCAAGGAATTGGAATTTAGTAGGACTCTTTCACAGACCATTCAACATTTGGTGGTAAATTATGGAGTAGACAAATGAGAGGAAGACAAACCAACAAGACAAACTCAATCTGAATTATACTAATAGGTGTTCGGTTGTCAAGATAAAATAATATTAAGATATAATCTATGATTGAGTTGTGAAATAATTTTAATCATAAGGAGTTAGCTATGACTAATTATCTCATGGTTACCATCTAAGATTGAGTTGAGAGATTGGATCTCATGAATCAAACGCACTACAAATTTAATCTCGGATACAATCTTGCAAATCGAACACCCCGTACAAGATTAACAAATTGAGTTGGGCATAAGATGACCGAAATATTTTTTAGTGCAATTTTACTTATTTAATGAAATTAGAAACACATACAGTATAAGATCATTAAATTCATAAATGATGATAACTGGTAGGCTAAGTAGTCTTAAATGATTGCCTACCCGTTTGACCAATATTTAAGATACATGGGTCATGCACCGAATATTAGGATACAAAATTTAAGAAAGATTATATTTAATCCATGAAGTTCTTTTTTGATTATTTTACTATAGTATAGTCTTTTTCTTTTTTAAAAAATATTAACACATTTTTTCTTTTTATTTTTTTTAATTTGTCTATTTTTTTTCTTTTTTTTCTTAACTTAGTATTTTTTTTAAACATTCCAACTAAATTAAGTTATTTCATTTTATAACAAAAAATAAAATATTCAATCACTCTTACTTTATTTTATCATTTACTTTACTTTCTTTTATCTAATCTACTTTATTCTTTTCTCATACTCCCTCCGTCCCAAGGAAGATGACTCATTCCTTGAGCGGCACGGGATTTTATGTACTTTTATTTTGTGTGTTAGGTGGGAGAATAAAGTAAGAGAGAAGGAATAAAGTAGAGATAAAAATGTTTTCATTTTTAGTAATGGGTCATATTGGATGAGACAAACTAAAAAGGAAAGTGGATCATCTTCGGTCGAACAAAGGTAGTACTATTTTTCAACACAATTTTTTAATCTTTGTGCTAAATTTTTTTACTTCAACTTGTGACATATGGAGTATAATTTTCTTAAATTTTATGCTTAAAAGAAAGGAGATAAAGGGAGAAGACGACGAGATCTTAGCTTAAGAGGAATCGAGGAAGTATTTTTATATAAAAAAATAATATAAAAACAGAAAACTTTTTCATTTTTTATTCTCTTTTTTTTTATGATACAAAAGCATCCATAATAGCGCCTAGCGCACCGCTTAGCCGAGCGCTGACGCTAGGCGATCTATTGCAACCGCCTAGCGGTTTCCGGATTTAAAAACCGCCTAGCGCTCGGTGATGCGCTGGGCGATCCGCTCGCGGCTATTGCAGCGTCCGGATCGCCTAGCGCGAATTTTTTTTTTCCGAAACACTATATATACGCGCCTTGCACGTCATTTTCATTCGCATCACTTGTTTTAACAAGTACTCTCTCTATCTAAATTTCTGTACAAGATCAACAACGGTAAATGGATCTCAACAACGAGCCTACTTCAGGGAGTAGCGGGTCTCAAGCTCAAACTCCCCCGGTCCCCGTGGGAAGTGGATGGAGTCAGATACCACCATACTACAACATGTACCAGTGGCAGCAGATGATGCCCGGGATGCCAACCAGGGGGAGTCCGCCGGGGGGGTTTCAGGCGATGTCGGGGTGGGCACCCGGGATGCAGATGATGCCCGGGGGTACAGGCGACGCAAGGGACGCCGGAGGGGGGGGTACCGGCGACGGGGGGATCCTCGGCGACACAGGGGACGCCGGGGGACGTCTATCGCCCCAGTTTCGATTTTTCGACTGGTTCGTCGCACACATCGACACCAACGGATGCGCAACCGTTGCCCCAATTTGACACTTTCTCCTTCGATGAATTGGGGTTAGATCTTCTCGGTGTTCCGGATGCTCCCGTTCAAACGGGGGCGCAGGGCGGGGTCGTGGCGCCCCAAAGAAGAAAAACAAGGGGAAGAGGGTCGGCGAGTCCTCGCAGCCGGGCGAGGACGACAGCTCGGTACGGAGAACGTCGCGCTGGCCAAGGCGTGGGTGAGTGTTTGCGACGATCCTCTCGTTTCGAACAACCAGAGGATCGTCAATTTGTGGGGCAAGATAGCAGCAGCCTACCAGAGGTTTTGCCCGGAGGGGAGGATTGCCGGAAGGGGTGGGACCGAATCAGGGCTGCGGTCTCCCGATTTTCGGGCTTGTACACCAACGCCCTCCGCATGATGAGCAGTGGCCAAACGGAGGAAGACTGCAGGAGGATAGCGGAGAAAGCCTTCCCCCTGAAGGGGGTGTATAAGGACTTCACCTACTGGAACTGCTTTCTTGTGCTGAACGACTCCGAGAAGTTCCGAGTAGGTGTCGACGCTGGCTGACTGAAGAAGCAACGACTAAACTATACCGGTGATTTCAGCGGCAACAGCGGTGGTTCCCACGACCTCCCCGAGACGGCCTAGGAGGTCCCGACCCCTCGTTCGTTCGCTCGTCGAACTCGCCCGGTTGGGCACAGGCGGGCTCAACAGGAGGCGAGGGGGGGTCGCCGGGGGTTCCCAGGAGGTCCAGTCGGCATCCCCCCTTGGCCAATCCACAACAGATCTCAAATTCTTCGCGCGCTCAGATGGTCAAGACGATGGCCGAATGGCGGGCGGCGGTGGACCCCGTGGAGAAGTGTTTGCTTCAAGCATTGCTCCTGAGCATGCAGGAGGATTTGGAGGCGGCACGGAGGGAAGCCGCCGGGAGTAGAGGCGGCGGTGGCGACGGAGGCGGAGGCGGAGGCGGAGGCGATGGTGCCGACAACGACGGAGACGACGAGTGAATTATTGTACTTTTTTGTTAATTATTGTAATTTTTTTAAATTATTGTACTTTTTTAAAATTATTGTACTTTTTAAAATTTTAATAGTATTATTAATGTTTCCCGTATATGTCTCGTAAATTAAATTCCGTATATTGTGTGATTGTTAATTATTTCATTTTTATATAATTGTTATTAGTGATGTGGCTATTGATGTGGCTGGGCTATTTATGATGTGGCTAGGCTATTGCTGGGCTATTTATGATGTGCCATGTGGATTTTTAGTGTTGATGATGTGGCAAGAGGAGTTTGTGGCTAGGCTATGGCTGGACTATTGCTGGGCTATTCCTATCGTGGATGCTCTAAGGGGAAACATTATTATGGTCGGCTGCAAACCACGCTAACGGATAGACGTCCTTTCCACATATCAAACAAACAACGCGGTCTTATCCGTCTTTTAACTGTCTCATCTCTTAACTATTCATGGGCTCCACTGTACTTTTCACTTCATCTCTTAACTAAGAGACAGTACCTGTAACCCTCCATCTCTTATCCGTCTCTTAACCATCTCATCCATTAACTATTCATTCAATTTCATTTTAATTTTTATTTACAACAAATTCAATTAATAAAAACACATTTCATTAAATAAAATAAAATAAAATTACAACTTCAAATTCGAAAAAAATTTAAAAACACATAATTAAAATTCTAAAAAAATATTAAAAATACATAATTTAATTTCTTCCGCGCACTCTACTAGTTGCCAATGTTTGCCCAAATGTGCTCCATTAGATCATCTTGGAGTTGAGCGAGGGCGGTAGAATCACGTGTCATTGCCCGAATAGACAACCGATCTTGCATAGACGGATGCACTCCACTGCGAGGCGGACTACTTGCGGTAGAGTTTCCCGGGGTTTTAAGGTCGAACTAATTTCCCGCCTCAGGTCCTTCGTCGGCGACAATCATGTTGTGCAAGATTATGCACATTTACATGATGTCGACCATATTCTCCATAAACCACGTACAAGCCGGGGCCTTGATAATGTTGAAGCGCGCTTGGAGAACCCCGAACGCCCACTCCACATCCTTGCGAGCAGCCTCTTGCTTCTGCGCAAAAAGAGTCTGTTTTTCGTTCACCGGTCTGTTGAACGTCTTCACGAAGGTTGGCCACTTCGGGTAGATACTGTCGGCAAGATAGTACCCCATTTTATACCGCCGGTTGTTAGCGATGAAGTTGATGGCCGGCGCTTTACCATCCAAAACTTCGGCGAAGAGGTCGGATTGGTTGAGCACGTTGACGTCATTGTTCGATCCGGGGACCCCGAAGTACGCATGCCAAATCCATAGCCGCTAGTCGGCAACGGCTTTGAGTATAACGGTGGGGTGGGTGCCTTTGTGGCCGCTCGTGTATGACCCCCTCCACGCCACAGGGTAATTCTTCCATTGCCAATGCATGCAATCGACGCTGCCAAGCATCCCGGGGAATCCGTGCACTTCTTCGTGAATGTGGAGCAGAAACTGACAATCTGCCGTGCTTGGCTTCCGGAGAAATTCGTCGGTAAAGGCTGCCCGGACGCCTTTGCAGAAGTTCATCAAGCACATTCTCCTAGTGCTTTGTCCAATGTGGAGGTATTCGTCGAACAAATCCGCTGTTTGTCCAGTAGCAAGCTAACGGATTGCTGCAGTACATTTCTGCATCGTTGTGTGGCTGGGACGGCCAACGACGTCGAACCCTTCTTGGAAGAACTCTTACCGGGCTACCAATATATTTGCGATGTGCAGAAATAGCCGTTTCCGCATGCGGAAACGGCGACAGAAGTAGGTCTCTCCCCATACCGGGTTATCACAGAAGTAGTCGCATACTAACCTTGCAGCGGCTTCCTCCCGGTTACGATGGATGTAAGTCTGGGATCGTCGTTGGGGCAGCGTGGCTTCCTCCGCATCCCTACGTCGATCTTCTTCAAGCAATTCTTCCATTATTCGACGCATTTGCTCAAATGGATCTATGATTAGATTAAATTTGGGAGAAGAATAAAAGAGATAATTTGAGATGAAAATTAGAGAGGAAAGAAAGATGATTTGAGAAGAATAGATGTGTGTTTATGTGTGTGAAAGATGAGTATTTATAGAATAAAAAAAGAAAAAAAATAATTTTTTTTAAAATGACCGTTAACCGGTCATATTATCGTTTTTTAATTTTTAATTTTTAATTTTTTTATAGTCCAATACCCCTACTTTTTAATTTTATCACGACAACCTTTTCTATATGACGTGTATGTTTTTAATTAAAATGGCACTAATTTTGACTGACATGACAATGACGTGTCAAGAGATAATGACGTGTCAAGAGATAATGAGCCAAATTAGGCATCAAAAGCATGATAAAGTTGTTTAGTATTTCTCTTGTCTTCATCATCCCTCCAAAACGACTCAAACTCAATGGTGCTCCATTTCTTCTCCGTGCTTAGACAGCAGCGCCCATCACAACTCCATCTCTTCATCATCTGTTCTTCTCCGTACACTTCTTAGGTCGACCAAGTGACGCATTGTTGGTCTGCCGTGTGGACAATTCCAAGGAGATTTGAGGGACGCCAGATGTACTAGGATCTGCACAAGATTGAATGTAGAAACATCGTCAAAACTTGTTTCCTATGTTAGAAAGGAAATATGTGGCTTCGCCAGAGTACTTTCATTCGCACAAATGTACATTAGATGATTCCTAGATTGAACATGCGACTATTTCTTGAATACCTTCTGCATCTCGGTCCTTCCCAATGAATCTCCGATCATAACAGATGACCTGCAAGCACGTGAAGCTAGCATTGCACGCACTCTGGGTGGGCACACTGAATCAGCACTGTCTAATCGGTAACTGCCAATCATGGAGCATTCTCCATGACTATCAGAGAGGATAGAAATAAGATCCCTGATATCTGCATTAAAGCAAAGGACACCACCCTTAGCACTGCAAATGTACTTAACAAATCATGGTTTTTCATCATTACCATGCAATGTTATGATCTCATCAATTGTCAATTATTTTTGCTTTCACTTGTTACGAAATTGGCGACATGAATACAGCAAATCGCAACACATGGCAGAACTACAACTTTGAAGCTTATTTCTATTTAGAGATTGAATTGGAGAAGTTTCTCCTTTCCTCAAAGTTAACCCTAATTTTCAGACCACTAGCGAAGACAAAACAAAAGAGGCCAAGTCAAATAAAAGCAAAAAAAAAATATGTGAATTCACCTCCAAACCTTTTGAAAAAGGAATCCACTGCCCTCATAAGTCATAACATGCAAGATAAGGCTACAGCAAAGTGTACAGACTGTACATAGAAGGCTTATCTTACCTGCAACCCCAAAAGTTATATTTTTGCTGAAAGGAACCGCTTTCAGTACGAAACGATGTCCACAAGGAGCCTGATCATCCTCCTCCAGTAAAAAGCCATTTTTCCTGAAAATTGACAAGTCTTATTATGGGAACTTCATTACAGCAAAAGAGCAAATCAGTCAACCTTGAAAGATATAATCGGAAATAAAAATACCCAAATGTGGAATGTGGTACCACTAATAGTTTGCACAAGAATGGAGCCTAGCATTCTAGTGACATGGAATTCCAAAAAAAAAAAAAAGATTAAACAAGAAGCTCAATGAAACTCATTAGGGCTATCAAGTCTTTACTTACAGCAGTAAAAGCACAAAAGAATCAGCTTATTCCTAGTACTATATAGATGTTGGTCAACCACAAACATCTCTTAACTGCTAGACTTGCAAAGTATGACCCCAGCTTCCAATACTCTATGCATTATCTATGAGCTAAAGAACCCACACAACAATGTAGGGCAAGTGAAAGTAAGTATAGAGCTAACACCTGAAGATATCCATGTACATGGAGATGACTATTTCTTCTTCAGGAGCTAACTCCATTCTCAAGGGCCTGATAGGACAACATGAGAACTTCTCTTAGAATTTTAAGCATAAGAAAGTGAAAGCCATTGCACAAGTCAAATATACTAAAAAATTTGTAACACAAGTTCCAGACAGCAGTAAAATAACAGGATAGCTTCTGTAGGTGATACATACACAGTCAGAAGCAGCTTATACAAGAAGAAAAGGGGAGGGGGGAAATAAGAAGGAATAAGGAAGGGTGAGCATCTTATTATCGGCATAAGACAATTATGTTTCAATAACTTAAAATCTCAATATTGTCTTAATAGGGGTAATACTGACAGGTAAATCAAATAAATGTGTGCCAATTCAATTTCCAGATTACTGATCAAGTGCCTTACCGGAGTAAAGGTTGTTGATTCAAAATGGTTGTTTGAGACAGACGCTCATAGTTGTATTTTTCATCTGCAGCATGCTGATGCAGAAGCATAGTAAACCACCGTCCTTGATTGTTCAAATAAGCAATAGCTCTGGTTTAATGATACCTATTATAGAGAAGAGAATTACCTGATCCACAATGAAAAGGTCCTGAGCTGTTTTTCCAATAATAAACCCACGGTTAAACTGTCCAATCACCTGCAGGCAAAGATGGTAATTAGTGAGATGAAGATCATATATATTTTCTGGCTGGTATTGAATCATGTAAGGCTTGGACAAGTAATGATGATGGTGAATGTTATGAAATTATTCGTGTAGAGACCTTCATTTGTTTAAAGTCTTCTTTCTTAAATAGTCTTTCCAGCTCACTGGTAGCAGCAGCTAAGGCTTTGGCCTTTCCTTCCTCATTTACTCCTTCTGCGAGCTCCAGTGTAGCTGCATCGAAACCCCTAGAGATAAAAGGACGAAATAAGTTAACTGCAGAATGTCCAATTATAGTTTTCAGCATCAGTGAATGTTACATGCATGAACTTCCTATATACCCTTGTAACTTTATACTTCCTGATGTATGGCTGATATATTTGAGTCTTGACAGCCTCTTCTTCCTCCTTGACATCAAATCTTCCAAGCTAAACTGCAATGTGAAACCGACCTTTGAGCCAGAACAAACCACTGGAGCATCTGTTGGTGGACCAGAAGATTGTAATGGAGTGCATGCATCTAGAAGGTCATGAGGTATACGTTGAGAATTTGCACTAACTGAAGCAGCTAGTACAGAATTATCATCCAGATCTCTAACTTGAACTTTCTGCTCCTGCAATTTATTTACGCATCATAAAGTATAATTGATTGTCAAATACTTGAACTTATTTAGAGCATTAGTTTTCTTTATCCAACTTGTGAAACAAATTCTTTAAGAAACCTTACTAGAAAAGGACCCAAGTTCTTCAATAAATTCACCATGACATGTTTAGTTTGAGAGCAGTGCACGCATACTCTCTATCCATAATTATGCATTGAATGTAATCTTATAAGAAATTACCACCAGGTAAAATTTGATCACAGAGGAATATGGAGAATTATGTACCTCACTAGCTTTATTTTGCTTCTTCTCAGCACAAGCTAACAAAACACTTGTATCACCATCATTCCTGACTACACTTCGGTTTCTGCCCCCACAAGGTTGTAGAATGCTGTCATCTGATTCATAAAAGACGCTATTGGTACTTGAAATTTTGATCATCTTAGTCTCATCAATATTATTGGAGTCATCAGTATCAATGAAATTCCCTGGAGAGCTTGGAGATGGAGTGCGCTTCGAAGAGCTGCTCAATCTAAGTCTAGCTGCACCAGGTTCACTTCTAAGAAGTGGGACTTCAGATAGTGCAGTTTCAACACTTTCATGTTTCCTCTTACTTACAGTTACAAATTTGTTGAGTGATATCTGTACAGTACTTGAGCGCCCAAGTAACTTTTCACTGCCAGAACTACCTTTCTTGGTCAATGTAGACGGCAGATAAGTATGTTTGTCTATTCTGTCAGTAATTTGCAAACCAGGTGTTTCAGATAAGTTGATCTTCTGATTACTGTGTACTCTGGGCGGTAGCCCTCCACTAGTCAGTTTCATTTTCTCGCTGGAAAATTCTCTCAGATTATCCGTAACTGTTGGTGGGATACCGTCACTTTTCGGGTATAATTTATCTTCTCTTTCCTCAGGAGTCATACCGCTGTCAGGCAATAATTGCTTAGAAGGTGTTTGTGATCCCTCATGCATAAACTGAACATTAATTCCATGCTCACTCTCATTAAGTTCGTCCACTCTGTTAACTGAATAACTTGCCTCATTGGAAGAATATACCTTCTCCAGAGCATCTCTTAAGGATTTCAATATGGAAGTTTCATCAGAGAAAAATATTTTCCTTTTATCGGGAGTAACATTTACATCGTATGCTACTGTTGGGACAGAAAAGTTCATAATGACAATAGGATATTGTCTAGAATTAGCACCTCTATATAACTCATTAACAAGCTTGCCAACTTTGGGCATATCAACTGGACGACCATTAACAAAGAAGAACTGCCGATCCCCTATATTCCGGCCACTTCCATATCCAGGTCTGGAAACAAACCCTTCAACCATGCAACTATCAGACATGTTAAGTGTGAGGGCCTGTAAACAAGAAAAAATACTTGTGCCAAACACCATAATGATATTCTCCTTTAGGGACCCATTACCCTGTGTCTTCAGCACTACAGACCTTGCATTTCTCCCCGTGGTATTGGTGCAAACAATTCTAACTCCTTTAGCAATTACAGCATAGGCCTGAAAACCAATTTCACAACAACCATACAAGCATTTGTGATTTTCCATTTCACACAAACAGAAAATGATGATTGGGCAAAGACAGATTTTCACCCATGAAACAAATGCTGCTCAATGAACCATGGAATATATAAATGAAAGCAAAAGGACTCACGTTTAACAAGCTGATTAATTTGCCATATTCCTTCCGAATATTTCTATGGAATTCTTTGCTCCTCACAGGAAGATTGGAGAACAACTTCTTGACAGTAACCGTCGTACCTACTTGACGAGCACTTTTCCTCTCAGCTATCAGAACACCCATGTGATCAAATGTCAGGTGTGTTGCAACAACATCATCGATTGTCCGTGTCTCCACAGTCAACTCCCCTAATGTACAAAGTGAACTCAATGCCTCTCCTCTAAACCCGAAGGTCGTTAATGATTGGAGGTCTGGAAAATCCAAGAGCTTGGATGTATGGTGCTTTAGTGCCAGGGACTATCAATAGCAATTCAAAGGGGAGGGAGAAGAACAAGAGAAAATAAATTAGACTCTGTTTTGACTAGAGCTGTCAGTGTCATAATTTTATCACACAAAGGAAAACATTTCTGCTGCTTCTGGGGGTAAAAATGAAAAGATATCACACATAAATTAGCTCGTTCAATATGAAAATTACTTCAAACAAAAGCATGAGCACTGTTTGTCCTTAGTAGCTCGATTTTGTTGATATATGCACTATCCCATTTCTCATTCTTGACAACGAGAATAGAATTAACCTTATGAAATAGAATTGGAGAATACTAATCAGATCTACTGTACCTATTCTCGATAAAAAAATAAAAAATAAAAAATCGATAGTAATATTTTTATCTACCTAGGAAAACAAAATCCAGTTCAAAATCCATTTACTTTGAAATTCTGCGAGGTAATTCCAGCGCCGTTGTCGATGACTTGTATGGAGTCGAGGCCGTACTCTTTCAGCGCAATCTCGACGCTGGTGGCGCCGGCATCGAGGCTGTTCTCAACGAGCTCCTTTACGGCGGAGGAGAGGTCTAATATCACTTGTCCGGCGCAGATTCGGTGGACGACGCATTTTTTTATGGGCCTGATGACCGGCGACTTCTGGGTTCTGACTTCCATGGCCGCAATACAATCGTCGAGGGTGGCGGCAAAACCCTAATTACATGTGATTCTCGAGCCCGCAAACTGTTCTATTAGCGAAGAATGCGCAAATTATGGGGAATTTCAGCACGAGCAAAATGCCGAGTTTGCAGCCAAGAGCAGAACCCGTGAGTGAGAGGAGCGTGGATATATCCAAGGTTTTTTTGCCGCCAAAATAACTGGCTCCGTGATGAAGAGGGGTTTTGTTGTATTGTTGTTGCCGTGAAATATGCGTATTTTGGGAATAGCTGGGAAAAAAACACCATCTGGTTTCGTGGTGTAGTTGGTTATCACGTCAGTCTAACACACTAAAGGTCTCCGGTTCAACTCCGGGCGAAGCCACTTTTCTTTTTTATTACAGAGAGAGGATCCACTTACTTTAGACAATTCGTCCGTCCCATTTTGATTCAGTTACATTTTTTTTGTTTAACAAGACAAAAATAGCATTTATTTGAGAAAGTAAGAGCATCCACAATCGTGCTCTTGCCAGCGGCATGGTTGTGGGCCCGGCCCCACTTTTTCTGCCTGCTCTCTGGCAAGAGTACAACACCCACAGCTGTGCTCTTCCGCAAGGACGAGCACAATTAATTTAAAATTCAATTAAACAATAACGTTTCCATAATAATAAAATTCAAAAACCTAAATAAAATTACAAATGACAAATAAAATAAAAACGAAATAATTAAAAGCCTAAAAATTAAAAATTACATAATTAAAATACTAAAAATTAAAAAAAACCACTACTCGTTGCCGAATTTCATCCACATGTGGTTGATTAGGTCTTATTGTAACTGAATGTGGGTTCAGGTATCGCGCATTGTGTGTCTTGTTTCGATCCTCTGGCCAACCGTCGTATGCTCACCTCGACGTGGGGGAGACCTCGCTGTTGAGCTTCCGGCTTCATCCTCGTTGTAGAAGCTAGCCGCCCTCGGCCCTTCGTCGGCTATAATCATGTTGTGTAAGATAATACACGTGAACATGATGTCGGCGATATTATTCACGTACCACAGCCGAGCCGGGGCATTCACAATGTGAATCGGGCTTGAAGGACCCCGAAGGCTCTTTCGACGTCTTTCCGCGCGGACTCTTGACGCTGCGCAAAAAGAACCCGTCTCGGGTCGTGCGGGTTGTGGAGCGTCTTCACGAACGTCGACCACCTTGGGTAGATACCATCGGCGAGAGAGTAACCCATGTGGTATGTATTTCCGTTGATGGTGAAGTCGATCGCCGGTGCTACACCATTCATCACATCATTGAAGAGTGGTGAAGAATAGAGCACGTTCAAGTCGTTGTTGGCTCTGGAAACGCCGAAATATGCATGCCAAATCCATAGGCGGTAGTCGGCGACAGCCTCAAGGATAAGTGTTGGGCCGCCGCCTTTGTGACCGCTTAAGTGTTGCCCCCTCCAAGCATTCGGGCAATTCTTCCACCTCCAATGCATGCAGTCAATGCTGCCAACCATTCCGGGAAAGCCATGGACTGATTCGTGAAGACGAAGCAACCATTGGCAATCATCGGTGCTGGGTGCCCGAAGGAATTCATCCCCGAAAGCTGAACGAACGCCCTCGCAAAAATTCTTTAGACAAAGGATTCCAGTGGACTCACCGATATGCAAATACTCGTCAAAGATGTCGGCCGTTTGCCCAGTAGCGAGTTGTCGGATGGCACACGTACACTTCTGCAACGGCGTGATACTTTGCCGGCCGGTTGCATCTGGACCTGTTTGGAAGAATTCAACACGTGCGGACAATGTGTTGACAATTCGCATGAACAAGCGCTTTGACATGCGAAAAACGGCGCCTGAAGTAATCTGCCGGAAACCGCAGCTGGTCGGCAAAGTAGTCGGCAACGAGCCTTTCGTGGGCTCCCTCCCGGTCACGATTGATGTAGCGGCGATTTGATCTAGTTCGTTGAGGAGGAGGAGCGGGGGTATTCGCCGCGACATATGCTTCGTAAGTGGCACGATGTTGTTCGTAGTATTTTTGTTCTTCGCGCTCCGCTTCTGCCATAATATGGGTGAAATCCATTTGAGGTTTTGAGTGAGTGATGAATGTGTTGATAGTTTGTATGAGAATTATGAATGAGAGATGAATGAGAGATGATTTGATGTAATAAATGGATGATGAATGTGTGTATTTATATATGATTTTGGGGGGGGAAAATAAAAAAAAATCAAAAAAATTCAGAAAAACAGGCAAAAAAACAGCCATATTTTAGGGATTTGGAAAATAATTTTTTTTTTATTTTTTATCATTATTTAAAATTAATTAACGAATTAAAAAAAAAATTATTCAAAGGCAACGGCTATGCCGTTGCCCAATCGTGTGCCGCCACGTCGACTGCTCGCTGGCACGGCGGCGAGCCTCGTCCTCGCCGCTGGCACGGACGGCGGCCTTCTTCCCCACACCACCGTTGCGGATGCTCTAATGATTCTCAGAACAAATCTTAATGGAGGATACATTCATTGTTCATATAATCATATGGCATCCTTAACGTAAACATTATACTATATTCAAAAGTATACACCAATTTATTGCTTCAAATGATAAAATCACACTTTATAAGAAATTCTTTTAGGAGCTTTCCCGCAACCTGCGATCATCTTCAGCCCAATTAACCTTATGGCAAAATCCTCAACAATAGCTTCCGTTTGCCAATTTCACATCATAGTGAGCAAATCTATTTCTGAACAAAAAATGGAAACTAAAAAGTAAAATTAAAGAAATAAGCAGACAAGAATGATAGAGATTATCAGAATTTGTGATAATTGAGGTTACTTTACAAATAAAACTATGGAAAAGTAATCATGAAGAAAATGTGTACTACAAAGTATACATTTTTTATTGAGTCTCATTTTGTGAGATCAGTTAGCACGCACCAGTCATCCAATCAATTTGAGGGATATAGTCCAAAGGAGATCAGAATCGGACCGCACAGTTACTATTTCATCTTTTACCAAGTTTGATGTGCTTATGAGGCCATCAAATTTTCATTTCTGTATCAGCTGTAAACACAAGAGCATAGCATTAGAAATGAATCAGACTCCAACTTAGCACTAGATAGCCGCGCGTAAAGCACTCATTTCTTATGTTGCTTACAAGCCAATTGGATCACCATACATATGCAAAGCAACATTAAATAACTACAGTTGCATTAGTAATAACATGTATCCCAGGTTGTGGCAGAGTTGATGCTCATGGGAAAAGGAATCACATGATATGCTTGACTAAGCATCCTACAATGTGAAAAGAATGGATGTCATCATAGACACTCACAAAGATTCCACTGAAGCCCTGTGGTGGTGCTACTTTTTGATGGGCCACAGATGGGTACAAGGCCACAATGTGGTCCCTCGATGGTTGGATGAATATGGATCTCATGATGATGACTACTGGGAAGAAGTTGGATGAGGCAATCATCGGATAGAAGAACTATCCGTGTGCACGAGAAACAGCATAGAACATTGATGTTGCCAACCTCGTGATCAAATCTTCCACCTAGTGCTCCAGCAACAAGGATGCAAGTCTGGTGGAAACATGCGTTAGTGGAGTGGAAAACTTACAAGCCGAGGGAAAGCAGAGAGAGAATAATCCAAACCAAATTACCAATAGTACAAACAAGAAAAATTGGGTATCAGAACCAGTCAAACAAACAAAATATAGCAGACTGTATAACTGATGGTACAAACAAGAAAATTTGGGTATTGGAAGCAAACAAATAAACAAAATATAGCAGACTATTTGATTTGTTCTTTTTTCCTATAACCCTGTCATTCCACCATAAACACAGTCTTAATCCACATAGATGATTAAAAAGTAAAAAGCAGTACACTTACATTTTGATGCTCCAGATTAGGTAAATCTCGAATATATGCAACACATTTATGCAAATCTGTCGTGTCCTGGTCATCTGAAGCATTAACTACCTTGGTTCCCTGCATTTAAGAGAAATTTAGTACATGTGATACAACTCTCATGAAATGCAGAAAACCATAAATCATATGCACCGGATTTAAATTGTTGGACTAAAATGAAATCATTTAATAAACTATGAGTTGCAAAAACTTAAAACATGTAAACTTGATGAGAAAAATTTGGAGAAGCAACAAATGGAGCCATGATCAATATGGAGATCTAACTGCATCCATCTTGCTAGGAAAGCTTAGCAAAAATTTGTATAACTCACGCACCTTAGGAAGTGGAGAAACAAAAATTATACAGTAGTTACTACTTGAAAATGGTTAAAAGATGTGCATATTGTTAGTGAGATTCAATAAACATTAAAAAACCTACCAAATCTGTGTAGAAGTGTGAAACTTCTTCCCTAACGGAATCCATGTCTCCCTTTATTAAGTCTGGCCTATACCTGGATCAGACAGAATAACATCAATAACAAACAGGCATTTCTTCTTTTATTTTTTTCCATTTTATTTGCCCTACAACAATGAGAAGCATGTGCTTGAAACACGTATACGTATCCGATTAATTTCTTCACAAGATCGAACCTTTTACGAACAGCTAAATTAGGTTCGTCAGGGAACAGCAACGGCAATTCATCATACAATCTGTTGGCACCACCGTCCGCGCAAATTCGAATTTGTGCTGCTCTACAAAACACTTAAATAAACAAACTAATGAAAAAATAATGACTATGAACTCGAAATCACCGTTCTTCCAAATAAGCGGAGTGAATCGCGGGAGGTCCCGGTTGAGGATGACGAGCACGAAACCAGATATATATATAAAAAAAGAAGAAAGTTAATTACCTTATGGTAGTTTGAGTAGGAGAAAATCCTGTTGGCAAAGAACCGACATACTTCACCCGGTCACCTATCAAAACAACAAAAAATCAATTAATACAATTTCTCTACAAGCTAAACTAAGACAAGGAAGAAAAGCTTTGAGAGACTTACCATTTTTGAAGGTATGAGTTTTAGATGAAGCCGTAGATGCTTCTGCTTGGGTTGAGCCTGAGAGCTTATAGTAGAACCTCCAGTAATATCAGCCTCCACACTTGAAGCTGGTTTTTTGAGATGCAGATTCTGTCTGGAATATACAATTGCTCGCTCTAACTTTGTACTTTCTTTCACCGAATCAGCTTCTTTTATTGCCGGTCCCTAGACAAAGAATATAGTTCTGCATCAATAAAAAGTAAACTAGTTTCTAGAACAGCAAATAACAATAACAAATTTGAACTTAGGTCGCATAGAAGCTTACACCAGGTAACAGAACAGTGTCAACAATAAGAAGAGAAACACCGAAATGTTTGGCAAGTGCTTTGGTCAATGTTTCCTGGTATATTTCTGAACCTATAAAGAAAAGAACAACCAAATAATATTAAGATTAGTTGGGAACAGTACAGAAAAGCACTTGCACAAATTTCGGGAAAACAAAACTGCATTACCTGCAGGACCTGACAGCAAAATTCTCGGGCATACAGTAGGGAGGTCTGAAGTGAACTTCACATATTTATTGCACTTCAAATGTATGTATGTGGAAGCAATGAGAACATTTTTTGTGTTTTCACTGCCAAAAAAATCGATTAATTATTATGGAAAACCAAAATAATCTGCCGCGGGACAGAACTAAAAGTTAAAATTATAAATATAATAAACAAAGTTTCATGGACAGGCAAATGAAAGTAAACTATGCAAGTAACTAAGCATGTCATAGAACCCTCCATACCAAGAAATATGAATAAGCAAGAATATCATTTACAAAATATATACTCCCTCCGTCCCACACAAGATGTCCACATTCTTGAGTGGCACGGGATTTTAGGCAGAGTTGTTGGGTGGAGTAAGTAGAGAGAAAAAGGTAGTTGAATATTTTAATGAGGAGAGGGGGGTATATTTCCAAATATAGAAAGTGGACATCTTGAGTGAGACAAACTAAAAAGGAAAGGTGGAAATCTTGAGGGGGACGAAGGGATTATAATAATAGATGGATATACATATATAATTATATACAGAGCTTGGGTCTTATCCCAATACATTATTAAGTCTCACCAAAACATCGGATGTTATGGAATAAAATTATCTAGAAAGCAGCCGTCAAATAATCACAAGAATTGTCCGTAACATATCACTTATAGCTCAATCTCTGTAAATCAGTGTCATACAATGACAGATTTGCAACAGTTTATTCTTTATCCATGAAAAATATTATGGGACAAGAAGCGTTGACAGTATGAATGTGACTTTTACCTCAGATAATAAGGAAAATCCTGAAAAGAAACATCTATGTTATCACAATGCAACAGTCCTTGTCGCAAAGCATCTTTGTATGCTTCACATCTCGATGATATTGAAATGGGAGGATCAGAATCCTTGCCCTGATCTCTAACTGCCTTGTGCTCATCAAGAATCTTAGATATCGTGCCACTGATATCAAATTTTGGAGCTATTGAAATTGGAAAGCGATGTCCCAAGGCATTGCTTTGTGGAAGAGTTTTCACATTCTCAGCAGCAACATTGAATTTCTTAATAGAGACATCAGGAGATAAAACACCATCTGTCTCAGCAACTGGTAACATAGCAACATCTTTAAGGTCAGAAGCATCTTTGTGTCTGTCTGCAATTTCACAAGTAGAAGGTAAAGCTGGAATCTCAGAAACATGTTGTGCATCCCCAGCATCCTGGGATGAAGAAGGAAGGAGAAATAATTCTTCAGGGTGACTCGTTATTGATTCCAGTGTTGCTGCAAAGGGAACATCAGAAGGGTCTCCTGATCTTGCCTCAATATGCAAACCTTTTACGGGTCCTTCATGCACTTCTAACATACTAACTGATGTTGGGTCATCCATTGTAGATGCACTTTCGTTGGTGAGTTGTTGGAAAACCTAATAGTTAGTTAAGGCCATAAAGAGAAGACAGATACTTGTGCCCATGCATAGCAGATCACATAATAAACACGCAAAGGAACTAAGTGTTTAGAAAAGAAAGGATACATAAGATCGTTTATCGGACAAGCTGAACACCACCTCATCACCTGCATTTATGGGGATCGTGGTATCCTTGTAATAGTGTTTTCCATTCACTTGTACAGATCCTTTTTTCCCAGTGATTTCGAGCAGCGTATGTGATTCTCCTTCCTGAATCAGACATGGAACCAGCAAACAGATAAACATTGAATCCCCTCCAATGCGATGGTGAGAACCATATGTGACTTAAACTCCCAACCAAAATTAACTTCAGCATAGAAGTTTACCTCAGACTCCATGCGCTTCAGTTTGCACAAAGATTTACTAATTGTTGGATCTCTCACGCATAAATCGCATTGGCGGCCTTGGCCAACAGTAAAAGTTGGGCAATGCAAGACAACATGTGGATTCTAGGAGGAAATCATCACACAAATATAGTTATGGCCACGCACCATATAACGGTGAAAACACAAGCATGCTTGGGCATAAAATCCCTCAACCCAACACAAAGCCTTAAAAGCAACCCAATTGTCAAACAGAATGCGTAGAAACAAAAGTCTGAAGGTGCAGACGTGGCAAATAGCAAATGCTCATCGATAATAGCTTATTGGTTATCTCCGCCTAAAAGGTCTAGTCAATCCCAGATCAATGATAAACAAACCTACGCAAGCGACTACTCTTATACATAAGCAAAAGTAATTCCTCAGCAGAAGGTACTCAGCTTCTGGAAAATCTATTCTCCAGACATTATGATACTTTGTGCTAGAGACATCAGAACAGGAACTGGAAAATGATACGGAGTAATGCGCAGGCATAACCATATGGCCATATGCATTCGCTAATATCTCAGCATACGAAGCATATCACACAACTGAAATGATAATAATGAAGAAAAAAGAAGGGAGCACTGCAAAAGTAAGAGACAATGGACATACGAGGCCATCCTCCGGAAAGTAGGGAACAAAGTCCAATTTGTAAGAATCTATAAAAGACTCCAACTTGAATAAAACTCTAAAAGATAAATACTAAACTCCTAAACTAAATCAAACTCTAAAGATATAAACTTATCTCTAACAAACAAATAGCAACTAAATAAATAATATTCTCTCTGTCCCAAAAAAATAGCACATCTTGGGATGGCATGGGTTTTAATGCATAAGTTGCCAAAAATAGAAATGCCTATTTTTATGGGACGAACCAAAATGGAAAAATTAGTTTATTTTATGGGAAGGAGGTAGTAATAACTAATAAAAATCTAATGATGCATATCGATATCAAAAAATGTGTTATCTCGACATTATGATACTTCATACTGTCAAAACACGAAAATAGCCTATTTCCTGATTATTTTCAAATATACAAATCAGGAGTGGGTGCTAAACAATTCCCTCTCCCCACCCCCGGGTTTCTCTCTAGCGCTCTTGGATAGGGGGGACTAAATCATTTGTCTAGAAAGTAAAACATACATCGAAAGAGGGTTCTTTGACATGTCACAGACTGAACTATGGCCCCTACAGAACGAAGGACCCACCCTTGTTTCAGAGTGAAGTTCAGACTAGTGATAGAACATAACAAGAGACCCGATACGGCAACTACAAGAAATTCTGAAAGGCAAAAACTTGAACTTTCAAACATAATGCGGGTGAAATTGATGCCAAAGAAAATTACACCTGATACCTTCCACCAGTGATCAGTAGATAATTGTCGCTGAACCATTTTAAGTAACAGACAAAATAAGACCTTCGGGATGAAAGGCTTACCTCCCACCCCACCCCACAACAAAAAAGAAAAAGAAAAGAAAGCCTAACTATCAAAAAGTTAGTACTCCAAACCTAAAGCTGAGACAGACACTTGAAACTCTATATGAACCTAATCCTGTTGTATCCCTCAAAGTTAATAATAAAATATAATTGAAGGGAAATTTCTGGTTAATGGTTAATAATTAAGGGCTTGCACCTGCAGTAGATCTTAATACCATCTAACATCAATTCTATGTGATAGCCAATTACAACATCGGCCCAAAATAGATTTTTCATTTCTCATCAAATTTATAAATCGAAGCAATAAGAAAGATGCAAAATTTAGCTGAAAGAGTAAGACTACCTGTGGACACTGGGATATAAGTTTTCCCCATGCAGCCCCGGCATTAGTTTTCAGTTGCCTCTTCTTTCCGCGTTTCAAAGGCGGCCCACTAGATTTCCCTTTCTCTATATCAGTGATAGAATCACCTGAATCCAGCGCAAACAATCAAAAAGAAACAATTTTTCCACCCAACAAGAAGAAGAAAAGAAGATCAAAATTTGAAGAAGTTAAGAAGAAAAAGAACTGAATTGGACACCGGAATTCAATAGAGAATAACACATGCAGCGCATGATATAGCACTAACAGTAACTAGAGGTCCCCAATCCGAACCGAACCGGACGAACCGGCCCGGAACCGTCACCGGCGGTTCCGAACCGGAACCGGAACCGTCGGCGGCGGTTCGAACCGGCACCGGAACCGCCGGTTCGGCCGGGCCGGTTCCGGTTCCAATTTTTCGCTAACCGTAACCGGCGGTTCGGAACCGCCGGTTCGGCGGTTCCCGGCACAATTTCAGGCCTACTCCTAGCCTTTTCAGAAACCGGGCCCGCGGCCGCCGGATTTGACCGAAACCATGGGCAGAAACCGCCGGTTTCCACCGGCAAAACCGCCGGTTCCGCCGAAAACCGGCGGTTCCCGCCGTTTTTTCCAAATTTTGAAAATTCAAATGGACGCCTAAACCGCCGGTTTCCGCCGTGTTTTTCAAATTTTTTTTTAAATCACAATTTTCCCCTATAAATACCCTCAATCCTCTTCATTTCTACTCACCCCATTCTTGTGTAACGGTGTTAATAAGAATTTCTCTCTCAATCTCAATTTCTCTATTCTCCATTTAATAAGTATCTTATTGGTGAAAAAAGTGGGTATCTTTGGGGCAGATGGTACTGGAACACAAATTTATATATGGAATCTGGATGAATGGGGATCAGATTATAGTTTAAAATGGGAAGCTGGGTTCACTGGCGGGAGTTCGTTTCATCAGGGTGGTATATTCATCTGAGTCCGACGATGAAACGAACTCCCGCCAGTGAACCCAGCTTCTCATTTTAAACTATAATCTGATCCTCATTCATCCAGATTCCATATATAAATTTCTGTTCCAGTACCATCTGCCCTAAAGATACCCACTTTTTCACCAATAAGATACTTATCAAATTAGGAATATCTTTTAATGATCTTCTAAGTCTTTTTTGTCAACACTTGTAAGTTGTAAATTTGTAATTGTTGTAACTTGTATTTAAATTTTTCGATTTGTAATTGTTGTAACTTGTATTTAAATTTTTCGATTTGTAATTGTTGTAACTTGTATTTAAATTTTTCAGTTTGTAATTGTTGTAACTTGTATTTAAATTTTTCGATTTGTAATTGTTGTAACTTGTAATTGTTGTAAGTAACTTGTATTTAAATTTTTCGATTTGTAATTGTTGTAATTTGTAATTTTAAAGTTGTAATTTGTAATGTTAAGTAATAAGTTGTAATTTGTAATTTTAAGTTGTAATTTGTAAATTTTAAGTTGTAATTTGTAATTTTAAAGTTGTTTGTAGTTTGCAATTTTAAAGTTGTAATTTGTAAATTTTAAGTTGTAATTTGTAATTTTAAAGTTGTAATTTGTAATTTTAAAGTTGTAATTTGTAATTTTAAAGTTGTAATTTGTATCAATAAAATTGCATTTGAACATCGCTTTATTCTAATTTTATTTATGCAAATATATCTACATATTTTACTTGAATTACAAATTTAAAATGAAAAAAAAAACGCCGAACCGGATGAACCGGCCCGGAACCGGGCAAACCTAGGCGGTTCCGCGGTTCACGTGAACCGGCGGTTCACGGTTCCGAAACCGGAACCGCCGATCCTTGGCCGGTTCAGTTCCGGTTCCATTTTTTTTCGAATGAACCGGCCCACGAACTGTAAAATTTATCTAAAATATTGCAAACTTTGCATTTTGTTTGATATTTCTCATGGCATGTCTATCACTTTATTTGACTAACTTACAAGATTTTTTTTGTCATGCTTGACACAATTAAATCAATGTGATTTTCTATGTGATTTTTTATCCTAGAGTATTTGTTATGAACTTAAAAAGTGATTTATAATATCATATCACCGTTGCCCACGTAAAAGATAATTTTGATGAAAATATCTTATTTGGGCTAGTTTGGAAATAATACAAAACAAAATACAAAGTTTGTGATATTCGAGACAAATTTTAAAGTTCATGGAAAATACCAAATTTTGACCAAAGTTTGTGTTTTTAGAGACCAATATCTCGAGTGTTTTTCTATAATAAGGCAATGCACAAAATCGAGGATACGCAAAACTAGTACTATGTGATAGTATCTTGTATTTTTGTACTCCCTCCGTCATTCTTTATAGGTCCCAGTTTTTCATTTTGATTTGTCCCACAATAATTGTCCGACACCATTTTTTATAGTGGATCTCATATTCAACTAATTCATTCTCACTCACATTTTTATTATAAAATTATTATATAAAAATAAGACTCATATTCCATTAGCTTTTCAACCCACTTTATTATATTTCTTAAAACTCGTGTTGGGTCAAGTGAGAGACATATTGGGAAAAGGAGGGGGTGATAAACTCTCCTGATCTATAAAAAATAGTCTAATTTTATCATTTTTGGGTGTCAACGAAAAATAGTTTCATTTCGAAAATAGAAACTTTCTCTCGCACTTTATCCACTTCTCTTATTTTCTCTCACGTTTTCTCTTTTCTTCTCCCACTTTATCTATTTTTTCTCACCTCTTCTTTACTAACTTCTCAAGTTTTCATGAATGCTCGTATCGTCCACCAACTATTTTTTAAGAATGGAGAAAGTAGTAGATAAGAGGATAATTAAATAATCGACTAAATTTTGGGGTGATAGAATAAAACATGTGCACACCGAGTAATGTAGCATAATTTTTTAAGAATGGAGAAAGTAGTAGATAAGAGGATGATTAAATAATCGACTAAATTTTGGGGTGAGAGAATAAAAGATATGCACACCGAGTAATGCAGCATGCATCTAATTCAAATCAAACAAATATCTGATTATATGTAATTTTGTTATAAACTATGTACTCTATCACTTATGAAAAGGGGCTAATTATGATGGAAAGAAATGGTACTCTTATTTCCATTCCATTCCATTCCATTCCTTTCCTTTGTTTGGCCTAATAGTTTATATTATTAGTCCATTTTTCATAATAGACAAGTCGTGTTTAACTATCAGCACTTGTTTATTTATAAGTTCTATACTGCTTTGTCCTTCAAAATCGACAAGAAAAAAAAGCAGGAATTGGGGCCACGGAGGAAGGGGTAGAAGAAAATGGAAGGAGAAGTGTCGCGTGGCCTCGGTTGACAAGCTTGCATCTCTCAAATTTGGGAATAGCCTGATACACCTTCGATCTAGAAGATTAGAGCACCAACGATGGGCGAGATTAATTGGATGTAAATTGAAGAGCTCGAGCCTATTTGAGGTGCTAGGGTTTAAAAAACACGATGATAAAAGATTATTTGCCATTTTTACTCTCTAATGAATTCTATTATTTATATAGTCTAGACATTTGAGCAGACTAGCCACAAGCTAGCAAGAAGGGAATGGGGGACGTCCGCTATTGCATTAGGCTAACGCGATAGACAAGAGGCGTTAGCCGATTATAAGCTGTCCGCATATTGCGGGGTGAGCGATAGGCTAGCCGATTTTTTTTAATGTTTTTTTAAATTTCTTATTTATACTTTATATTTGCAATTCATTGCACCCCATTTTTCTAATATTTGATAAACACCAACCATTAAAATGAATTGATCGTATTTGTAAATTTATCTGCTTGGCTAGGACGTTGGCTAGCTGGCCTATTGTTGGGCTGTGGGAAGTCCTTGATGATGTGACATGAAGAGTTTTTGGCTAGCTTATTACTAGCTTATGGGAAGTCCGTACTTATTGTGGATGCTCTTATTTGGTTGACTTTAAAATTCGCGAAAAAATAAAGAAGAAGACCAAAAAAACTTATATGAATCCTATTCTGAAAAAATGTTCAATCCAAAAAGGAAAACATAACTAAAATAAAAGATAACCATGAAGATTTGCTACTTAGGACTACAATCTTTGTATCTTGCTGGGCAAGTCTTCTTCCTCTTGAGCCAAGCGGAGGCCGCAGCTGCTTGGGCTTGGTCGCGTGACTCAATTGTCTCGGCCGTTGGGTTGCTCGTGGCTTGCGTGCTGCAACTGTTGGTGGCGTATCAGAGTCCCTATCATAGCCAGACTTGGTAGCAGATAACTGAAATCGCATGGGATGTTTTTTGTCTTGATTCCTATCTTCACTTGAACGAGATGAAGAAATCAAGTACGCACTGTTTAATCGAAAACAATCAAACATGAGAGATGATAGTTGGAAAAGATTTTAACGCTTGCAGATGGATATATAGGCTGAATCATGTATAGTTCAACACTCCATCTTAAATCTTGATAATTCTTGGAAATGGATAATATTTTTCCTACTTTTAACATGGAGTATCAAAATGGCACCAGAAATTTACGAGTCGATAAATCCAAGTATTACATGTACATAACAAAAGCTAATAAAAAGAGAGACAATATCGAAATCATTGATACACAAGCCTAAAATTAGCTAGGGCGAGCAGCAGCGGCCACACTAAGCAAGGCTTGACCAAATCCCCGGCAATGGGATTCATATTCGGGAAGGCCCGCTCACAACCAAGTAGTGCCCTAAACAGGCCGAGCCAGATGGCACCGGCCCGAAACACCACCGGGTACCACATGAGGCTCATGGCGAGCTGCACTAGGTACAAGGCAAGCGCAATGGGCTGTCGGTGGAAGCCACCCTCGGCCCAGACGAGCCAGGCGGACAGCCCGGAGAGGCAGGCGGTGGTGACGCATGCGAGGTGCAGAGTCCACAGAGAGGGCATGATGAATCCGCGAATTATTGATGATGATGAATGCTCGTAAAAATAAATTACGACACGGAAATTTTACGTGGTTCGATTTACTGAGGTAAATCTACGTCCACGGGGAGAAATGGGGGCAGGTTTGTATTGCTTGATCTGGGATTCCAGCTTACAACACAGACTTGCTATATGATTTTATCTCTAGAGAGCTTAACCCTTTTCTATCTGATCTAAGTTCTATTTATATAATGAACTAAGATCGTGGCTTGCATCACCACTAAGTCGTGGATGTCGTGTAGGTCATGGCCTAAGATCGTGGATGTAGTGTAGGTCATGGCCTACGATCGTGGCCTGAGTTGACACCACGTGGTAGTGGGTGTGTTGGAAGTTGTGGAAATCCTGTATGGGTCCACTAACTCCTTGTTCGGTCGAATACTGAGACCGAACTGCTTTGGTTGCCGATCTGAGAGTAGAGCTTGATGCCGACCTAAGAGCAGAGCTTGATTGGTTGGCTTTTGCCGAGCTGTAGGCTGAGGCCGAACTCTTACTGAGACCGAACTGCTTTGGTTGCCGACTTGAGAGCAGAGCTTGATTGGTTGGCTTTTACCGAGCTGTAGGCTGAGGCCGAACTCTTTGGTAATGCCGAACTCATACTCTTCCTTGGGCTTTGGGCTGATGGGCCGTCACTGCTGTTGGGCTTGTTTAGTCCGTACCCCATCACTACCCCCCCCGAAAGACGAAGTGAATCACTTCGGCGAAGCGAGTCACTTCGGCATTCTGGATAAAGGTACGGGGGAGGCTGACGCCTTGCACGTGACTGCATTAAATGCGACAGTAAAATCCGGCCGTTGAATCCTGAAAAGGTGGGATTCGAAACGGTGCGACGATTTTGAAATCTTCGCCGAATCTGATAAATACCTCCCTTCTTCATCATTGAAGCACTTTTGCGACTGCTTCTTCTGCACTCTATCTCCTTTGCGTAAAAATTTCCTTCCGCTTTCAAGAATTTCTTCAGAATTTCTTCAGATTTTGCAAAGAGTAAGAACCATGTCTTCTTCTTCTTCTTCCGAGTTAGGTAGCGGTAGGAAAGGGGGCAAGGGGTCTTCTAGCCGGAAAGAGTTCGGAGAGAAGACTGTAGAATACTTTCACAGCGTCTTGAGTAAGGACACCGTGATATCTCTACACGAAAAATATCTTCTTCCCGGGGGGAAGGCGGTGGTTCCCGACGATGATCATAGGGCTAACGACCCGCCGGAGGGTTATGCCACCGTTTACGAAGCCTGCTTAGAATGCGGGCTTCGTTTCCCTCTTCCCCTACCTTTTGTAGAGCTTCTTGATTTTTTTCAACTCTCTTTAGGTCAGGTGACTCCGAATTCTTGGAGGCACTTGTCGGCTTTTGCTGCCGAACTCCGTAGGCTAGATAAGGATCTGTCTCTGCGGGCAATCCTTAATTTTTTCCAATTTAAAAGGAAGGGATCTTGGTTTTACTTGATCCCCTTACAGCCTTTTAGGGCATTCTGTAAAACCAAGTGGCCGAAATGGCAAAACCGCTTCTTTTTTTATAATAGGACAGCGGCTCCGGGCTTTCCCTGGAGAGGGCCGAAGTCCGTGATTCCTCATCCTCGGTTAGAACCGTTGGCCGAGCTCGAGGGCGAGCTCAATAAGATTCCTATGATTAGGAAACCATACTCGGAAACTGAGCTCGTCAAGGGCGACCTCGTGTTCAATATCTCGTCTTCGGACGAAGAAACTGAGGGTGAGGATTTCTTTTTTATGTTTTACTGCTTTAGCAGCGAAAACTAACCTTGTTTCTTTGCTTTTTGGCAGTGTACATGCTGAACAAGGCTACCCGAAAATCTTCGGAGTCCAAGGAGCCGGAGAGGCCGAAAACCACCAGCTCGGCGTCTGATGCCGAGAGGACTCCGAAAAGGCAAAAAACCTCTTCGGATCCGAAGAAGCCGGAGTCGACTTCAGCAAGTAGGAAGGGGAAGACCCAGAAGCCCCCGAGAGCGCCAGAGAAAGACGTGGTCTTGGCGCCTCCTTCGGAACATATCTGTGAGCCGTTTTTATGGCCCACGGACTTCGCCGAGGTGAATTCTCTTCTTGATTTTCTGGCCTTGCTTTTTTCCTGTATTTTTTGTGGCCCCTTTGTTGACTTTTTTCTTTACTCATTTTCAGAGGAATGATATGCTCTCCAAGCTCGTCGCCGTCGAACTCTCCAAAGCGTCCAACGACTATGCTGAGATGCAGAGGAAGTTGGCGGCTGCTTGTCATCGGGCCGAACAGGCTGAGGCTAACTTTGAGAAGGCCAGAGCTGCTAGGATTTCGGCCCAGGATGAAGCTCAGTTTGCCAAAAACCAGCTCGTCATCCAGCGAGAGCAGACGAAACGGAGGGATGCTGCTGCCGTGGTTGCCCAAGGGGAGGCTCTCCGTGTTTACACGGAGAAACTCTTTTTGAGCAGCCAGTTCTCGGCCTTTGTCGGTAGTCTGGTAAGGCTAATTACCGATAAGGGCGAGCAGGGGGCCGACGTCGTGCTGCCTCTGTACAGCCGAGAGATAGCAGCTCGGCTTCAGAATCTGCCGCTCCTTGAGGAGCTCGCTTCATCCTCGGTCCTGCTTTCTGCAGACCGAGTCCGGAGTTGTCGAGCTGATCGGGACGAGAACCTGGAGGCTATCTTTGCCTCCGCGGGACCCGTTTCACCCGCTTCGACTTACAACGGAGAGGGTGAGGCCGAGCCGCTGGAGCGGGAGGCCGAAGTCGAGCGGGCCGGGCATCCGGAGAAGGAAGCCGATCAGGAGGCGGAGGCGAGGCCGGCAGGATGCGAGGCCGAGGCTGAGGTAGCTCAGGAGAAAGAAGCTGAACCAGACCAAGGAGCCGGAGACGAAGCTGGCGGAGTATGATTTCGTCTCCCTTCTCTTAGTCTAGTTTCTTCCTTGTACGGTGGCCTTGAAGCCCTCCTAGTGTAAAAAATTTTCCTTGTGAATGAAAAATTCTCTACACTTGTCTTCGTATAGCTTTTCGTACTCGCCTTTATTCCTGTTGTATTTTACTATCTGCTCGGTACAGCTGCCGAACTAATATAGCTGCTTTGTACTCAAGGAGATGGAGATACTTCACTGGAAACGGCTGTACTCTTCGGCTTTAGACGAAGCTGAGAAAAGAGCTATAGCCGATCAGACGAAGAATGACGAGCTTCTGGCTCGTTTAGTGAAGCTGGAGGCCGATAATAAGGACTTAGAGTCCGATAAGAAGGATCTGGAGGCCGAGCTGAATACGGCCATTGCTGAGAGGACTGCGTATGAGGATTATATCCGTGAGCGCGGGGGAGTTACCATCTCGGATGTTCAGAGTCGAGTTGACGAACTGTGGGAGGAATATCATGTACTCCGTATGAACAATGTGCTGGAGAGCCCGGCTTGCCAACAAGTTGTGACATCACTGCGGCGTTGGGCTTCTCGGTACAACATTGTTCTTTCTCGGCGCCCCTCCATAGAAAGATTCCTTCGGCATATCGTGCCAACAGATGCTCGCACTCCAGATCAAACCTCTGGTTCCCTTGCTCAAAATCTTGCTCCAAGTCAGCAACGAACTCAGGAACAGCCGGAAACGTCAAGACGGGGACGGACTGAAATTCGCCGAGGAGTTGTGACTATGAGCGAGCAAGATCAGCAGATGCTTATTGCAGAGACTCTTCATCGCCGAGGGGTTAGGACTTCTCGGGCTCGGGGAAGAGGCGTTGGGTCGAGGATAGCATCTCGTCGACCTGCTTATTCTTCATCTGCTCGGAACAACCGAACTCGGCTTCCAGAGGATTTTGCAGATAGGTGGCTTAACTTCAGCAACCCTGGACAGTAGAATAGTCCTTTGTAATAGCGTAACGCCATTTTGTAGGGTAGCGGAGTTGTATGCCGAACAAGTTTTGAAAAAATGAAATTTTGTTTTCGCTTCTAACACTGTGTATTTACAGCTTAGCGAAAAAATTTCATCGTACTCGTCCTCGGTCTTATGAAGTAAACTTCTTTGACCGGACTTGGTCCTTGGTCTTATGAAGTAAACTTCTTTGACCGGACTTGGTCCTTGGTCTGATGAAATAAACATCTTTGACCGGACTCGTCTTTGGTCTGATGAAATAAACATCTTTGACCGGACTCGTCTTTGGTCTGATGAAATAAACATCTTAGACCGGACTCGTCTTTGGTCTGATGAAATAAACATCTTTGACCGGACTTGGTTTGTGTTCTAATTTGGCGATTTTTGTCGCCGGGATCGAACTTTCCCTTGTCCTAATTCGGCGAGTTTTATCGCGTGGATCGGACTTTCCCAGTTAACCGAAGTGGTCTTATGCAGTAAACCTCTTTGACTAGACATGGTCGTCCCCGGTCTTATGAGGTAAACTTCTTTGACCGAACTTGGTCGTCCTAATTCGGCGAGGTTTATCGCGTGGATCGGACTTTCCCTTATTGCAGTTCGTTTCAGACGAAGTGCTTGTTAAGCTGAATTGCGGTCTTGTATCCTCCTTGGAAGCTTGGACTCACAATCGTTGGCTTATTGCAGTTCGTTTCAGACGGACTGCTTGTTAAGCTGAATTGTGGTCTTATATCCTCCTTAGAAGCTTGGACTCACAATAGTCTTTAATAATCGATCTAAAAAGGGGATCAGTCTTTAAAGAACGATATACCTTGGTACCATTTGTAAGAGACGACAAGCACATAGAGACAAAACACATAGAGAAAAAATGAAAAAGATGAAAGAAAAAAAAACTTTAAACTTTTTACAAGTAAAAAACAAACAAATAAAAACATGTACCCCTATGACCGAACTAGACACAAGACAGACTGACCGGACCTTGTCTCTTACAAGTGGAACTTCTTGAGGTTGGAGACGTGCCATGTTCGGGGTACTTGTTCTCCTGACATGTGAGTCAATTTATAAGACCCTTTGCCGAGGACTTCTGACACCCGATACGGACCCTCCCATGTGGGCTCGAGTTTGCCCAGCTTTTCTGCTCGGCTTACTTCGTTGTTTCTCAAGACGAGATCTCCCACTTGAAATTGAAGCTTTTTCACCCTTTGGTTATAATACCGGGCTACTTGCTCCTTATACTTGGCTGCTTTTATGCACGCCAATTCTCTTCTTTCTTCGGCGAGATCTAGTTCTGCTCTCAGTCCGTCGTCATTCATTTCTGAGGAGAAATTTAGAGTTCGGGGACTGGGTACGCCGATCTCCACCGGAATTACGGCTTCAGTGCCGTACACCAGACTATACGGAGTTTCACCGTTGGAGGTTTTGGGTGTAGTTCGGTAGGACCATAGGACTTGAGGGAGATTTTCTACCCATTGTCCTTTGGCTTGTTCTAACCGAGCTTTTAACCCTTTCACCAGAATCCGGTTCGTTACTTCCGTTTGTCCGTTTGCTTGGGGATGGGAGACCGAAGTGAACCGCTGTTGAATGTTCAGCTCTTGGCACCAATTCTTGAACGTCTTGTCGGTGAACTGAGTCCCATTATCCGAGATGAGGATGTGGGGTATGCCAAATCGGCATACTATGTTCTTCCAGACGAAGTCCAATGCCTTTGAGCTCGTTATCGTAGCTAATGGTTCAGCCTCCACCCACTTCGTGAAGTAGTCCACGGCAACGATAAGGAATTTCATTTGCCGAGGAGCTTGAGGAAGTGGTCCCACTATGTCTATGCCCCATTGCATGAAAGGCCAAGGGCTTTGCATAGTGTATAGATCGGTCTGCGGCATCCTTGGGACATTTGCATGAATTTGGCACTTCGTACACTTCTTGACGAGCTGCACTGCCTCTTGTACCATGGTTGGCCAATAATATCCCCATCTCAGAACTTTTTTAGCTAAAGCTCTGGCTCCGATGTGGCTACCGCACGATCCTTCATGAACTTCTCTGAGGATGTAGTCCGTCTCTTCTGGTCCTACGCACCGCAATAACGGCTGGAGGTAAGACTTTCTAAAGAGGACTCCTTCATGAAGTTCGTACCGAAGTGCTCGGCACGTGATCTTCCGAGCTTCTCTCTTATCCTCGGGCAATTGTCCTTGATCCAGATACTGCAAGATCGGCGTCATCCAGTTCGGCGAGCTGGATACTGAATGTACCTCGGCTTCATCAATGCTTCGATGCATTAATTCTTCCGCCTTTGAGCTCGGATCTGAGGCCAACTTACTTAAGGTATCTGCTCGGCTATTTTCCGCTCTGGGAATGCGGATTATCCGAAAATAGGAGAAACTTCGGCTGATGCTTTGCGCTTTGTCCAAATACTTCTTCATTCTCTCGTCACGAGCTTCACTTGTACCCAACATGTGATTTACTATGACTTGTGAATCACAATGGACTTTGAGAGATTTGACGAGCAGACTTTGCGCTAACTGGAGTCCGGCCAGGAGGGCTTCGTACTCGGCTTCATTATTAGTAGTGGGGAATAGGAACCGAAGTGAGTAGGTTACCTCGTGTCCGTCGGGAGCGACAAGTAGAATACCAGCTCCACTTCCCATCTTGTTTGAAGCTCCATCTACGAATCCGCTCCAGCAGTCCGGCGGCTCTACTTCGGATTCCAAGGGCTGTGCTAGTTCGGCATTGGCAGAATTCTTCTGTTCGGCAATAACAGGAATTGCTTGATCGAACTTTGCTTCTGCAAGAAAATCTGCCAAGGCTTGTCCCTTGATGGCTTTCCGAGGTAGATATTCAATTGTGTGCTCTCCCAACTCTATAGCCCACTTGGCGATTCTGCCTGATGCTTCTGGTTTGGTCAACACTTGCCGAAGTGGCAGATCAGTTAAGACGCATACCTTGTGAGCATAGAAGTATGGCCGCAGTCTCCTTGCTGCATTTACTAATGCTAGAGCAATCTTTTCCAGAGGTTGATACCTGGTTTCTGGACCTCTTAATGCTCGGCTTGTAAAGTAGATGGGAAGCTGCTTTTGGCCTTCTTCTCGTACAAGCACCGCGCTGATGGTTTGATCCGATGCCGCTAAGTATAAGAATATTACTTCGGCTTCGGTTGGAGCAGAGAGAATAGGAAGCTCGGCTAGATAACTTTTGAGCTCGTCAAAGGCCTTTTTCTGCTCGGCTCCCCACTCGAACTTTGGTGCCTTTTTCAACACCTTGAAGAACGGCAGTTGCTTTTCGGCTGCTTGGGAAAGGAATCGATTCAGTGCGGCTAGACATCCGGTTAGCCTTTGCACGTCATGTATGGACTTCGGCATTGCCATGTTCTGAACGATTTGAACTTTTGAGGGGTTTGCCTTGAGTCCGTCCTTTGAAACCCAACAACCCAGAAACTTTCCCGAATCTACCAAAAAGGTACACTTTTGGGGATTAAGTTTGAGGTTGGCTTTCTTGAGCACGTTGAGAGTGGACTTGAGGTTGTGCTCGTACTCCGAAGTGCTTTTGCTTTTGACGACTATATCGTCCACATACACTTCGACCTCCTTTCCAATCAGGTGCCGAAAAAGCTTGTCTACCATCCTTTGATAAGTGGCTCCGGCATTCTTTAAACCGAATGGCATCTTTTTATAAGCGAAAATGCCGAAATCAGTAATGAAGGCAGTCTTTGAAGCGTCAATCTCATCCATTAAAACTTGATGGTATCCTTTGTATAGATCAAGAAAACAAAAAATTTCAAAGCCTATCAAAGCTTCTACTTTTTTATCTATGTTCGGAAGGGGATAGCAATCTTTGGGACAGTGCTTATTTAGATCGGTGAAATCTATGCACATCCGCCATCCTCCTTCCTTTTTCTTGATCATGACAGGATTGGCCACCCACGAAGGATACTTCACTTCGAATAACACATCCGCCTTCAATAATTGACGGACTTCGTCATGGATGACTTGACTTCGTTCTGCCGCAAAGAGTCTTTGCTTCTGTTTTATCGGCCGGACCGAAGGATCAATATTTAAACGATGAGTGATTACCTCGGGGGGCACTCCGGTCATGTCCAACGGAGACCATGCAAAGACGTCTTTGTACTCCTTGAGGAGCTGGATGGTTTTTTCCCGAAGTAGAGGCGTTCCCGCGAAGCCGATCTTAACCGTTCTGGATGGATCGTCTTCGTACAGCTGAACTGTCATCGAATTCGGCTCCGGTATGACTTCGGTCATTGCCTCTGACTCCGGCTGCTGTGATTGCTATGCTTGGTGGTGCCGATCTGAATGCTCGGCACTTCTAAGCGCAATTTGCAGACATTCCTTTGCTCTCTTTTGGTCACCTCGGATGACCGCTATCCCTCCTTTAGTAGGGATCTTGATGGTGAGGTGATAAGTGGAGCAAATGGCCCGAACTGTGTTGAGCCAGTCTCTTCCCAGGATGACGTTGTACGGGGACCGAGCTTTCACCACGAAAAACTCAATCATCGTACTGGAGCTAGTAGGCGCTTTCCCCACCGTGATGGGAAGGCTGATAATACCTTCAGGGCGGGTGTCCTCCTGGGCGAAGCTCTTCAGGGGAAGCGGAGCCGGGCTGAGCCGAGCTGGGTCCACTTCTAGTTTGTCGAAGCACTCTTTAAAAAGAATGCTGACTGACGCTCCTGTATCCACAAACACCCTGTGGATCAGTTTGTTTGCCACTCCGGCTTGGATGACAATGGCGTCTTGGTGAGGAGAGATGGCCGGGACGGGATCAGCATCCGAGAACGTAATCACTTCGTCCTGCTTCAGCCTTTTATGCGTTGGCTCCTCTCGATTGGAGCCCCTGCGCTCTGACTTCAGGGACGACTTGGTCTTCCCGGCAGGGAGAGCGTCAATAGTCAGGATTACTCCATCATATTGCGGCTCGTCATCGTCTTCGGGATCCGGCTGCCTTTTCGGATCCTGAGGAGCGCAGTTCGCACCTCTCTGCTTCTTATTCTTCTTTGACTGCTTGCTTTGGTATTTTTTCAATGTCCCTGCCCTCACAAGAACATCGATACCTGCAGCCAAGTTTCTGCACTCCTCGGTATCGTGACCGTGGTCTTGATGGTAGGAGCAGTAGTTATCCTGGGGTCGGCGCGCGGCTGATTTCGTCATCCGCTTTGGCTTTTCGAACAGGTCAGAGTGTAGTTCGAAAATTTCCGCTCTCGGCTTGTTCAGCGGTACGAACTGAGCGGGCGGCTTCTCGGGATTGAGACGGGGTCCCAATCTGTCTTGCACCGGAGTCCTTTGAATCCTTTCAAAAGGAGTTCGGCGAGGATGTCCCTGATCGCCAAAAGGAGTTCGGCGAGGATGTCCCTGATCGCTATGATCGGGCTTCCTCCTGTCTCCTCGGGACGATGAGCTGTCTAACGACCGTTTGCGACGGTCTGCCTCATCGGCCCGGGAGTACTGGTCCGCAATGTCCCACATTTCCTGAGCTGTCTGCGGACCGCACTCAACGAGCTTCCTGTAGAGAGCTCCGGGCAGGATTCCATTTTGGAATGCCGAGATGACAAGCAGATCGTTGAGATCGTCTACTTGCAAGCATTCCTTGTGGAATCTTGTCATAAAGTCGCTGATTTTTTCGTCGCGACCTTGACGAATGGAAAGCAGCTGAGCCGAAGTGATTCGGGCTTCCGCTTTCTGAAAGAACCTCCTGTGGAAGGCATCCATTAGATCTCGGTAAGATCTGATGCTGCCCTGGGGGAGGCTATCGAACCACCTTCTCGCGTTCCCGATGAGCAGCTCGGGAAACAGCTTGCACATGTGGACCTCGTTGAGACCCTGGTTCGCCATGTTATATTGATAGCGCCCCAAGAAATCGTGAGGGTCCACGAGCCCGTCGTAAGTCATCGACGGAGTTCGGTAGTTCTGTGGTAGGGGAGTTCGGGTGATGTCGTCCGAGAACGGAGTCTTCAGTGCTCCGTACACGGCGAATCCGATATCTCGTCGGTATGGAGGAGATTGAGTTCTCCTGTGATTCCGGTACCGAGGAGGAACAGGAATATGTCGGGGTTGAGGATTCTTCTTCCTGGAAGACACGGCACTACTGCGGTAGTGACTTTCATGTCTGGATGAGGAAGGAGAATCCTCCGTTTTCGTCTTCGGCTCTTGGCTCTTTTGCAGGAAGGCTAAGAACTCATCCTGCTTCTCAGCCAAGAACAGCTTGACAGCCTCATTCAAATCAGGCTGCTGGGAAGACTCAGTGGGGCGATTTTTGGAGCGGCCTGTTCCTTCGCCATGAGAACTGGTGGTGGATTTATCCCTAGGCTGTTTTCCAGACCTATGGGATGGATTGGCTTCCTCCTGGTTCTCACGGGCAGGAATGCGGGTACTCTGCGATCTGGTATGCATTTTTTGGGTGGAAAAAATGGATCAAAAATTCGCTTTATCACAAATTTTGTTCTCTGCTTCCC
This sequence comes from Salvia splendens, assembly GCF_004379255.2. NCBI lineage: Eukaryota > Viridiplantae > Streptophyta > Magnoliopsida > Lamiales > Lamiaceae > Salvia > Salvia splendens. Next base: position 238,315 of record NC_056033.1, read on the forward strand.
ACAGACGGCGCCAGTGATGAATCCGCGAATTATTGATGATGATGAATGCTCGTAAAAATAAATTACGACACGGACTTGCTATATGATTTACTGAGGTAAATCTACGTCCACGGGGAGAAATGGGGGCAGGTTTGTATTGCTTGATCTGGGATTACAGCTTACAACACAGACTTGCTATATGATTTTATCTCTAGAGAGCTTAACCTTTTTCTATCTGATCTAAGTTCTATTTATATAATGAACTAAGATCGTGGCTTGCATCACCACTAAGTCGTGGATGTCGTGTAGGTCATGGCCTAAGATCGTGGATGTAGTGTAGGTCATGGCCTACGATCGTGGCCTGAGTTGACACCACGTGGTAGTGGGTGTGTTGGAAGTTGTGGAAATCCTGTATGGGTCCACTAACTCCTTGTTCGGTCGAAATACTGAGACCGAACTGCTTTGGTTGCCGATCTGAGAGTAGAGCTTGATGCCGACCTAAGAGCAGAGCTTGATTGGTTGGCTTTTGCCGAGCTGTAGGCTGAGGCCGAACTCTTACTGAGACCGAACTGCTTTGGTTGCCGACTTGAGAGCAGAGCTTGATTGGTTGGCTTTTACCGAGCTGTAGGCTGAGGCCGAACTCTTTGGTAATGCCGAACTCATACTCTTCCTTGGGCTTTGGGCTGATGGGCCGTCACTGCTGTTGGGCTTGTTTAGTCCGTACCCCATCAGGGCACATAGAAGGGCTTGTGGAGGCTGGTGTAGCGGGTGGAGGAGCCGAAGGGGAAGATGTCGAGGAGGGTGAGGGAGAGGGGTAGGGCCACGGCCACGCTCAGCGACTTCAGGCCGAGTTCTTGTTTTTGTTGCGGAGGTGGTGGTTCATGTCGTCGTTGTGTTTGAGGTCAGGGGAAGCCATATTGGTGAGCTCAAGGTTGGGGAGGAGGTGGCGGAGAATTTTCTACAATGGACAGTCTTTATCTGCCAGATTTGCATGGGGAGATGCATGGGGAGAATTTTCTTCTTCTTCTTCTTCTTTCATACGGAGATGTATTTTACTCCATTCAAAAACTTATATCCTCTTCCATCCTCGTTTCTCTCATCATCACATATGTTCTATGTAACCACAAATTTCACTCTCTTCTTTGCAATTGAGTTAGGTTAGTTATTCATTGTTTCAGATACAAAAATTGATTGGGATGTGAAAATTCCATGTTTTTCTTTCAATTCTGAAACAAAATATACTCTACTCCTACTAAGTAAACGTTTTGTGAGAAAGAAATATGGAGTACAATATTTTCTCATACGAAACTCACGTATGGATGCATAGAACAACAGCATAGAATAGAATTAATTTAATCTCAACTAGCTGTTTTTGCACCCTCCAACGCGTAAAAGGATTGGTTTATCTCTCCAGCTTGCTCAAGAGATCTTCCATTGGGGGCACCTCCTTCACAATTTCTTGCCAATCAGGCATTCCCTGCAAACCAAATGCTTACTATCTCAACATGGAAATCAAATATATTGATCTCCGAATCAAGACTCTTCGATAAAATTTACATATTTAAGCTAACAGCAATGGCCATAAAAAATAGCAGCAATATGAATGCCAAAAATGTCCATATTCTAGTGGGAGACTTTGATCTTTGATGAATCAACTTCACTAATGCTCTTGTCGCATTTTTATGGTGGATAGGATATATTGATTTTTAGAATTGACACACTTAATCCTAATTTGTAAGCCCCTAGTAAAAGCCAAAAAAAAAAAAAAAACTGATCCGTGACTTAAGCCTCAACGTCTCACAATCCTGACCAGCTAGTTGCTTAGAGTGATCTTTAGTACGGCTAATGCAACAGAACAAGGTTTGGAGCACAGATAAAGATACCCTTCTCCACCAATACATTCACAAATCACAATGAAGAGTTTCATTTGAAAGCTGGTGATTTTTTTTTTCATTGGTTGCATAAAAAGATTTCACAGCTTATGAGGATTGTAATTAGCAAAGAATCACTAACCAGCCCTGATTTTCGAACACGGCCATCTAGACGGAGAATTATGTACACATCTTCACCCGGAGTTATGCCTTCAGCCTCTTGTTGATCTCTTATCCACCTGGAAGTAAAAAGGCTAAGTCCATATTTGGTTTAAAAGCTTTACGTGATTCAAAAATCATGCACATTAATAAACATTTTCTTACTGGAATATCCTACTCTCGGATAGGAAATACAGTATGAAGGAAAAATTATCATATGCCATCAATGGAGCGTTCCGAGTAAAATTGTGGTAACAGTTACCAAGAAAATTACAGCAATGCTTTTCTTTTTCTTGCTAATCGAGAGAGCTTAGTCAAAAGACATTCATAATCTCGCAAGTACCAACCTTTCCCATTCAGCAGGTGATACCACTTCTGCTCGGAATCGAATCTCAGCTTTGATTTTTGAATTTGCAACAACTGATTGAGTTCGCTTATCAAAATCTTCCTAGCAAAATGTAAGTAGAACAAATCAATCAGAACACACTGTTTTTTGATATATGTTCAAGGGAAGGTAGAACAATAAGTAGAATGATCTTTTCTCTCAAACAGGAGAAAAGCATTTTTTCGGTAAAGGCCATGACAGGTCAATCATACGAATATGAAAGAACTACCATTAACTATATTATGACCAACAAAAACTTGATAAACCTCTGTCAGATGGTTAAGGTGCAACACCATTGACACCATGCAATATTAGGAGGAGTCACTCAGATTCCATGACAAACAATTCAAGCCCTGTTTAAGTGTCTTACCCCAATTGATGGGAGAGAAGCAGCTGCTTTTGGAGAAAGACCAAAGCCTTTTTTCTCTGCCAGCAGTTCTCTCCTTTCACCCCATACAACAGGAATCAGTATAACTCCTCTCCGGAGAAGATCTGTTCGAAACCTCTCTGCCTTTCGCATGGCTGAATCAACTGTCTCTTTCTTACCAGCCAAAATAACCTACAGCTGGTAGCAGACTTAATGCCAAATGATAGAAGGATATAAGCAAAGTGTGGGTACTTGTGAACCCTCAAATCTCAATAGGATCAAAAGAACACAGGCACTACAACATAAACTAAGCCTCATTTCTAATAGGTTAAAAAGGAATTTGAATAAAAAATTCAACTTCAAAAATTATAAAAAAATTTGAGGAAATGTTACAACAAACGTTGACAGAAAATGCCTGAGGTCGTTTTAAACAAGCAGTTGTAACATCCAGATAGGATATGATGGCCAAACAGAGTTCGTAGAGGGGTCTTTTCTCTGTAACAACTTAATCCCCTAATGTTTGAAACCGTGTTAGAGAAAAAATGAGAGAAGAATGGTCACTAACAGGCCTTGCTGTGTCCCGTAGCTGCACAAGTTCAACAATCCTGTTTGTCGAAAGGCGCAGAGGAAGCCTTGATAGTGTTTCATTCCTCGTAATTTGAGCAATCTGTTCCTCCTCCTTTTTGTTGTCCCATAAGAATAAAGCCACAAAAACAATAATACCTGCACCATGCTGAGTCAAAAACTTAATTAATTTCTTGAAAGACTTCTGTTATTTTGGGCATGATTTTATGTCATGCACACATTATACATTACACAATAATGACAATATACATTAGACATTATACTTTACCTCCGATATTTATTCCTGCGTTTTCAGATGTCTGTAACAGGTCAGGAGCACCATCACCACCTTTGATTGCAGCAAATAGTCTAGGTATGGTTAAGAACAATGAGATTCCCGCAGCAGCTGTGAATGCCACATAGAAAAATCTGCGAATCCCACGGAATGGTGCCTGGACCTCACTAATGAGCTTCAGATCCCTTCGAAAGCCATAGCCTATATCCTCTCCACCCATTCTGGCCTGTTGATGGCAGTAGGAACGTTGTACCATTGGTAAGAATTGTAAAATGTTGTTTGGGGAAGGTGGAGGAGTTGGAGGTTGATATGATGTGAAGAATATTTAAAATAAGGTGAAGTTGCAATGACAAATGGTGCAAGATTTTACCTAGTGTACAATAGCGGTTGAAATACATTGGAATATCTTGAAAAATAGAAATATATGCAAAATAAAAGGTGGCAATAATTGAGAAGCTAACCTCTTCTTGCAATTCCTTGAATTCAGGCATAGCTCTAAATGAGGCCAAATCAGGATCATTTAGAATGGTTCCAAACTTGAGGTCATATTTTCTCAAAGCTGTTCGTAAACATTCAGCAGCTTTCTTGGCTTCCTCCTTTCAACACATAACAGAAGGGAAAAAAGATTCCTCATCAATGCAAAATGATCAAATTTATACATAGTTGAACCTGACCCAAAATTCTACACCGGCATAGTATAGCAGCTTCTAAATTGTCAATCAGAAAGAGACTAGATTGGCTTTGTCTTGCATCCTTCCCATGGAAACACGATTTCAACAAAGAACACAAATTTTACCTGTAGGCATGGCAGCAAGCTTTGTTATACAGCGCAGCTTGAGCCTCCACAGGGTTAGGATCCAAAGTGAGAGCAGTGTCAAACTGTTCAAGAGCATCCTTAACCTGGAATATAACTCGAAGAAATTGATACTAAAACTTGGAAGAACTCCCCTCGAAATATCAATCTTTGAAATTAGAGGCCCATTAAGAAGAAGAAGAATCTCTTTCACATATTCTTCAGGTTTTACTCCCATGATGAAACATATACAGCCACAATGAGTGTACGCGTAATGTGCATGAAATTTCCTATTTGAAATTCAAACCTTATCTCAACCGAGCTTAGAAATTCATTTAACTTGGATAATTATTAAATAGGCATAGCTCACACAAGCTCCAATCCAGATAAAAACAACTTGACTATTAATCCTAGTAAAATCAACGAAATACAAATACTGCAAGTCTACACAGACTGGTCATATCCAATACTCTACTTTGCAATAGCATCCTAAATCAATAACCAATTACAAAAATACCTTCAACAATGCGAAAAAAAGAGATAATTTAGTTTAAAACAAGTACCTGTCCTTTGGAGAAAAGCGATAGTCCCAAATTAACACATGACTCAGCCGTGGCGGCACTAACTTCCGGGGAAGGCGACGGAGAGCAATTAACTAAGTGTCCACGAGTGATTTTGGCGGGCTGGATCGACGCAGAAAACGAGTAAGAGGATGAAAAATTTCTGCTAAGGAAACACGCCTTTGATATCAACAACGTGCTCGAATTTGGCGGGGACGGGCAGCGGCGGAAATGGTGGTGGTGGAGTGGTGCAAAATTTGCCGCCGCCATTCAGAATAATAATTCATAGGCAATATCTATCGGTTTATCCAAAATTCTAAACTGTAACGGTTGCTACCATCCGCCGATATTTTATTTTTATTTAATTTAAATAATAGTAGTAATTCTATTTCTAGTACATAATTAATGGGCTGGATTCTCTCAAAGCCCATTTTTCTAGATTCGGATTCCTAATAAACGGCCCATCGTGTACCCAAAAGTTACACCAATGATCAATGTTAATCAAGTCTTTTCCCAAATACTTGTAGTATTACAATTGTTTTATTTTCAACCTCATAAATTTTACAGTGATTAAGAAAATTGTGGTATCCTTTAAGATTTCAATAAGGATTTTGTTTTGTAGTTGCAAATCAGTGTCAGCATAGTCAAACAATTATTCAAAATTGATTTGAATCTGAATGAGTTTTATTGATAGCACATATATATAATTTATCACTTCCTTCCTTCTTGGCAATCTAATTATATCTCTTTGTTTTATCATGGATTTATTTAGGAGGTCCTTATCACCTTTATTTTCCTGAATGATCATATTCATCTAGAAAAGAAAGCACTATGGAAGTGAATCGTATTTAATTAGCTGCAGTGTAATGAGGAATAATAGAGTTAAAGAATACTATTGTTTGTTGCTAGCTTAGATGGATTATGGATATGCATTTGCAGAATATTTTCTCAATTAAAAGCAATATGAGAGGTTGTGAATAGTTGTCCCACATTTTGGTTTGTCTTATTCTTGAAAAAGGCTGCTTCCGTCATTAAAATGATTTTGTTATTATTTTCAACAAAATTACGTGTGTTATTATTATCAAATTGATTTAGTGGAATTAATGCTATTTATTCAGATCGGATTAATCCGTTTAGTAATCCTCTATATATCCCTAATTACTTTATACATACTAAACAAGCAAAATCCGAGTTTACAATTCGAGATCATTCGCTAATTAACCATACAAATTTTACAATTTTCACACGATTTGTGTTTTTTATTTTGCCAAATTGATCCGACAAACATGATAAATAGTCTGAAATTATCAAAATTACAAGATTTATAATGTGACGTTAATGTTAAAAACAACTAGTAAAAGTAAGTTGACATATTTCACGTTAGCCTCTTGCGCACAATAAAGAACCCTGACCATTGATCATAAAATAGAGAAATAAAATTATACGGAGTACTACTACTAATAAAAACAAAAAATACAAAGGAGCTATTGCTTTGTCATTCACCACTTATCTTTTTCGAAAGGACATGACAATAATTTTCTGCAAAACTAATCTAATTAAGTCAGCTCATCCAAGAATAATTTTCTTTATTCATCTCATATTTCATCTATTAATAATAGTAGAATACAAATAATCAGAAATCCAACAGATGGCGTAATGTAACGACCATGTCTAATAAACAATATTAAAACCTAATCAATAATTATTGATTAGGTTGGGGTGAATATAGAGGTAAAAAGGCATTTGACGATGATGAAATTTGTTTGTGAAGTGGCCACGATATATCCACTTGGGAGAGCAATAATGCATGGATATTTCATAATGGATAAAGAAACCAACAAGTATTTTCAAGTACAACATTGCCATCATGCAACACCACATTAATAACGTACGGATCATGAAATTTTTTAGAGTTGAAATATGAGTTTGCATCTACAAGTATACATGCATATAGATTTCCATTTTCCTTTCATTTTATAGATTCCATTATATATCTTGTGATGTGGATTAGATTCATATTGTGTTCACCATCAATAGTAGATGTTTTCATTAAATGGTTTTCTAGAGCTCCCTTTTTTGGGTACTACCATATATCAACAAAATATAATGGAGGAACCCCCAAAAAAAGACAGATGAAACTGATTCATTTCTTTGTTTTTAATTTTCGATTCGTATACTAATTAATATTCGTTATGTGATTAATTAATTGATAGTGTTACATAGAAATATCAATTTATGGCCCTCAACATAATTATAAGTTATAAAACAAAACCCTAATTGTGATTGCAATGCGACGAAAAATATGTGAATAAATGAAAGTAGAATGGATAAGGCCGTATGAACTAAGAGCATCCACTACGCGGCGCGCCGGCGTCCCGCGACCCGTCCCGGAGAGACGGGTCCGTCGCGCGCCGCGTTGCAGCATCCGTCTCGTCCCGTCCCGCGTCCCGTGTCGACGAGACACGCGACGGGCCGTCTCGCCACGCGCCTATGCAACGTGGCGCGACCCGGCGTCGTGCGTGATGCCCACTCGCCAGCCCGCGAGTGGGCGTCTTCACGTGCTGACGCAATAAATATTTTTTTAAAAAAATTCGTTTTTTTTTTTAAAATAAATAAAAAATAAATTTAAATTTTTTTCTAACGGCAATAATACCATTTTTTGTTTTTTTTACTTTTTTTATTTTTAAATTAATTTTTTTACTCTATAAATACTCCTACACTCATCCTTATTTTACACACAACTACACATTTATTCTTCTATCATCTCAATTTCCTCTCATCACAAGATGTCCGGCGAAGGCAACTACGGTGGCTCCGGCTCCGGCGGGTGGGATCTCAACGCCTTCGGCGATTGGGAGACCATGATCAACACATTGGGCGGTTCCAGTGCGTCGACGCCGGGGACCCAGGGTTCGGCGACGCCGGGGGGTACCAACTACCCAACTTTGACGTTGATGCATATGCCCGTCCCTCCGCCCCGCGGTATTCGCAGGGATTATCCCAGATCCGGAAGGATTTTCCCGTTGATCCAATGCCGGGAGGAGGCCGAGGCGGTGGAGGTGGACGAGGCGGTGTACAACCCCAGTCGGGCGAGGACGAGGAGGATGAGGAAGAAGAGGAAGAGGACCTAGGCCGGCATCCGTACAGCAACCACGAAACGCTGGCGGTGTACAACGCCTGGATCACCGTCTCGTACGATCCCATCGTCGGGAATCAACAACCCCGGAAGTGTTTCTGGGAAAAGGTCTGCGAGGTCTACCACCAGATAAAGCCGAAAGGCTCCCGCAAGCGCAAATATAAAATGCTCCGCTCTCACTTTGACCGAGTCGACCGACAGGTCAAAAAATTCTGCGGCCTCTACTCGGCCGAAGCGGCGTGCTACCAAAGCGGCGCCACGGCAACCGACATTTTGACGTCCGCTTTGCGCGCCTACTACCAGGACACCCGTCAACAATTCAGATTTGTTGATGTTTGGCAGGCCGTGAAGGACGAGGAATGGTGGGCCGGCGGTTTCCGCTCCAGCACGGGCTCAAACTCGAAGCGCACGAAGCATACGACGAGTGGCCAATACTCGTCTGGTGGTGACACCGCTGAGGGCATCAGCCCACATGAGGCTGAATCGCAGGAGTTTGCGGGTACGGTCGGCGATGCTGGAGGATCCAGCCGTGGGTGCCGTCGGCCGCAAGGGACGAAGGCGGCGAAAGCGGCTAGAGCGAGGAAGGGCTGAGGCGAAGGCGGCCTCGGGATCGGGCTCTCGGGGAGGCTCGGACACACTTATGGTGGCGTACATGACAACCACAATGGCGGACACTTCCCGCTTCTCGCACGCCCAATTCGCGGCCTGGTGGAACGGAATTGTGCATATGGCAGCACAACTTGGCCTTCTGACTCCCCTTCAACCTCGAACGGTGTATATCTGGGTGAAATGGAAAGAGAAAGAATGATTGTAGGTTGATGATGATAATGGAAGACACCATTATGCAGACAAGGGCACGCTCATGTTGTCTGAATCTAGTCATAGAAAACAAGGCATGCCAAAAAGATATCTTTATTTTGCATTGTGGGAAAAGGGATGCAATTAAAGATTGAAAGCTGAAAATGACAAATTAGAATGCATGAGAAACAACAATAACTCTTCCACATTAAGCAAGTTACAGTAGCATTGAAGGTGACTTGAAATAATGAGGTTTGACCGCGTGTAGCACTAATAATCCCCGTGCTTATCTTGTTTAAAAATTGATTTGTAAGGATATAAGCAATGTGGTTTAACGAGGCCGTTCCGCCACAATGAAACACACCAACTCGTATTGCAGAGAGGCAGCAGGATGTGGCGGGACGACATAAAGGATTGAGTCCTTTTTTCTACGTATCTTTGTGTGCTGCATCCTTTTTCTTTTTATTACAAGTTATTATTTATTTTATGCGTATTTCTTTTTTCATGTATATCATATGGATATTCATTAGCATTTTTCAAAATATAATAGTAGAATCTGAAAAATAAAACTAATGTATATATTTTTTAAAAATATTATAAAATTAATAGTACTATATTTTAGTTGGCTGCGTGACTCAACTCAACCAATTAAAATTATCAGACTCATTACGACTGGACAAGATCAACAATGATTAACTCAAATTTTTAATTCTAACAAATATTACTAATTGTAAAGTAGTGCCAGTGTCCACAGTGGGGGAGCCGCGGCCAGGGCTCGGGTGCGCGGCCCCCACTGCAGAGAGCCACGAATCGCGGTTGAGGGCCGAGAGCCACGAGAGAGCCGCGGCCGCGGCCTTCACGCGGCTGAGCCGTGTGAGCCGGTGGCCCACCACTGCAGGGAGCCACGAAACGGCGGCTGGGCCGCGAAATTTTAATTTTTTTTTTATTTTTGAAAATATTTATTAATCCTACCATTTCCATTTCCATTTCCATTTTTTCCACTCCATTTTACACTTGAACACTTCAAAACCCTAATTAAAATCCTACCAAAGATGCAAGGTAGAGATGGTGATTCCCCGGGGTATGGAGACTCGGGATACGGCAACTTCCCAAATCAGATGTGGAGTCCACAATCGCCGCAATACCGTGTTCAGTCATCCTCCCATCAGCAGAAGAACGTGGTTCGCCAACAATCGGGGTTCGGTGACTACCGACCGAATATGGACGCGATCAACAACCCGTCTCAGCACTTTCAATCCTCCCAATTCCAATACACCCAATCTCTTTAGTCTGAATCTGATAGATTCACATGGGAACAGTTGATGGGTACACCGGAGACCCCGACATCCGGTAGTGTGGAGGTGGAGGCCCCCACCGGGGGTGGCCGAACCGGCGGTGGTGGGGGGCGAAGCGGTGGCCGAGGCCGAAATGGCGGCGGCGGCGGGGAGACGAGGCGGCGGCGGCGGTCGTGGGCGGCGAAATGGCGGAGACGGAGAACAGGGGCCCGGCGGAGGCCGCGGCGGAGACAGAGAGCAGGGGCCCGGCGGAAGCGGCGGCGGTGGGAGCCGAGGCGGCGGGCGGAGCGGTGGTGCTCGGCGGGGGTCCTGTACAACGACGATGAATCTCTTGCTGTTGCGCGGGCCTGGGAGGCGGTCACGATGAATCCGGTCATCGGTACGGATTAGACCGACGTTTGCTTCTGGAGGCGCGTCCTGACGGTGTACAACGGCTTCAAACCAGCAGACAGTGCCGAGCGTGATGAAGGCCATATCCGGAAGAAGTTCGGCCGGATCTGTAGAGCTGTGAAGAGGTTCAGTAGCATTTACGAGAGACAACTCCAGAATGCCGAAAGCGGCCGCAGCGAAGCCGACGTACGGGCGTTATCGTATCAGTTGTTTAATACTGAAGACTGGCCCAAGTTCACCTACTGGAATGAATATATGCTTCTCCGAGACTCCCCTCAATTCAAGGCGATCTGCGATAATGAGACCGGTCCTACTGGGAAGCGGACAAAATTCCGTGCCGACGGCACCTACAGCAGTGGTAGCGACTCACGTGCATTCGACCTGAATGACGATGTGTTGGAGGAGCCCCCCTCAACAATGTCGAGGCGCCAACGCCCGCAGGGCCAACAAGCCGCTATTCGGGAAGCTAGAACCGCATCCCAAGTCTCTGCTGCGAGCGCGTCAGCACCGCGTCCATCACCAACCGTGGCGTTGGCTCAAACACTGGAGGTGCAGATGATGAAGCAACTTGGGGATAACTTGTCCTTGTACGAGAAGTCGACAGACCCTCTCACCAAGAAGATGTGCTACGACCTCATTCTTAGATTGAGGTCGGAGTTGGGGTGGGCCGATGGGTCGGAGACGGGCGGAGCTACCGGCAGTGGGGGCGGTGGCGGTGGCAACGAAGGTGGTGATGAAGATGTGCCGGATTCCGATGACGCCACCAAGTAGGAAGGGTGGCGTCTTTTTGTGTAGTGTTTTTTAAAAAATTTCGTTGTATAATTTTCCTCTATCTATAATACGACGAAAATTTAACTTTAATTCGTTTTTTATTAAATTATGTTTATTTTCCAAATTATTAGGCTAATTAAATTTGTTGTAGTTAAATTAAAAAATATAATTAAAAAAAGTAAACAAATTAAATTTTTTTTGGGAGAGGGCCACATTTCGTGGCCGTTGTTGTTTTTGTTTATTTACCATTGCGGAGGGCCATGGAGAGCCACATTTCGTGGCTGGGCCAACAATGGTGGCCTTCAAGGGCCACCATTGTGGACACTCTAAAAATAAATCAGCGTATCTAGTGTAGTGGTATCATAGTACCGTGGGTTCGATTCCCCGGATACGCATAATTATTTTTTGTTTTGAATTTTTGCTTCTTTTTTCTGCATTTTTCTTTGCTTCTGCCCTTTGAAATCCAATACGGATCTCCTACTCCAACACTCACAGCACAATAAAGAGATCTTTCCATTTGAAATCTGAGTTATTCAGCAATTGAGAGTCATGATCAGAATCCTCCATTCCTTAACCACTCGGTGCACAACTCCCTCGCACGTCTCTCAGATTCTAGCGCAGCTTATCGTCCAGAATCTGACCGCGGACAGCACCGTCGCCGCCGCCTTCATCTCCTCCTGCCGCAGACACAACCTCCTCACTTCCGCTTCCTTCCTCCCCCTCTTCATAAACAACCACACCAGGCCCCACACCTTCGTCTGCAACACCCTTCTCAGAGCCTTCTCTCATTCCAATGCTCCCCACACCTCTCCAATTATCTACTCTCACATGCACACAAACTCCATTCCCGCCAATCACTACACTTTTCCTTTCGTTCTCAAAGCCGCCTCGGATTTGAAGTTGATTCAAGGAGGGGAATCGGTGCATGCACAGATTATCAAATTAGGTTTTCTCCGCGATCTATACGTTGGGAATTCTTTGGTCAATCTGTACTCTGCGGCTGGCGATATGGATATATGTCTCAAGGTGTTCGATGAAATTCCCGTGAGAGATGTCGTGTCGTGGACTGTCGTGATCTCGGGGTTTAAGGATTCTGGGAGGTTTAATGATGCGTTATTAGCTTTTGATGGGATGAGAAGCCAAGGCGTGATGCCTAATCAGGTGACTGCAGTGAATGCTTTGGCTGCCTGCGCAGGCTGTGGAGCATTGGATACGGGCGTGTGGTTGCACAATTATGTGAAGAGGAAGGAGTGGGAACTGGATGTCATTCTTGGTACATCGTTGATTGAAATGTATGGGAGATGCGGGAGGATTGAGGAAGGGTTGCGCATTTTCGAGGAGATGAGTGAGAAGAATGTATACACATGGAATGCTGTCATAAGAGGGCAAGCACTGTCCAAGAATGGGAAAGAAGCATTGTGGTGGTTCTTGAGAATGGAATGTGAAGGGATTAAACCCAATGCTGCTACTTTAACTGGTGTTCTCAGTGCTTGCGTGCATATTGGTGATGTGGATATGGGGCAACGTATATTTTCTTCGTTAGTTGATGGGAAGTATGGAGTTCCACCTAGTGTGGAGCACTATAACTGTATGGTTGATCTCTTGGCGCGTGCTAAGTTGTTAAATGAGGCGTGTAGGTTGATCAATGAGATGCCATTTGAACCTTCTGTGAGTAGTTGGGGAGCTTTAGCTGCTGCCTGCAGAGCTCAGGGTGCCTTTGAGTTGGCTGAATTTGCTGCTTGGAAACTTGTGGAGCTGCAGCCGGAGGGCAGTGCGTATTATGTTGCCTTGTCTAATATGTATGCGGAGAAGGGGAAATGGAATGATGCGAGGAGAGTGATGGAGTTGATGGCTGACAGAGGACTTAAGAAGGATATGGGTTGCAGCATAGTCCAAGTTTGAGCTGGCAGCCTCAAGTTTTGGCCGCTGCAGCTGCACTGTAAATACGATTGCTAGATAATGTGCATTAGAGTCCTTGATTATGAATTCTTGAATAGTGCAGTGTAGTGAAAAGTTTAGCCGCCAAGGTTATCAGATGGTTTAGCTGTTGCCATGCTTATTTGTAAAATCATTGGGAGTGCAAAGTCATCTGGTTTCGTGGTGTAGTTGGTTATCACGTCAGTCTAACACACTGAAGGTCTCCGGTTCGAGTCCGGGCGAAGCCATTAAGCAATTTTATGTTTTCTTCACATCATACTATTTTTCGGTACGGTATGATACCTTACCGACTGATTTAGGTACGAAAAATATATGAATTTTGTATATACCGCATTACACCGCAAAATTACGGTATATATATAACATATTTATTATTTATAATATTATATTTAAGATAAAATGTTATTTTCGATATTTTATATTTTTATATATCAAATAGCTATGATTTGCGGTATACCGCAGTACGGTACGGTATACCGAAATGTCGGTACGGTAACGGTTTTCAGGTTTTCATATACCGAATTTCCGGTATACCGCATCGGCAAGGTACGGTATCGTGTTTTCTCATACCGTATGCCCATTTCGGTACGGTATACCGTACCGATAAACGACTGATTGAAGATGAAGAGCATGGAGATAACGTGACTGATTTCATAATAAGAGAGGAGCATGGGACAACATGACTCTTTTGTTGGACAGGTAATTAATACTCCTAATACCAAACCATCGATTCGACCATTAACCTTTGTATCCTTTTAATATTGTGTGTATAAAAAATCGTCCCAATTTTACCACAGTATGAGCACTTTCTTTAATAGTACACCATTTTTATCACGTGTAACTTAGTGAAGCACTGCAGCAGATGACATAAAACAATTGAATGTAGAAGCTGATATTATTGTTATTTCCATTTTTTACAATACTAAACTGGTTATAAATTAAGCAGTTTCACTCCGTTGGTTTCATTTACCGTGGATATTTACAACATCATCGGGAAAAACATTAGCCGCAGAGGCAGGGAGGGTAGCATTGTATTTGACTTGCTAAAATGCTTCTTCTGGCTTCAGAAAATTGTGATACTCCCTGGCTCGAATTTGCACCGGTAGAAGCTGCATATACATTCACCAACTAGTCATTATCTTTTCTTCTCTCTCAATGACTTACTGGAGACCGAATCTCACTGGATGTCCATATAAAGATACGTGCACAAGTAGATATCTGTTGCTAAAACAGAGTATTTAAGACGCAATATATTATGGGACGCAAATGCAAAATGTCCACCACACAAACAGATAGCATTTCAACTTTTGTTAATACTCCCTCTGAAGTTGCTAGGCATCATCATTTCAGAGCTTGCATCAGTTCCGTCTGATTTAATACTTCCAAATTCAGAGTTTATTCTCAGCCATCGGTCCATCATTTATTTCATTTTGACAAATTTCTTAATAACTGTAAGAATGTCTGAAATGATTCATAAGAAAAATCATTTCCCAAGCTTAGAGTTTTGCAGCTCCAACCATCATATGCCCGCCTAGCCAACCCAACTTTAATAATCCACCTATGTATCAGCTTTACAAGGCTAAGTAATTGTTAACATATCACCGCCTAGAGAAGTGGGTGACAACCATATATCCTTATTTCATTATTTAGATCTAACAGTTCTTGTGGTGCTTCAATACTCGTCTTTTCTTCTACTTGAGGTATAGGACAGAAACCCAGTCTATCCAGTTCAACATGTCAGCCCAATTTGTTGATATTAGATTAGAAACAGTCATATCAGAGGTTAGTGATTTATTCGAGCCCAATTCTATATACAGGAGTGAGGAGCCTAGTAGCTGCATGTAAACTATAAAAACTTCTAAACGGATTGAAGCAGTACTACTTGGATTTAAGAAAAACTGACCTTCCATCCAAGCCAAGAATGACTACTGTATTCTTCTGCTGACCAAAAGCAACAATATATTGATATCCTTCAGGTAAACGAAACTGAGCCACCGACCATTCTGAGCTGAAATATTTCGGAAAGACTCCTGATGAAACAAAAGAAAACTGATTAAGTAGGCCTAGAAATGTTCAAAGAAAGGCAGTACTCTCAGTTTCCTCATGAAGGGTGCATAAACAGGTCTAACTACTAGCTTTGCAGCTATCAAATAGGAAAACAAAGAAAAGGGACAAAGAAAGAAGTCGAATAGAATTGTCAAGGGAACCTAGAAAAGAGCTCCACAAAGCAACACAATAAAACCAAGCAATATCCGAGATTTGACAATGGCAGACATGCACGATTTAAGAAGATTTCAGATAACAAAATCGGTTTCCAACAATGCTTTAATGATGTTATAAAAACTACACGGTAGTAAGTTGTTTTGTAGAATTCTCATTCAATTTTACATTAGTACTTGTGGGAAAGAATCTAATCCAATTTCCTTCTAAACTCAGATGAATCTAAGGCAACCAATTAGCAGGCTCCAGAATAAATTAAGAGAGCCAATTTCATTTAATAAGAGTAAAACTCAGCATTATACCTTTAATGAAAGACAATGAAGAACCTGGCATCACAGCAGAAGGGTTATCAGGAGGGCTGTTTGACCTCTCGCTTCCAACATTCCCCGAATTAACCTTAAGGTTGAAAACATGAACAGTTCCCTTATCACTTGACACTGCCAACCACTGAGCTGTGGATGAGAATGCCACGCTATATATTTCTGCCCTATCTGCACCCCTTCGGACCTGCAGCATATTACAAGTGGGCTCTTCTTAGGTCATTTTTCCATGGATAGAGCATAAACACAAACAAACTTAATAAGGCACAACACATAGAAAACAAAATCAGAATACAGCTTTCTTTCCCACTTCAGAACAATAGCATTGTCACCAACATGTAACAGCAATATATGCACAAACAGACCACTAAAGCAAGAACACCAATGTGAACTATGAATATCAGACAGCATACTCTACTCCAAAATTCACACTCTCTCCCACATATTCCAACAGATTTGTTACCTAAATGGCTCTTAGCACTTCTTCTTCAAGACCATGTTTTGAATTAACCAACAATAAAATTCCTTCGTCAAATGAATGAAAGACAAAAAAAATCAATTGCTGGTTGCTTTCCATAGCTTTTCATGAACTGAACTCAGTCCATGGGTCACCAAGTATTACCATACTAACTCTGATCAAGGTAAGCTGGCCACAAAATCTAATTTGCACCCTAGCCAGAAAACTTAATGGGATGCAACCATAAAAACTTTGACATAGTTTCAATTGTTGCTGTTGAATGTATCAACTAACATGAGATGAAGCACTTTTATCGAACATTGAAAGAATCAACTGAAGCCCAATGGCCTACATTATAAGACAAATAAACCAACAACATAAAGAATAATTGACCTCCTGCAGCAGACTCCCATGGTGTGTATTATATATCCTAACCAGCGTCCCCTTAGTGCTAGCAGTTGCGAGCATATTGCCGTCTTGCGAGAGCGTAATGCACGCAATTCTGGAATCATGAGCCATGATGAATTTTGTCCTCTTTGATGCGTAATGTTCCACCCTAACCTGCCCCTTCTGCAGGCCAGGACAAACCAGCACAAACGATCCCGCAACCTGAGAGACTGCACAGAGCCCCATGGGGTTGGCAATAGTCTCAATTTGATGCAACAGCTTCAAATCCGCGAAATTGTAGACAAAAATCTTCTGTTCGAGAACAACAATAATTCGATCCCTCCGAAGTCGAACCCCGCGTACTTGAGACCTGAAGGAAAGCTCCCCGATACACCTGCCCTGATGGTCGTCCCAAATCATGACCTTATTTAACGGATACTGAGGCGAGTCGCCTCCACCGACCAGTGCAAGTATATTCCAACGGAAAAGCATCTCGACGGCGCCAACTCCCCCGCCGTTTCCATCGAAATCACGACGGAAGGGATCGCAGTTATATATTTTGAAGCAGCGATCGGTGCCAGTGGCGAAGCAGCCGTAGTCCTGGTTGAAGGAGAGATGGAGGAGCTTGATCGGGCTAGGGCTAGGGTTTGGAATCGCGGACGTCGGTGTCGTAGGGAGATCCTCCGTCGTCCGGAGGCGTGTCGGGCTGCTGGTCGAGGTAGGGCTGGAGCATTGGGGGAGGTCAGATTGGGGTCAGGGTTTGGGCTACAAACAGCATGTGCATGTGTTAAGGATTAGTTATTACCCCACAGTCTAGATACTTCGATGGGAGGTTTAGATCAGGGTGGATCCAAAAAAAAGTTGGTAGTAAAAAGCTGGAAGTAGTAATAGTGGCTTGGTAAGGGATTAACATGATTTTCTAAAAATTTTGAAAATTTAGAAGTAGAAAATAATTTTTTTAAGAAAAGATTTTTCCCTACCCACTTTTGCCAAGTGTGTCCACCCTGATTTAGATTATATTAGTGACCGTTGTAGATAGATGTTGAATTAATAATTGAATTTTATGAAGAGTTCATGAAATTAATACTGTGGAAGTAGTTTATTTTTTGATCAGATCTTGTTATTTTACCTGTTTTATAATTAGTTTACGGTTTAGATCATAATTATATATAATTTGGATGGTTTATAGTATAATATAAGAGGATATAAGGTAAAAGAGGTTCACCCTTGTAGTAACACTTAACTCTTAAAAGGCTCTTCAACAATCGACAACAATATCATAGCTCTCTACTCATTAAAACATTAAGTTCAACAATTAGCAACAACTATTAGTGACAACAATAGCAAATTAGCAACAACACAAGACATGTAGACACGCATACACTACACAAGACACAACATATACACACACACCAAAAATGAGGGAATAAAGTACTTAGGGGTAAAAGCGACATGCAGTGGTGGCTAAGGCATAGAGGTGTAGATAGGCTGGAGGCGGGCAGTGTGTGGAGGCGAGAGAGAAAGATAGACAAGTGACAAAGAGAGAGGAATCGAAGCGATAGAGATATAATGTAGGCAATGGTGGAGTGGTAACAATTAATGGAAGGAAAGAGAGGGGAAAGGTGAGAGATGCAAGTGATGGGTTAGGGTCTAATAGAGTAAGGCAAATCTAAATTAGCATTAAGATCACAACAACCAAGTATTCGTTGGTAAAACCCAAGATTTTGAATTTAAAATAAATAAGTTACTAAATCTTCTTACGGGTCAATCAATTGCTGAAATTGACAATAGTTTTGTTGCATTCACTTTGCGGCATAATCCATACGGGGATTTACCGAAAGCCAATTTCATCGGTAATCCATCGACTAGTAACAACGAATCATAATCCGTCCAAATCCCATCGGTAAGAGCATCCTTAACCCTGGCCCGGATTCAGGCCCCAAGTCTTCTCCACGTCATCATTCCTCTAAATTTGACTCTCATGCCACAACTAATAAATTGCACTATTCACAACTTTAACCTATTTTACTCGTAAATGCAATAAGTTGAACAATTCAAACCAGGAAAATACATTGTTTAGTAGAAACTAAAATTACAAATCCTAGACAAAGAAAATTAAAAATCCTAGAAAATAAAAATACAAGTCATACATTTTTTTAAAAAGGATAAAACTACTACTTCTTCATTTGTGCGCAAAGGTAGGCGATCATCTCATGGTGCAACTCGAGATCGAACTCCGACATTGTCGAGGTATCCCTCGATGTCAACTCCGTCAGCTGGCTCATCCGCCAGGTAATACTCATCTCCGACATAGAGTCGGAGATCTTATCCAGAGACTGATTGGGCGGCTGTGGCGGCATAGCGGAGTAGCTCGCAGTTGCCTTCCCCTTCGCTTTCCTCTTTGTCGTCTTGTTCCCATCGGACGGCTTTGAGTGCTAGGGGATGAGAAGAAGACGTCGTCGTCCGTCACGATGAGGTCGATCGACGGACCTCCTTCGCTCGAAGAGTAGTTTCCGGCGGCGGAAACTTTGGTTCTCTTCGGCGCCCCACTTGTCGTCGGTTCGGTCCCACCGGTGTACTTCGGGCTCTTCTTGACAATCTTCCAAACGTCGAAGTACTTGAAGTGCTTCTTCCCGTTAGCGAAGAACTCCGCCTTGGCCTTCTCCACGAGGTCCATCTCTCTGTGCCCGCTCGGCCACATCCGGATTACGTTGGTCCACTTGCCATTCCACTTGTTCATCTCCTTCTGGACCCGACTCCAATGCTTGCGCAGCTTCACGTAGCTACGTTCGAACGACCCTCTAGGACGACCAGCATTGTACTTCTCCACAATCCGCTGCCAGAACACCTTGCCGCTCTGCTGGTTGCCGATGATAGGATCCTCGGAGACATCGGCGAAGTTCTTGGCCAGCCACAATGTCTCGTGCGGACTATACTTCTTCGGCCCCTCATCATCCGCAAACTTGCCCTTGCCCCTCCCTTCAGCGGGCTCCATATCACTGATCTCGTACTCATCAGTGCTAACTGACGATGTTATGTCGATGTTGCTAGCCACCCCCGGACTAGGCGTCGTATGCGATGGGGGTGATGGCGGCACGTACCAATTGTTGGCGTTGACGAACTCGTTCATCTGACGTTCATCGCTGTTAAACCACTCCATAGAAGCTGAAAATATAAGAATTCAAGAGGATTGAAATGGATAAAGTGTGGAAGAATGGTGGTCAAATGTTAAGTATTTATAGACAAAAATTCAAAAAAAATAAAATTTTGTGGACTTGCGGCCCGGCCCGGAGAGCATCTAACGCTGGGCCGGGACGCGTTCGTTGCGGCCCGGGCACACTTAACGCCGGCCAGGCCGGACCCTGGGAGCGTCCCCAGGCCGCAACTGCAGCCCCGGGACCGGCCTGGGCCGGAACTTTTTCCCCTCCAATGGCACGCACGGGCCAAGACTCGCTCATTGCGGCCCGGCCCCGTGCGTTAAGGATGCTCTAACACCCATTTTTGGTGCAAATTAATTAATTGTTCGGATCTACTATTTCATGGAGTATTATCTTATGGGGAGAGACGCATAGCTAGCTAGCTAGCTATTCACAAGTACAGTATTTTGAGAGTAATATATAAGTGGTCCCTTTCGGCATCTAGGGTTTCTGCATTGTCTAATTGGGAATACCACAAGTTATATTTCTTATTGCATAATTAATTAATTGTGCAACAAAAGTCGAGTACTTTACCTTACAAATTTGATATTTTAGATGCTTGGGGTGTACAACAATGTTTTCAAGAATACACGAACTGGACAACAACGTGTCAACTGCACATTTATTTGGACTAGAGTGCTTTGATCTACTATATTAAAAGTTATTTAGAGAAATAAACTCGTTTTCCGAGATGCATCAAAATATTTTTAATTTGCTAAAAAAGGTAACTGAATGAGAAGAAGCAGC
Source organism: Salvia splendens (assembly GCF_004379255.2). Classification (NCBI taxonomy): domain Eukaryota; kingdom Viridiplantae; phylum Streptophyta; class Magnoliopsida; order Lamiales; family Lamiaceae; genus Salvia; species Salvia splendens. The sequence goes on from NC_056033.1 coordinate 258,944, forward strand.
TGCAGCATCTGGATTACAAAATTTAGGGGTATTTGACGGAACAATTCTATTTTTGTTATAGAGAACTAATGGAATTCCATTTTAATGAAGGAGATTAGATTTATTCCGGATGGGGGAGTGACGCACAAGGGTTATTTAACTCTAACAAGTTCACCTAGAAAACCTCACAGTTTCTAATCATGTGAACTCCTTGTATGTAGTAGTAGCTAGGGAGTACTTGATATTGTTAATTTCTCTTTAATTTGTAAAAAGATACTACTCCAGTAGTCAATTGTTAGTAATTTTGGTATGTTCACGAAAAGTGAAATATAAAGCGATGGATCTAATGTACTATTTCAAAATTAAACGTGCAAAATGGAGCGGCTAGAAGAGCTGAATCGTCTTGCTTTGACTTGAATCCAGTTCAAACAACACTGAAATACTAACCCTAATTCGAATTTCTTATCTGCAAATTAATATACTACTAATTACATAAAACATTCAAAAACTGCAAATCCCAATCTTGGTTTTATACAAAAACGAGCTTCAAAGGCATTAATTCCACAAACTTAAGAAACCCAAATTACTCCTAGTAAGCAATAAAATTAGTAAGTTTTAGGTATTCATACAGCCCCAACTTGTTCAGAACAACTTGAAGAAGAAGAATTTGCAGCAACAAGATGTAGTAATTAATTAAAAATCAGATTTAATGAAAACATGTTCAACTCCTGTTTGCTGACTTTTGTTAAAGCCCTAATTAAATCCTCCTCTTATCCATGAGATCGAAACTGAAGTGCAGCGGGGAGGAGGCGGTCTCGGTCTCAGCTGCAGCGGCCTTATTCTGATTGGCCAGTCTCTCCCCCTCCGTCTCCCTATAGCGAATTAGGTACCTCTTGAGGGAATCGGAGTAGTCATCAAAGCCCAAGCTCCCGAGAGCCCAGCAGATGTCGTCGCCGTTGACAGTCTTGCGCTTCTCGCGGTGGCACTTGTCAGAGGCCTCGCCGGTGACGAAGCTGATGAACTCAGAAACGCATTCCTGCATGGTCTCCTTGGCCTCCTTGGAGATCTTAGCGTTGGGCGGGAGGATCTGCTTCATGATCCTCCCCACATTCGCGATGGGGAGGAGCCGCTCCTGCTCCTTCGCCGCGCCTTCCTCTTCGCCGGAAATTACTGCATAATTAGATCGATGCTTGTTTGACTGGTTAGGGCCTATGCTATCCACCATCTTTCTATATACACAGACACGTTGCCATCCCCCTTACTTCACCTCTATATATACACATTTTAAGATATGTCTATGCCTGTAATTTACTTTTAATAATGTCATCAAAATTAACTCGTAGATGGGTGGGAAAGTGTTACTGCTTAAGTACCATGGTCAACTATTAAGTCGGGACTTCGAGTTATCTCAGTAAGCCAGTGTAAATTTAAATAAACATGAACTATTTATACATATATGTAGCAGTGAGATGATCAAAGTATAACTAATATTAAGTGTATAACTAGAGAACAAATTTCAGCCATTAGATCAAAATGATCTAGTTCACTATATGAGCGATTTAGTTCACTATAAGAGTGATCTAGTTCACTACATGAAGGAGTGAACCAAAACACCATTATAGTAAAGTATTTACTTCGTGAATGATTTAGTTCGCTGTAAATGCATTTTGGTTCACTTCTTCCTGTAGTGAACTAAATCGCTCTTATAGTCAACTAAATTCGTGTTCTCTAGTTATGCATTTAAGCAGTGGTTTCCCTAGATCACTACTCTATGTGAGCATATATGTTAAATATATATTGTTTTATTTTTAATCTGGAGTTTGTAAGATGGTTATAAGTAGAGGATGCAACTTCGTGACTGGTGTCCTAGTTTTGTGTCAACAAAAATAAATATTTGTTTAAATTCAAAACATAGTTTTAAATTTTATATTATACTAGTATCTTAATTTATCATGTCAAGTCAAACATACACATAATTATACGATTGCAAGTAGCTAAAAAATCGTTTGCATAGTCAGTATCATCACACACTTTTGCAGGCAACTTAATATTTAGTGAAATTGTAAATTGAAGCGAGTTAGGTCACCTTTCTCAGTGTTAAATTGATAGTTAATTAAATTCCAGCTAATTAAATAGTACTAGTTAATTATTGAAAAGAGAAAAGGACTTAAGCAATTCTTTATTCATTTATAGTAACTAAGCTTATAGATGGTCCCCTCTTACGTTTGCTCTCAAATTGGTTTAATATAATATGGATTAAAAATTAGATTAGCAAGTTAATTATGGATTACTGTGGTGCACAGGTGCCTGGCGCAGAGCGCATTGGTTGCTACCAAACAAAACCTAAAAAGAACCAAATTTTGAGGATTATAATCCAAACCCATGTTGGATTACCTGTACTACTTAATTAGGTCTAGCTGCACATATTACTATATATGTACATATCTATCTCTCATATTTATATGTATGTATTACCTACCCTACTCGATAACCTATATATGGATATGTGAATCTTTTAATTTATCCTTTCCGAGAAATCTAGTATGCAGAATATATTACCATAATATTATTGTTTGGTTTCTGGAACGACAAGAAAAACATGGCTTAAAGTAATTATAATTAGGCTTATTTTCTTTTTCTTTAATTCTTTTCTTTCCCTCGTTCGACCAGTACAAGAGAGTTAATTTTATTCCTAGATTGACTCACAAAGTTTGGATATGAGTATATTATACTTCATCTGTTCCACAAAAATATGCATTTTTTTTCCTCTTTAGTCCGTCCTAATTATTTCAGACTTGCAACAAGACCTGTCACAAAAAACTTGACATTCTTATATTATAGGTAATATAAATAATAAATTAATAAAAACTTAGTAATCAACTATTATATATAATCTAAAATTGGCACTCTTATCTTACAATATAAATTACAAATTAATAAAAATTATTAATCAAATATTATAATCTAAAATAATTACGATATATTTTACTTAGCGTCCCATTAGTAATGGTTCCCTATTTAAAGGACATCATATATCTTTATTAGTTCAATGTAATTTAGATTTAGATAAATCCATATGTCATTTTCCTGAAGTGCTGAGTTTTCCGCTGAACAGTTAACCCCTAACACCATCAAGATTGGCAAGATTGTGACATCAAACATATAGTAATAAGCTGCACATAAAATTTTTTTGAAAAAAAAGAGTTAGAAAAAGTGGTCACCAATAATTGACTTGCAAAATTTACGTACCAATACAAATACCTAATTCCATTAATCCCTTCCATATCTAGAAGCCCTGTTTAAAAAAAGAATCAACAAATAGAAAGTAATTAAATTAGTGTAGCCATTCCAAATTATGTTTATGCCTCGTGTATTTAACGTAATCATATATTTATAAAAATCAGTTTAATTTTATGTTCATGTTTTGGAGGGGCGGAGCTGTAAGGGGAGGAAAAGCACCCACCAATCAAATTTAATTATATGTATTTATAAATCATCAAATTTTGTTATTTATGTGAATATTTGTGTACATATCTCTACCATCCTGACAAAATTAGTTAAAATCATAAAGATCTAGTTAACTGAAATTTAGAAAACTCAGTTCTCAACTACTATGTTTTTTTTTCTCCTAGCCCGTGCACTTGGGGATAATTCCCTATAAAATACAAAGTTTTTTGATAAAATAATGGGTAAATTCACTATAAAACTGGGAAGTTTGATCAAATTATTTTGGTTTGTCATGCATCTTTTGAAATTTGAATGAAAAATGAAGTTTAAAAAATGAGAAATCGATGAGATTCAATTGCAGCTCAACTTACTTAAGGTTAGGTACGTACTTTAATTTAGAGCTGTAATTATGAGTTATGACGGCATGCTGATGGCATTTGTATAATACTGTGAATTATGTACCCTAACAGAGTAAAAGGGTAGTTAATTAATAGTATTAGTATCTGTATATATTCTAGTAGTAGGTAATTAATAGTTAATTTGTTCACTATTCGGAAAACTTTAACAACATATTACATCGCTTCAGAAAAAATCGAGATAGAAAAATCTCTCCATTTCCGTAAATTTGTCAATTAATTAGAATTTTTCGTCATGCATATATCTTTGAACAATCATCCCACGTGTTTTCATGCTTAGGATTTTAAATAATTAATTAAAATGATAGTATCAATATATGTATCATTTGAATATATTATATACTCCTATATAGCATCGTTATCTCCTTAGGAGTATTGTGTTTTTTTGTTTACACATATGATATAGTACAACTCACACCAAGAATAATAATATGGAATTTCTTAGAGATTATAAAAAATAAAATAAAATAAAAAAACATGAGAGAGTAAAACCTAAATGAAGAATAAAAATGTCAGCTTCAATTGCCAATGGCTGTGAACTTAAGTGAGTACTGTTTGTGAGGTAATATGGTCAATATATATACCGATTCACTCTTTATTGGAATCCTAAATAATTAATATTCATAATTCGGAATATATCCCAATATGCCCATTATAACATTCATTACTATTTCCACTATACTACTTAGTATTTTATTATTGGGGTTTAACCAATAATAATGTTCCAGCCGTACAGTGAATTCACTATTGCATGGGACAGGGAATGTGGTTCAAAAATTAGCTTGAAATAAACAAATATTATGTGACTTTTGGTCTTATCAAGTAGGAAAAGCATTTTAGGACCACAAACTAAAGTAGGGATCTGGTTCAAATTTCACTTCATTATTTTACTTATTTAAGGTGAAAAGTTTTTGGTGCTAATATATAAGCTAATTTATATATTGATAATGGATCATATAGTACTCAAGTTGAAGTTTTAGACAACAGATAATTAATTCGTAATATCAAATTTTATTCGTACATTCTTCACATCCAATATTCGCATTCCACAATATTTTCTAGGTATTAGGAGTCTGATTCCATGCAGTGGCGAAGCCACGTTGGGACCGAGGGCCCTGGTCCCCCATCAATTTTCCCATTACAGTATTATTACATATGTAAACAAACACTAACATGTGTATTGAGTGGTGTAGTTGGTTGGAGACCTTGTCTCTTGTCCATTAAGTCAATAGTTCGATTCGATTCTACTTGGTCACACCTTTTTTAACCAATTCGTTTTTCTTATTCTTTATGTCTATTTATGCAACTTTTTTCTTCTGCTTGGAGTACTATGCAACATAATTTGTAGTATATTTTTGTTTCTCTTTACTTACTATTTTTTAGAACATAATTTTATTTGTTCTCTTTTATAGCATTAATTATGGTAATTTAATTCTGTCACTTTGTAATTATTTTCTTCCATTGTTGTACTTATAATAATAACAAAATTTTAAAAATAATTATTGTATTCTATTATTTGTTACTCTAATTTATATTTTCGTTGATGTTTTTTGTGACATTTAACAACATAAAAAATTCATTCGTAAAACATAAAAAATATTGATTATTTAGAACTCCCAACGTCGCAAACATTGAAAAAATCTTATAAATATTAATAGTAATTTGGGCCCCCATCGTAAAACTTCTGGCCCCGCCACTGATCCCATGTTATATTTGAACCAAATAAAATAAATCAAGTGGCTTTATTAATGCCTTTTCAAAAAAGATTAATAAAGGTCGGAATATTTTTGAAATGATCCTTATAAAAATAGAATATGCATCCTTTTATATTCGAACACCAAAGACTTTTAATTTTTGAGGTTGACTTTTAGCCATCCAATCTACAACATTTTGCATATAAAATCCAACCATACGACTTCACAAAATTTTCTTTTATTTGAATTCAACAACCAAATGATGATGGAATATTCCACCAAAATAGAAAATGAATTGCTATTTTGGGGTTGGAAATAAGGTGTTACATTAATTAGGTGTCATGGTCGCCTTTTTGAGATTTGAAATTAGTGAAATTATTGCGGTTTGGTAAGTGCAGGAATAATTAAAGAGAGGTAACCAACATGATGTAAAACGGTGTAAACGTAAAAAAAAAATTCGCTAAGCAACATGTTGTTAGAGATGTGGGTGATGATGTGATAGGATAGGATAGGAGTGTGTTGAGATATTTACAAATACGAAGGAGTGACATGTGATATTTACATATAGGTAGGTTGTCCAAGAATCTAGGGATGTCAATGTAGCCCGCAACCCGTGGGCTGACCCGAATAACCCGCCAAATTTATAGGGTTAGGGTTAAAAATTTCTAGCCCGATAAAATTACAACCCGATTAGCCCGCACCCGATTAACCCGCAACCCGTTAGGGTCAGACCCGAAAACCCGATGGGCTGGCCCGAAAACCCGATAAAATTTCTATTGTTTTATTTGTTTGACTCCGAATTGGACAATTTCATTAATTATTTTTATAATATAGATAACTAAAAAAATAACATTCAATTTTATATTAAACATATAAATTATATATTAAATTTTTATTAATATAATAATAAATAAATAAATAAATTAGAAACTTCTAATTCATTAATAAATATTTAAATTTATAAACATGTTTTAAAACATGCTTTAAAATATTTAAATTTATGTTTTATTTTACACAAATCTCAAATATTAGTATTTGATCATGTTTGTGTTTGAGTTTAAGTATAAATCTCAAATTTATCATAACTAAATATTTATATTTTATAAATATAACTAATTTTCGTCATTATTTATTAGATTAATCGCATGTTAATTTTATCGGTAGCAACCCGATTAACCCATTGGGCCAGCCCGAAACCCGAGCGTTTAGGGTTAGGGTTGAACTTTTATAACCCGAAAAAATCTCAACCCGATTAGCCCGCACCCGATTGACCCGCAACCCGAGTAGGGTTGGCCCGAAACTCGGTGGGCCGTCCCGATTGACATCCCTACAAGAATCAACCCTGTTTGCTATCTAAAATGACTAGTGAATCTCTCCTCATCTGACCAATAGGAATGCATCTCTGATAACTTTTGGAATGCATCTGAAACAACTTAGAAATTCAAACATGGACATTTGTTGCGTACGAGTTGGGCTTCCAACCACTTACGAAATGCATACTTCAAATTTGGGCTGTCACATTTATGTTCCATGTTTCAGCCCAATATCGCAATTATCATTTTCCTTTGTAATTTCAAATCTGTGGCTATTAAAAATACTCGAACCGACTTTAAATACATTTTTGGGGCCACACTCTATAGGGACGGTGATGATTTGACAATGTAGGGCGGCATCAACGGTTCACCTCTACTCACACGTGAGTATGGGCCGATTGGTTTGCATGAGAGTGGGATTAATAGTGGAGTGGAGACAATCTTCCAACACTGACACTAAAATATTTTTAAAATCCAGTAAATAGTAGCATAAAATATATTAAAATTAAATTATTGTTGTATACATAAACCATATAGTAGCATATTGAGTATTATTAGCTATATAATTTTATTACCAGATATGAATTACTTTATTAGTGTTTGATAGTACAATTGTTTGCAGTTAAATGCATCGCGAATCGCCCATATCCTTCGTCTATGTTTTCGAAATTAGTAATTACGTACGTTAGGAGTAGTGTTTTTTTTTTTGCATGTGAGTTTAATACACACATTCATTTCTCAAGAATTATATGAAGAAGTTGCCAAAAAAAGTAAATGAAAAAATCATAGATACGGTCAAAATAATGAGATATTGCTCTATCAAACAAGTACGGATAAATAGCTTGTGTAGACAATTACTAGAACAATAAAAGATCGTGGATAAGGTTTTTCATACATTACTACAAGCCAAACGTCAAATTTATTTATTTTTTATATCTGAATTGGACTAGATCAAACACTGATCACGAGCGACTGATTTCAATCCGATTATTTAAACCTTAGTTTTGGAGGGAACTTAATCAACTATAATGTACAAACCGATTTAGCGGCCCACATAAAATTTAAGATCACGAGATTTGAGTGAAGGAGACAATATATTGAGCAATGATTCAAGTTTAGTTGCTTTTATGTCGATTAAAAAGTTATTACTACCTTTATGCAACCATATTTTTACAAGTCAAAAAGTCTAGATTATGTGAAGGTAAGTAAAAACCATATATCCCCTCATACGCAACTTGGAAAATTTTACTAGTAGTATTATTATTGTGGAGTATAATGTTTTATAGTAACATAATTTATTAGTATATCCCATATAATATATATTTAATAAAATTTCAAGGATGTTATACTTATATCCCATCCTTGTTATTTATAGGAGTGGTTTAATTAGTGATGGTGAGTTTGATTAAATGGTTATAGTTAAGTACTGACAATATGTGGGGATTGAATGGATACTATCCATATAATAATTTATAAGTTGAAATACGTAAATTAAGTGAAAATAAAACAAAAATATGTAGACTTCTTTTTCAAGGTGGGCTCAAAGAGTTACAATCAATTGAATATAAATATTAGGGCTGATCTGTCTCTGCTTTTGTTTCTTAGTATATGGAGCCTTTTTTTTAAAATTTTTATAATTACAAATAATTAATCAATGTATCAATAATTAAATGTATAATTGACCAAGTTCCTGCACTATGCAAATCTGCAACGGAATCTAAATGGCTCTTTCACACATTAATTATAAAAGATTTCTGATCAAATTAATGTCCAAATCAAAGTAAGTAAATTAATCGAAATCCTCACGTCGTATTCATCGGTTAAAGTTATACAATGGGAATTGGGAATAGATAGAGGAATATATAGTGCTCTAATCTGACTTATTTTGTTGGTCTTACACAATAAGCGCGTATTTTTTAGATAAATTGTCCACTAATCCTGCTTATTTTAATCGTCAATTAATTATTTTTGTTGGATATGGGTGTCATTATATCTGTGTGCTGCTAATGATGTTCATTAATTGTATCGAATTCTATCGATGAATCCCACGTAGAATTTTTGTTTTTGATTAGGAATCAAGAATTTTGTAAAGTGCTTGAAATTCTACTTTCTGTCTTCTTCTTGTTTTTTATTTTAAGCAGCCGGACTGCTTGTTTGTAATCTAATAGGGTTAAGTGGAAATACAAAGGCAAATCCACATTTTTGTTTGATTCAAATTCGTTTGAGTTAGACTGCTATTATGTACATAGTTATAAATGGATTAAACTTAATTTAGCATCTTCCTTTGTTAGCCATAAATCATTCGACTTGATTTCGGTTAGCATGCATGCTGCTGTGAAAATATAATTTTTCTCTTAATTTATAACCTTTCACACGGCTTTTACAATATTATAGTGACACGAATATAATATTTGAGAGAATAATATATTCCTAAACTAAATACATCATTATTCAAACAATTGCAACTCATGAATTTGGTTTTATCAATCTCCGATAACCAAAGAAAAACAATAATAGCTTCAAACAAAATAATAATCCCCGTACATAATAAATAGTTCCATTTGTGGACGGTATGAGTTTTAATGAGAAATTGACAAAATAATAGTGAGGAGAGAAAAAGTGAGAAAAATATGATAGAAAAATTTTCATTTTAAGAAATGAGACTATTTATTGTGGACATCCCAAAATTACAAAATGAGATTAATTTTCGTGGATGGAGGGAGTACTACAATGAAGACACATACTTGGGCAGGCAAAATGAGACTATTTTTCGTGGATGGAGGGAGTATTGTATATATGCTCTCTGTTGGACATTATATAAATTTTCATATTTTAATCTATATACATGCATGCATGCGGGCAAATATATATGAGAAAAAAAAAGATTTAAATTACGTAATAAGTTCAAAACACAACATGCAAATGCTTTTTCATTATAGTACTAGGATGAACATATATTGAAGATAAAGCTGAATATCTGCAAAAGAGCAATATTAAATATCAAATCATAGCAACTAAAATATCAAAACGAATTAGAATAATGAAAAAAGTGCAATAACTCATTATTTATGAACTAAAGTGCGGGGATCAATATTAATGCTAGTGCAAGTATATACTTATAAAGCACAACACTACGACCAATATGTATTTATAGAAATAAAAGTGCTAATGTAAATTTTGTATAAATAAAGAGACCGAAATTTTACCTTTTGTCCGCAATACACATGCACAATTAAAAAATAGTAGTAATACTTATAAAGCAATTAATTCTCATTTTTGCATGATAAAATTTATGTAACCTGTAACATGTCAATTGAATTTTGTATGCAACAACTCACATGAGAAACAGTCACAAGCACTTTCTTTTATGACACTTGATCATACACAATTAATAGGAGTATTCCTTAAAATTGGAAATTAGAATGAAGCATAATTAGGAGGAATTAGTGTGTCAACTAACTGTCTCTTATCACTTGTGTATATATATATATAAAGCAAATAAGCCAAAGGAGATGAAATTAGTAATTCATATTGTTGGCAACGTAACAACATCTCCCTCCTCCATCCTAATCTCCTCCAAATATACAAAGAAACAAACAAACTCAAGATTTGAAATACTCCATAAAACTAATAATAATAATGTCAAACATGACAGGTGATGAAGGGAGCTTCTCTAACTCTTCAGGAGAAGTCCAACAGCAGGCAGAGAAGCAGTCCAACCCCACTGACACCAATGGCTCCTCCGCCTCTCAGCCGCAGCAGAAACAGCCCCAGCAGCAGCCTTCAGCTAAGAAGAAGAGAAATCTTCCAGGAACTCCAGGTATAGTATATGTGTATATATATATATATATATTTGAAGAATATAGTATATAGTTAAAGTTGTTTATAATTGGAAGATCAGATCCGACGGCGGAAGTGGTGGCGCTGTCTCCGACGACGCTGATGGCGACGAACCGGTTTGTGTGTGAAATCTGCAACAAAGGGTTTCAAAGAGATCAGAATCTGCAGCTGCACAGAAGAGGCCACAATCTGCCATGGAAGCTGAGGCAGAGAACGACCACCGAGGTCAAGAAACGGGTCTACATCTGCCCCGAACCCACCTGCGTCCACCACAACCCTGCCCGCGCCCTCGGCGATCTCACCGGTATCAAGAAGCACTACAGCCGCAAACATGGGGAGAAGAAATGGAAATGTGACAAATGCTCTAAGAAATATGCCGTTCAGTCCGATTGGAAGGCTCATCACAAGACTTGTGGCACTCGCGAGTATAAGTGTGATTGTGGAACTATTTTCTCAAGGTCTTTTTTTTTTCTTTTTTTCTTCTTCTTTCATCATCATCATCATCATCATCATCATGTTTTCCCGTGGTGCAGGAGAGATAGCTTCATCACTCATAGGGCCTTTTGTGATGCACTGGCTGAGGAAAACAACAAGGTGAATCAACAAGGCATATTGGGCCCAAATTTATCGGCCCAGCTTCCAGATCTAATGTCCACGATGCCCATAACCTCTAACACAAACACTTCATTGGGATTCCCCAACCCATTAAAATCACTCCCCCAAGATCTCCTCCCAATCCCATTCAAGCCCATCGCCGGCGCTACCATGTTCTCCTCTGCTTCCGGCAACCTATTCGGAAGCCCGCGAAGCATGCCCTCGTCGTCATCCGGGCTCCAGCTCAGCTCAAACTCCAACCAAACAGGCTACAACTACCACCAGGACAGTAAGCATTTGGGCCAAATCTTTGGATCGGCCCAAATGTCGGCCACCGCCTTGCTCCAAAAGGCGGCCCAAATGGGAGCAACGGCTACCAACTCCCCAATGATGCAGAAGAACTTCGTCAGCACCATGGCGGGCCCAGACCATGTGTCTAACCTGCCCGGCCCCAGTGTGCATGGGTACGAGAGCTTCCATAACGAGCAAACGTTCTTGGCCAAGATGATGCACAAGGGCCCGCCAGAGCTCTTCGAGGGAGGGGGCGATATGGTGATGTACGGCGGGATGCTGATGGATCAGAATATTCCGGCGGCAGGATTCTTGAAAAACATGGTGGAAGGGAGTGGTGACGACATGACCACGGTGGATTTCTTGGGGGTGGGAGGATCAAGGGGGCACAATTTGGAGATGAATCAGCAACTGATGCAGAATAATAATTTCCATCATCATCATCAGCAGCATGAAGAATCAGATGTGGAAAAGCCACTCTACAACACTTTCTGAAATAAGTAGCTAATTCATATTCAAGAATTTGAGATATTGTTACTCATGCTGGCTCCAATCTACATGCATATTGTTTTTTGTTATAGTAAAAAACAAGAGATCCCAACTTAAAATTAATGCAGTAGTGAGATCTACCGTATATTAGGCATTACAACTCATGTATTTTATGCTATTTTACCAAGTCTAGTTCATAAGTTTTACTCACTTTTTTTATAACAAACATATCCGTTTTTACTGGGATTTCTTTTTACAAATGATATAAATTTCTTATAGTGATGGTAATTTTTTATATAGCCAACCCATTTAATTTAAAATTTTATAGAATGTTATTTAGATTTTTTAACATCTATATATAATTACCTTATTATTCATGTGAAAATTTGAAGGGAAAAACAATAGAGAGAAGAACAGAAGAAAGAAAGTTGATAGCTCATAAACTTTGTCGTTGCTACAATTATTAATCGCACTCCTAATTAAAAATTCTGGATCTAGGATGATGTTTTATCAAGTACAGCTGATGGCTCATATATTCGAGTTATTCAACGTTGGTAGTTGAAGCATGCTAAATCAAAAAGAAATTACAGAGGCGAAAATAAGTAGTTGCAGTATTTGTTTCTACTTAGGCTAAAAAGCTGGCCTGCAAAAGGTATTGGGGAGACGATTGTTACAATGGCCTTCGTTTACTGCCCAATACTGTTATTTTTTTTTTAATTGCAAAAGAAGCACAGATTAGCATTATTTAGCAATCTTTCTTACTAGTTGAAAATCACCAGGAACTTGCTGCACAATGCCTTGGTTCATTGTCGGAAGTCGGGCATTGGGCGGCCAAGTTGCAGCTGAATGGAGACGTGTGCGATGCTTGTCACAGCCTCCAAGATCTTCTTCTCAGCCTCTTTTGCAACCTCCATGGCCTCCCTAGTTTGGCACCCCCCAGTATGAGTAGAATGCCAGAGAAGCTAGGAACAAGATTTTTTCAAGATTGTTGTGGCATTACCTGATTGATGTGTCCGGTGGCATGGAAACCTCGATTTGGAGAAAGACCTGGCCTTGCAACGAGTGGCGTGTGATGCGTTGGATACTCATTTTCTGAAACAAATTTCCAATTCCTCTACCTCACTTGTACCATATGATGTTGTATAAACAAAACACAAAGGGAGATGAGCGAGTGGATGATTAGAAACATAAAACTCATACCTCAGAGGAGGTGGATGATAAAATCGCTGAAACAGTGTCCACCGCATCTGTTGGCTCTAGTGAAGCAGTGTTGCAACGATGATCTGACCTTTTACAGCTTCGTTGGTGGTTAATACCACTCTCCGTAATACGTGAAGTTCCTGGCTCTACAGGAAAATTCAAAAAACTCTTGATCAAATATCAAGAAGATAGTCAATTTGAATCCTTAACTTTCACATAGCACAACTCCAATACAAAAGGCCAAAAGAATCTTACTACTATTTTGATGAGCAACTTATTTACCTATATGTATAAAGACTTCTGCAACTTCGGGATGGGATTGCTGAAGCTGACTGCGAACATTTTCACCAACATCATGTGCAGCACTAACGGTAGAAAAAGGGTCAACCTACACCAAGTATTTACTCATACCTTATGGAACTTGTAATATTATATAGTGTGCTTCAAAACTGAGGCGAGAGAACAAACCTCAACATCCACATCAAGGTACAGATTTGATCCAGCTCGCCTTCCTCTGAGGTGATTATAGCCCTAAAGTTTGCAGCGAAGATCGCTTAAAAAAGGATAGAGACTTGTAAATAAAGTACGAGATTATAAGTCTTCCAAGCGATATGAAACCATGCATAGCAGTTAAAAAGCTAAAACAAAGGAACAAGCCTGAAATGAATGTTTATAAAAAGGAATTAGTTCTGCAGGAATTTGAAAATTTCCTACCTCGACTCCCTCAACCCCAAGTATTGTTTGTTTATAAGGTTCAAGGTGTTGTGATGGAATAGCAGCATCCACCAATTCCAAAACACTGAATCATCCACACAGAACAAGGTCATGTCAAAACTCTCAGCATGTAAAATGATCATTCTTTTTCTCAAGCTAAAGCATCGATTTCTCAATACAGAAACCGTAAAGGGAGCAGATATATATTGACGCTTGACACTCTACCTTTGGTAACCGCTTTCAAGTCCTGCTTTAAAAATCATCACAGAAACGAGAAGTCCAGCAAGAGGATCAAGAAACCTCACCCCAAGGATAGATCCACCTAATATTGCAAGTCAGAAATAAATATCTCAAAAAATTGTTAACGACAAATCAAACAAAGGATGGTGTATGCAACCAAAAGTATATATTGAATTATTCATAAATTCAACGGCAATTTTTAACAAGTGTTATGCAAACCAGGCCTTAAAAGTAAAAGAAATGGATGATCTTGGACCTATGTAGCTCAGGTTTAGGTCATCAGAAAAAATCTAATGTCCCAGACTTGAATATTAAGAACATAACTGGCTGAAAATTTTTCTAAATTCCTCACATGCGTACTTTTGGAATTCATTCTTTTACTCTTAAAGACAATGGACAGATATTTCAATTTGACTGCAAAACAGACTGGTTATTATTATGATATTCGTGTACATTTAAGCCAGACAGATTCAAAATATTCTTTCCACCAAAAATAGTATGCAGGCTTGAAACAATCAAGCCCTTTGAAAATGAATTAGGGCAAAACACTGTTAAATTTAAATGACCGAATAAAAAAGAAAATAAATATGAAGTAAAATATTTACCAACCCCAATGAGGGCAACTACTGATGAGATAGCATCTGAACGATGATGCCAAGCATTAGCCTTCATGAGTCCACTGCCACTCTTCTCGCCTGCTTTCTTAGTAACCCAATATAGCCTTTCCAAAGTAAAAAAAAAGTGCATATTAGTCAATACAACGATTAGAGGTAGATCGATATCTGTAGAATCAAATCGACAACAGAAATATCAACTATGAAACAGAACATAAAAGAAAACACCAACAAAACTCAAAAGATACTATCCAGTCAACGTAAATAAAGGCAACGGATCTTATAGATAATAAAGGATAAATGGCTTTATACCCTTCTTTTACACCTATGGAGACTACAGTCATATTTAAGGCCAGAATCGGGTGCTCCATGTCCATTCCGTGATGATGCCCACCGAGCTGGTGACCATGAGCATGGTTATGAGCCAAGGAGTGGTTAACCATCTCGGGAGCAGCCGACCAGACACTCTACAAAAATTAAAAATAAATGGAATTGGTATGTTTAACAGTTTACACTGCAAATTTTCAGCTTTAAATAAGTCGTATGCAGCACACACAGTAACTTTTGCTCTCTACATCAGAAAAAATATAGAAATGTACCGCCAGAACATCTATAGCATGCCAAGAAATGCCTCCAGCAGTTAGCAAGAGCACACTTGAAATTCCAAGGGCTCCTAATGTCTCAAACTTTCCATGCCCTGAACAATGGCAATTACAATTAATTGTCAAATATGGTGAGTAGAATATTCAAAATGAAATCCATCAAAAGTGTTTAAAAATATCTCATAAGTCATAATACAATGTGGACATGATGATCCGTCCTATATTCGATTGCATTGTGTGCAAGATGGAGACAAATAGACAATATAAATCGTAGCTGAACATGGAAAATTCACTAATCTAACAACCTTACAAATACAGCTTTATACAAACATTCACATTTAGCTAGCGCCTAGTAAAATAGTTTGACCAAAAATTTTCAAGGGTAGAAAAAGGGCCAACGAGTTTTAGTTTCTATGTTTTTGACAGAGAAAGGGCATACGAACTATTTCATTTACTTACGAGCTTTGTAAAACAGACAAGTCAGTGACTAAGGCAACAAAGTAAAGCTCTCATTTCTAAATTTCTGTTTCATCGTTCCTGATAGATGAGGCGTATACAATCAAAGATGAAAACATCCAAACTAATGAAACACTTTCTCAAGTCAAATGGCATCTCACATTACGCGTATTCATGGTTGTCTAACAATACTGGACTGTCCACATATCTATTTAACACTCAATGTCATAGCTGAATCAATAAAAATTCAACAAAGAGGAATGTCACAAAAGCGGAGAGTGTACATATGAAAGCATGCTGATACAGTTAGTTACAATCATCTTCTAAGATATACACTACAAAACAAGGTGGAAAGTATGAATTTAGAAGCTAAAAACACGTTGAATGAACAGAGACTGCTTAAATACAGATCAAAGGTGACCATATGGATGTTCTTTATCCTTGGGCGCCCTTCCAGCTCTAAATGAAAACAATGCCACCCCACTCAATACCTAAACCATTACACCACACAGCTAAAATTATTAAGTAAAGAAAAGAAAAGAAAAGCTGTTACCGTATAAAGAAACGAAAAACGCTCAAATCATACCACATCAGAAACCGAATGAGCTGCATCAGCAATAATGGCGGTGCTGCCGGACACATAGCCCGTGAAGGCTTTTCCGAGTGCTAATCCCACGTCCGCAGCGAGGCCTAGCCGAAATATCCTCTCGCCATCTTTTCCAGAATGAGAATCACCGTGCGAGTGGCCGCCATGCCATCGCCGGAAGATCTTGATATTTCGATTTTCAGAATATAAGCTTGGCCGATCATGAAATTCGCCAACACAAGAGCTTCTCAAAATCTCCGACTTGCAAACCTGTGATTTGATTGATATACAAGATTTCGTAGCAGGGTGGTGGAGAACTTTCAACAATCGAAAACCCATTTCCTCTAATGTCAACACAAATTGAAGCTTAGCCTTTATATTTTCGATGCTCGTTCTTGAATAGAAAAATTAAAATGTACTCCATCCGCCCACATAATTCGTCCTAGTTTTCCATTTTGATCCGTTCCACATAATTTGCCCACTTCAAACTTTCCATTTATGGTAAAAAAATTATACCATTACTAATTACAATCAGGCACCTCAAATCACACAATTAATACAATTAATTGTCCAATTAGCTATTGATTCGGTCTCCCCTACTACGGGCCACCACCACCAGCCACCCCCTACACCGGGCCACCACCACCAACCACCCCCTACAATGGACAACCAACCTCCACCACCGTTCCAGCTATAGCCGCCCCCATCGTGTATTCTGACTTCGAGAGACAGATTCTTGCTATTTTGCTGCCTGAGATTTTAGATTTAATCTAAGTATGTTGTCCCTCAATTTGGTTGTTTTCTTGATTGTGTCATTGGGTTGGAGGCTGTAGTTTTTGGTGTGTTTGTTTGGGTTAGAGGCTGGTGTTTTTGGGTGTGTTTGTTTGGGTTGGAGGCTGTGGTTGTGTCATTTGGGTTGGAGGCTGTGGTTGTGTCATTGGGTTGGAGGCTGTTGTTTTTTGTTGGTTTGGATGCTGTGGTTTTTAATTGGGGGAGGGGAGTTTGGTTGTTGGAGTGTTTGTGTGGGTTGGAGGCTGTGGCTATTTGTTTGGGGGAGAGGAGTCTGGTTGTTGGAGTGTTTGTGTGGGTTGGAGGTTGTGGGTTGGAGGCTGTGGTTATTTGTTTAGGGGAGGGTCTCTGGTTGTTGGAGTAATTGCTAGTTGTCTGTTGTTCCTTGTGATGTGTTGCATGCTGATACTCTTTAGCCATGTGATGATTTGATGTGTGTTGGTATTACTGATAAAGTATGATTATTAAGCCACCCCTCTTGTTAGGTTAGGAGGCTTATTTGTGAGTTGATATAAACACCAAGATCTAAGGGAAAATGTTTCATAAACACCATACACTGACATTACAAAAGCCACCCCTTTACATGGTTAGGAGGCTGTTTTGTTAGTTAGGCAGCCTTAGAAGCCACCCCATACACATGTATGGTTTGGAGGCTGCCCTATGATGACAATTTTCTGAGGGATTAGGATTTTAGAAGCCACCCCTACACATATAGGTTTGGAGGCTTTACAAAAGATGTGAAAACCAGTTGATAGCATAAGCCACACCTAATCTTGAGGCTTACACACCCAACTGCCAAAAAAATGCTTCCTACTTACTGAAATTATAAACCCACAGCCCTACATATATGTGAGATGTCATATGCTGTGCCAGCATCATTTTCTCTCTATTGGAGGTATGCCACTGCAGCCTTGACAACATGTTCTTCAACCTCTAAATTGTGTGGAAGTATGCCCATCCTTGACAACCTATCTTTGTTGATGTGTGGAGTTTTGTAGCAATTTCCCTCTTCCACTTTCAAAATCTCTGTTAAACAAGTTTGAAGAGTTAGAAACACTTTGTTGAGTGTTTGTGCACTAAGTTCTTCAAAAGAGCTTTGCACATTACGCAACAAGTCATCCACTCCCCTGGCCAGTTTGTCATCTTGTATAGACTGTATTGCTCTGAAAAAACCTAAATCCAACACATTACAATCTGGGGAATTGGCTGGTTGGCAGATGATATGGAATTTGAATCCATCTGTGTTTGCAACTGACTGAAATTATGCATCATTATGCATGATGTGGGGTCTTGCATTGTCTTGTTGTATGAATATCTCCTTGCTTATGTTATCTGGCCATTTAGCCTTGATTGTTGGTATGATCTGCATAAGGGGTGCTTATGTGAGTGCTGGATTATGATTTGTTGCAGTTGGATTACAAAAAAGGAATAAAAATAGTGTACCTTTCGAATAAGGCAGTCTTTCATGACTTCCTTGTTCACTGATTGAATTGGCTTTGTCTCCAAGGTGCCTTTTGCTCTGTTCTTGGATTTTCTCTGTGCTGGCTCTTTTGTTGTGAATGGAAAGATGCCTATTTTTTCATCAAATATGACATCTCCATCTTCTCCAAAGTATGGTCTGCACACAACACACATAAACATCACCTTTGTGATAAACCGCTTTGACTTGCATGACCTATATGGTTCGTCCTCATCTGGCAGCAGGTAGTATCTATCTGTAGTCTTAGTCATGAAAAAACCATTTTTCATCTATGTGCACTACGTTGTGCATTTTGTGGTATATGCCCACTGCACTCTTACTTAACTCCAGTTTTACAGCCAGCTTGCGGATGATAGATCTTTCAAGGAATGAAAGAGCTCTTACTCTGTTTGAATCAAGCTGAATTCTATCTTTGCGCTTGAATCCTTTAACACGATCTTGTATGCTCACAGGTACTCCACGCTGGATTTGGTTGCTGGCCTCTGCCCAGATTCTGTGCACTGTCTTCCTGCTCACTCCAAAGTCCTTTGCTGTCTTCACAAAACCTCCATATGCTACTTTACCTTCATGGCTCAGTTGTAGCAGCCTTTGAGCTATCAGATTTTTGGTATCCACTCCTACAATGCGCGAGTTTTTGTCGCCGGTGATATCTCCGGCACTGTCTCCGGCAACATACTCCATTGCCCAATGATGAAAATTTTCTGAGGGCAATACTTCTTTAAATCTCCTTTTGTTGTGTAGGTATGCCTTTGTAGCTAGTGGTAGTTGGCCATACCCTACTAAATTCCCTCCAAAAAAATTTGTTTAAGTTTAGTTGGATTTGGGAATTCCCTCCCAGAAATCCAAAGTTGTAATCTTCATTAGACACTCATTGAGAATTTGTAGTGTGTGGAGTTTTATAGAAAAGGCAATTTGGTTTGAAAAATCAGTGAATGTGTGTAATCTGGAGCATTGACAATTGAGCACTTTGGATTTATTTTTGTGCACACTAAAACACTAATTACAATTAAAAAAATTGATTGAATTTTCCAAATTTAATTATCCTCAATTCATCACTAATGCAAGATTTTCATCAAAATACAAGAAAAATAAACAAGGTGGGACCCCTACCTACATTCATTTAAATCAAAGTCAAACAACATTTCTTAAAACCCGTGCTCGGTCAAAGTGACCCGAATTATGTGGGATGGAGGGAGTAATTAGTAGCTTTTAATTAGTTAATTTAATATTTTTTAATTTATATATAAGGCATTATCTTTCTCTTATGCGACGGTTTTCTCAATTTTCACATATCAATGGCAGTTTATTCTTTCTCTTTCAATTCATCTTCTCTAATGTTTCTTCATTAATTTGTTTCTCCATTTTCAACATGGTATCAGAGCGCAAATCCGCTGCGCGCCTCTAATTACCTCTATCTCTTCTTTTTTTCAATTTTTCATTTGGTTTCAAGCTTGGGTTTGTCATTTTTTATTTGTGAGAGGTTTCTGCTTTACTGAGTGTTAATCAAGCGGATTTGTTGTTTTCTGCCGCAGTTTTACAAAAATCATCAGGTTCTATCCTCTTTCGGATCTCTCTATTTTCGATCCGAAAATCATCAGGTTCTATTCTCTCTCCGATCTGTTTTTCTTCAATTCTGATTTTCAATCGGTTCTCTTGTTTGAAAATCTCTGGTTTTATCGATTGAATTCATCTTTTTTTTTTTATTTCTCTTCGGCTTCCGCCGATGAAATCTCAATTCTTTTTTCTTTCTCGTTTTTCATTTGTTCATTGGATTGTATGATCCAAGTTTGTATCTCTCCGATTAAAACCGGTTGAGTGTTTACTTTTGAGAATATGTTTTCTCAAATTTTTGTTGAATCTGAATATGTTTTCAGATCTGTCTCTGTTTTCCGATTGTATCGGATGATTTTTTTTTTGGGTTTTGTTTGCCCCCTCGCCGTATACAGCTCATCTCAGGAGAGGTTTTAATTAGGCATCGCGGCGACATTGCATTTGTGTAGCAAATATCAGCCGATTGAACTTTCGTAGGCGGCAATGTCTTCATTTCACAGCGTCGTTGTCGCCTTCGGTATGAGTCACCGTTTGTCTCTGAGATTGAGATGTGAGGGTGGTAGGGTTGATGTGAGCTTGTAAGGAGTGATAATCGGCTCTGTTTGATGCCTCTCTATTGGTGTTTTGGAAGGACATTTGTTTGTGTTCAAGGTGAATTTTTCAAGAGTCATGGTGTAGCATTGGGAATTGATTTTCTGTGTAGAGATTGATTTGGTCACTTGGAGAGAGGTGATGAGCCTACTCAAGAAGAAGTTGAACTCTCTCAGATTCCTACTAAGGGGAGTTGAGATCAATTTTTGAAAGCTTGTAAGCAATTGTTGGCCTAAGAACATCAACCTTGCTTCAGATAAATGTTGCATTTGTTGAGGGCAACAACTCTAATTCCAGCAAGTGTGTGATTTACCAATGTTGAAGATGATATTCCAAGAGGAAGTTAGAATAAAACTTGATGTTTGTAGTTGTTTTGTTGTTTGATGTTTGATGTTTTTGTCAAGATGGTTGCATTTGTTATGCTTCCATCTTGAGGGAGGCTGTTGAAATAGAAAAATTAAAATGTAATTAGTAGCTTTTAATTAGTTAGTTTAACATTTTTTTCAGCTTATATATGGCATTTTATTATAAAGTGCAGTCAACAATTTTCACAATGTAGTAAATAAAGATTTTTCCCATTTTACTCTCATCTTTCTCTTATGCGACGATTTTCTCAATTTTCACATATCAATGGCAGTTTATTCTTTCTCTTTGAATTCATCTTCTCCAATGTTTCTTTCATCAATTTGTTTCTCCATTTTCAACAGCTCTCTCTATGCACGCCGAATCTTATTTCCTTTTCTTTTTCTTTTAGCATTCGAATGCTAACTAACTCGATCAATAGATTAAATTTCTAGACACCTCTTTTATCTTGAAGCTGTCTATTGAATTTTTTGTTTTGAAGTAATAATGTATTTTGGGAGTTCTATTTGATGTCTACTAATTGTAATTGCAGATCTTAATAATTATAAACATCATAGAAAATATAAAATATAAAATATAAAATTCAATTTCTTTTTTATTATCAAAATCTATGAAGCGTGAATCATGCCAAGTTATAAATCAAACATCCAAATGTTCAAACAGTTTGTTTTTGAAGTTATTAATTGAACGCATACAAGAGAGTGAAAAAATTGAATAATGTCTGGAGCATTATCTAATTATTATACTTCTTGAGTATTCATGTGTATAACAATTTTACGTTTAAGAAAAAACAAAATAGGAAGCTTTAACATTCCTTCATTCACAATAAACCATTTTGTTAGAAAAAATTGAGCAAAGCCAATCGCAAAGCTTGATAGCTTTATCCAAGGATCAATAATGTCCATTTCTCATCCCCACCACACGCCTAAATATTTCAGCAACAAAATTGCTCTAATTCTACATCCGTACAAATTGCACTTTTCCCCATTCTGTGTCTCTCACTTAGAAACCGATCCGATCCGATCGCTGCTATCTTCTCCAGTCTTGCCACCTTTTACTTCCAGCATCTTGATAACTGGAATGCTGAACAAAATCTTGCTGTGTCGTCTTTCCATGCCTGTACCCATTCCTCGAGCTCAAGCTCGGCTGATTATGGCGTTGGCCTGGTACATACTCGTGGCGCCTGGAGGGGCTGTTGTCCGGGCTCCATGACTCGTATTCACGCCTACTTCTACCACCCCAGGTACCTGAGGATGATGATGGAGGCCCTCCCGAATAGCCATGGTGGTAATTCACCCTAGGATTACTTTGATACTGATAATTTGACTCAAGACCCTGTCTTGCTCTCAAAGTATTTGGTGGCGTGGCCGACCGAGACAGGCCTGAGGCTTCGCCCCAGATACCCGAGGATGGACCCCGGTTCGGGATAGGCATTTCTGAGGTAAACTGTTGTGCGTTTGATGAATTATGACTATTTAGGTGGTGCATTTGTGGATTAGTGTGTGGCTGCCACTGTTCAGGCAACTGAACTGAGGCAAGCTGAGGCGCCACCTTGTGGGAATACTGTTGGACTGATACTGAACGCTGAGGAGTCAAAATCGTGGTGGCCATACCTTGCTGCCGGGCTTGAGAAACCCCGTATGTGATCCCATTGGCCAAGCCCTGCTGCTGCCGAGAAAACGGATTTTTCGAGTAGTCGGGCTTCGCTCCATTCTGCATCAAGAATAAAATTTTCCAGAGCAAGATATCAACAAGGTATTCAGCAGAATCATCAAAAAAGTGGAGTAAAATATTTAAGCAAAGTAATATACAATAGTTACAGGATGCAAGAACTGCTTTATGGGTATCTGGACGTCAACGAAAACTGATGCAATTTCCCATCCTTGACAATTTTTCAATAACGAACTTGTCTTTTTATTTATTTATTAATTTATTTTTTTATATTTGCCCTTTCCAGAAATGAGTTTGCCTGATCTTTTGTTTGTAAAAAATGATTTCATTGGATTCCTCAGTGTAATAGTTGAATTTTGCGAGACATTTGAGTACACTTCTCTTCCAAATTCTCATTCAACTGACCAGACCCCAAAGAATTATAAACCATGCAAATTTTGATAAGAGGGGACAGAAACGGACACTGAATATTATGCAAAAACTGGAAAAACTGGCAAAATTTCCAAGTTGAGTACAGAATGTGCTAAGATTACGCACCGGAACAGGGTCGCTTGAAGGTGTCGGAGATGGCAGGGAAACTTCAACCGTATTGTTGGCTAAATTACCCAACGAATTAACCCCGTTGGCTTTGATTCTATCAAGCAGTTTGACGGTCTCTTCACTAGATAGACTACCAGCTTGCCCAGAAGTCAAGGCAAAAACCAATTCTGGGTTTTTCAATAATTCTGCTAGTAGCTCAAAATCAGGCTCGCTTATACTCTCAGACAATGCTGGAGCAACAATTTTGCTGCTATCGTGTGGAGCATTGGCTGGTGATTCTAGTGGTTCAACATCGGGCAGTTGCTCGATGGGGATTTCAGGGGTTAATGAATCATCACAGTCCATTTCACGGTCCCAGGGTTCCCTAGGGTTGGATGGAATTTCCAGTATTATCCTGTAAAATACTTCTCTCTCGCGTCTATTTCTGTTATTTTGGACTTCAACTTCTTTGCTATTAGCACCTTCACCCACACTCCATGTCTTGTCGATTTTCAATTCTGCACGAAACAAACAATTATTCTGGCATAAATAAAGAACAATGAGCTAAATCGGCAGCCTAACTAGAAATATCACATAGAACTATGAATGTTTGATCAAGATCTACAGAATCAAATTCAGCAGCTATGAATGTTTGATTAGAAGAGTTACATTTGATGGCTACAGAAGAATACAAACAAGAAAATAGTCTTGTATTCTCATTACAAACTCCCGAGTAATTAATTGGATATTTGAAGAAATATCTTAAGGGTAACAGCAAAATCCAAACAGATGTTTGATAGTGCCATCTCAATCACGTACCACCACTAAATGCAGTTTTCAGATTTCAGAAGATGAAGTCGCAAGCACTTAAAAATCTATTTGTTACATTTGAATTTAGAGCAAGAAGATAATACTTTGTGGAGACGTTAATCTGCATTTTGTTACGTATTGGTGTCTGATATATCATCTCATTAATCAATCTTAAAAAATTGGACCACTTGCACTTTATTGAGCTTCCACAACTTGGAAGCGAGAACCATTCGGTACAATGAAGACAGCTGATCATTGTATGATTTGCTCCGGAATAGTCAGAAATTACATTAAGATAATATGTATGCCACTTAGGCCTTCAATGTTACCTGTAGAGTATAGTCCTGATAAAACATTAATTATAGAATGATGATGATATCAGATAACAATAAGAAAACATGAAATTAACTGTCAATATCTGTATTGTTTGTATGAATGATTTCTGCAATGCTTAGAAAGCAGCAGAGCCACACAAGCATCAGATTTAGGAATGATCAGATTAAACCCCCTGATATTTGGAATCCCAAAATAATTTCCTCAGGTGTTAATCTTTCTTGGAATTAAGTTTACAAAACAATAATAAGCATGCAGTATACACTTAGTTAATTATTTGTGTAATTATTTGTTCATTTGAAGGGAGGAATTAGCTTATCTTGTAATCTGATAAATTGTAAACTGCATTACAAAGTAACTTTAAAGATCAATAAGGAACAGGAGCCCAGCAAAAGTACCTGGAGGCATCTTCCATGGGATCTGAATTCTCTTGTACTTTTTCCATGGAGGCTCCTCCAATTTCAAAGAAGTTTCACATGGATTAGAAAGTTTAGATAAAGAATCGTCAACTTTTGTCTGTTCCTCAAGTTCTATCTGAACATTGGCTTTGGAAACTAATGTCACTACACTGGCATTTGGACTAGCTGTGGTCAACTTATTCTCACTTTCAGACTTTCGTTTCTCACTTTCTGACTTAATGTTTTCATCAGGTGTAATTGTCTTTCCATATTTATTCTGCATAAAATGAGCACGCATCTTTGCTTTTTGGATATCATCAGCCGAGAGTGGGCGGCTCTGAGTAGCAGCCGTTGATCTTGCGACCTGGGGACTCCTTACAGCCACACTTTGACCTGGATGCTCTACCAACTGGACTTTACGACGCTCTCGTGTTTCTATTAATTGTTAAGGCAAACATGTCTAGAAAACATAGAGAGGAGAGAATGGTATCTTGACCGTGCATTGGAGCTCTTTTGACCTCTCATATAGTTATTATCACTCAGATTGTTGGCATAAAATACAAAATCTATAAAGCAACTATCAACTTTGACAGAAAACTTAGAGCAAATCTGCAATCTATCGCATTCATGATTAAATGAACACAATGAAGGATACGGGGCGGGAAAACACCTCTCCTTTTATTGGAGTCATCTCCCGATGCTGTAAGCATTTTTAGAGGCTGAGCAGTGTCCAGCTTCCTACACAAGAAAATCAGGGTTTAGAATGCAATATCAAAACAGAACCCATTGTTAATGTTGATGATGAAATAGTGGTAAAGCGGGATACCTATGGGAATCAGGATTCTCACACATGAACCTCAAAACATCTTCCTGAAGTTTTACAATATACATTAGCACTTACTTGCACATGCTTTGAATATATAAGTTAGTAAAGTTAAAAAAGACTTACAGGATTTTCCCTTTTTGTGTCCCATGACTCCTTACCCATAACTTCACTAATGCTGCAAATTAAAAGACAATAACTCTCAATTAAAGTGAAAAGTCAAAAGAGTAGTTTTCACATGGGATAAAAGAATGAGCTTGCCTTTGCTTCAACAACATCTCATCCTGTAAATCACTTGCTGATTTCAGTCCGTAGTTTTTCTTTGCCGATAGGTTCTTTCCCAGCCTCTTGCTCCATTTCGATAACATAGACCGGGCCCTGTTTGAGATGTCTGATTTTCAAACCAGAAAATGAGCCAACTAGCAAGAGGATTTCAGGCAATAAATCATGAACAGCAAGAATGATGAAAAAAACTATGTCATGTTATATTGATTTCATTTATGGCATGTAAAATTACTTATTTGTCAATAACATGATAATCAGATTAAAAAAAAGTAACACGACAGGTCATCGGATTATGTTTACAAGGAACAGCCTCAAGATCCATAGTCTAAATTTCAATCCAAATTTTGATATTCAAGTCTCTGAAAATATATTTGCTAGTAAACTAAGAACCAAATAAAAATTTCAGCATTCCTTCAGAAAGCACGGAATATTCACTGAAAGCATCAACCACGTTGATGGATGAACAAAAAAAATGGAGCAGTCACTGAAAGAACAGATCACACCTGCTACTCTGTAAAACCGCAGCTTATTAACACTCTGCAGTATAGCAGACATATGCCCAGGGAGAGCCTTGCTTACAGGCAAATAATCAAACAACTGAAATTGAAGAATTAGCTTACAGCTATTAGCTATATGAACTCCATTATAAAGTGAAATACAAGCATTAAGTAAAACATGTACATATTCCAGTACCTTGAGGATAACAAGCAAAACACTTGTCTGTTCTTCGGTAGCTGCTTCACTTAACCATGTTGCCAATATCATCAATCCACCTTCAGCTAAGAACCTGCAAACACACAAGCATCTTAAAATGAAGGGAGGGAAACAATTGATAATGTCAATCATCAACATGAATAGAAAGGGAAGCTACCAATTCAGCACTGACGGATTTGTTATACGCAAAATCCAGCGTATCAATTTAACCTGACCAGAGAATGATTCTTCTTTCCTCATTAAGCCAAATATATTATCAATAAAATGCTTCTCTGAATCAACCAGGCCAGGTAAATCCTCATGACTCTTTGAACTAGAAGGCCCTTCATCAATACTTGTTGGAACAACAGTGGCTAAAGGAATAGGTTCAGCAACTGTAGCTAAAGGAATGGGTTCAGAAACTGTAGCTAAAGGAATGGGTTCAGAAACTGTGGCTAAAGGAATGGGTTCGGCAGGAATAACCAAATTTGAAGTGGTAGCAATCACATCATGCATCAAACCATAGGCAGATGTATTCGCTCTCTCTCTAGACAATCTGAAAAACTTTCTCACTCTAGTCCGTTGCCCAGCAAAGAAATCACGAACCTACAATGATAAATATTTGAACATCATTGAGTTATATCCAGGTTTATAGCATCAGCAGCAGCTATTTGTCTCCGTAAATTTCATAATGAATAGTAAACCAATAAATGTATGAGGGCAAAATATCTTTCAACAGTATCTTATCTATATACATGAGTCCTTTCATCAATGACAAAGCATGGTAGCATCTCATAATCATTAACTGAGACAAGAAGAAACAACTGTTTTCTAGGGCAATCGCTTCTTTTAACCAACCACTGGAAATGAAAAGGAATGAAGATTAAAACCTGAGTCACAGTAACTCCAAACTGGGAACTTATCTCCCGGGTTTCCCTCTTGCTAATTGCATCTTTCAAAGAGAACACGAGTTGCATGTACTTTACGGCCTTGGGATTCAGCAAATCCCTAGGTCTCTTTCCTGCAAAAACAAAATTACAGATAAATATAACAAAGGGTAAATTCTACAGTCCACAAATACATTCAGATAAATATTGGCATCGCCACTTGGAACACCACACCTTTAACCCTCAAAAAAATACATAAATAAATTAAAAGAATGACCAAAAAGCAAGCAGAAGCCCAAAACAAACAAGAATTTGCAAGATAACTCTATACAAGTAACTGATATTTGGGAAATGGGCATAATCACAGAGGAAATTAATTCCAATTACCGATACAGAAAGTAACAAAGAAAAAAAAACTCACCAATTTTAATGGACAGGGCACTAGCAGCCTGCATTGTAATTCCAAAAATTAGAACAATCAACTAACCAGCCAAAAAATGCAATAAACTGAGTAGAATATTAAACAAACAGTACCATCTCCTGAGAAAGGGGATTGACACCGGTGAGTTTGCATTGGGTGGCAACAATCTGTTGCAGCTTCTCGATCTGATTCTGGAAAAGATCCTTCTGCTCATCCAACAAGGCCTGATACGAAGTCGGCGCAGGAGACGCTGCGACTTCCATCAGTTGAGTATCTTTCGATGACTCCGTAGCCTAATCCCAATTCACCCAACCATTCTGAGCTAGCAACTGCTGTTAGAGCCGTACACGGATTGAAATGAAGAGTGTTTGTTACCGATTGGGTAGGGTTACAGGAAATTGAGAAGAATGGGAATTGGGTAAATGATTAGGGTTCGAATTCGATTTTGGGCGACCCTTGTTTATTTATTATTACAGCGGAGATCTGTTTTCAAAGCATAGGAATTGGGGTGGAGTTTTAACTCTTCGCTCAGCTATTTTATTTATTGTATCCTAATTTTTTAATTTATCAATTTTATGTTAGTCTTTTCAATCCATATAATTAAATTGGTGAATTAAATTAAAAATATTTAGATACAATTAATAAAGTTAAAAAATTCAATAAAGTAAATTGTAGTACAATTATTTTTAAAAAAAGTGATAAATTTAATTTATTTTTCAAATTTAAATAAAATTAACTCAAGAAAAATGGTTAACCCATAAGCCATGACTAAAATTATCAGAGGAGTATGGGTTTATGTTTCTGAGACTTAAAAAAGGTGTGACATGATATTGTGAAATACTTAATCTAACTGTTCTTAAACTCATGATCGTATTCTAAAGATTAGTTACCTAAAATCTCACATGAACTTTGTGTACATATATATGAAGTTGAATTATATAATTTCTTGCTTAAGAGTAACATATTTAGAGACAACGAAGCTGACGGTACATGAGTCTGCACCACCATGGCCACGGGGGTCGCTCACGATCTTGCACCAGTCTACACCATGAAAATTATACTAATATCCAATTTTTTGTTTGTTATTATATTTTTGCTAATCTCATTCTGATATGGCGTGTAAGCATATGATGACACATTACGACAGTCGGCAGCCATTGGGATCAATCGACATACTTAAACGGGGAGTCTGTTATTGTCCCATGGAGGTGAGCAGTTCGATTTGAGATCGTCTAAAGATGCATTATGTGGTGAAAATGATAATGCAATTTATGATGGTAGTATATTTTTTCATAAAAAGAGGAATACCTAAGATTTTAAAAAATTGAATTACAAATGTGCATTCTTTTCACTAAATCTAACCTAATGGAGAAGAATTTTTTTACAAGCAGCAACTAAGTAGTACATATCAAAGAATTCTCAGCAAATTGGGATAACCAAAGTTCTGCTACAAATAAAAATGTTCCCTCACAGCAAAATGGGGCGCGGCGCCACCTGAAACTCTCCTCCTGCATTCCATCAGAAGCTTTGAACGCGTCTCACCTCACGTACCACCTGCACCAAGGATCGAATAATTACCACCTAAAAGACAATGTTCCTTTCAAAAGCAACACATCTCCGACTCCAGAAAAAAAAAATCAACAATCTGCAACCTAAAAGAGATTAAGTTCCTGAATGATTTTGCATTAAACGTCAGGTGACTCGGGTTGAGATGGAAATAAAACTGTGGGGGTCAAAAACGTGTATACAAGGCCCTAATTGTTTTCTTCGACAATGAGAAAAAGTACATTATGAGAACCACAGAGAGCAGATATCTCAGCAGTGTTATGTACCTGTCAGCCGATGGCGATTTCATGGGTGTCCATGTCCAGAATGCCACCAAAATGAAGTGGCTCGTACGTTTTCCCCATGTAAGTATAGAAACTGGGATATTTCAGAAAAGTAAATAGCTATATGTATTTCCTTGAGAATCAGCTCCATAGCACACAAGTATACACTATTCGGGCATCACTTCCAACTCATTCATCACTGACAAATATACAAACTGCCATATTACTCTTCCCACCAGGTGCAGCTGATTCAAAAACTTGTTGCACTTGACTAAATGAATACAAAAATAGATTCTGTAAGGGCACGAGCAGAAATTATATGATCGCACCTGCAATTATTGAAAGACAATATAAGAGTCAGATTAAGGGCCATGTATAAATCTCAAGGAGTGGCCAATGGTGAATTGGATAATTTACCTAAGGATGGAATCCCGATTCCCAATCAGAATTTGCTGGATCTGGGCAAACTCATCGGGGCCAATTTTGTTATTATGAAAAAGCATCGAGCTTGTACATGAAACTCAGGGCCAGCACACTCAAGACAGCACTGCATTGCAACTGTGGGGTATGCATCAACACTCCAACAACTTAAAATGGTCCGATAGCCTTTTGTCAACCAAGTTTATGGTCATTTCTTCAGTGATGCACTTTATCAAACATCATCAACCCAAGTTGGAAAAAAATTTTAAAAAATTGAGGCCTTTATTTCATCCATAAGCATGCGATTAAGAATCAGAAAGGCAATGCAAACTCAATATAACTGTACAGATTTACAAGGGTGACACGTTCTACTTGAACTCGTGACGCATTGCATATTATTTGGTAAGTAAGGACCCAAAACTGGAATGATAATTACAAGTTGTTTAACGGCTGATGGCTTCCATTGCAATTCGCACAAGCTGCAATAAACCCTCAACATCTTGGAAGTTGTAGTCAAGCGCATTTTTAAGTGAACGGATACCCTCTTTCTGGGTTTCTCCAAGTCCTGACGAAGCAGCTGCAAAAGCAAGTCTTGATTTTCTCGATGCTTCCATTGCAAAGGTAACATCCTGTGCCTAATGAAACCAACAGTGTAAAAATCACAGACACCCGCACAGAATTATTGCTGTACCACTCAGAATTTCAAGGCAGCCTACTACACCACATAGATGAATGAAAAATTCAAAGATTGGATCCCATGAAATATCTATTTGCTACAAGAAGTGGAGTATCTAGTCATGTACTTACAGAAGTGGAGTATCTAGTCATGTACTTACAAAGTTCAAAACACGCAGAAGACCACAACGATTACGTGAAGTAATGATATGGCTTCCAGAAACTTGAGGAGAGCCCGCAACTCTGGCTGAGACAGCCTTGTCTGCTGTCGCTTGGTGGTTCAAGTTGTCGACATCAGAGGCAGAGGAGGATGGAGATTCACCTGAATGGGGATGATTGAGAATACTTAAAATTAAAGTTGTTGCACATAATTGACATAAAATGTGTTAAATTGAGTCATGATAAAGCAGTCAAATGGCAGTTTGCTTCATATGCTTCTAGTTTCGCTATCCTCTTTGAACAAAGGGAGGTAGCCCTATAAATTTCTGATCCATAACTTTTTTTATGTGATGGTGCAACAGTTCATAGCCCAGTGTCCTACTCATAATATTTATCAATAACAGCGGGGGAACCAGCCACAGATGTGCTGATATGATTCTGATCTAAATAAATTATAGCGAATGCTGCATCAAAAAATTACCAGGGGCAGCAATTTGAAGAGCACTTTGCAACTCGGCCCGATCCCTGCTTGTATTGCTATGAGATGAATAAATCACTCGCATGTAAGCAACCTCCATACATTTGTAGGCCAAAGCAGCAGCACCCATGTCTTTTGACTTTTCGTAGTCATGGGCACAAAACCTACAAAATTTTAACTCTTCAACAAACAGAAATGGTGCCATGTCCATTTATGGATATAAAACTATTAGATAAAGTAGAGAATACATATGCCATGGACCAACTAGTGTAAAATGTAAAATTATCTTTTGATTCTTCTTTGTACGTGAAGGACACAAAATTAACATACAGGGATTAAGTTGTAACAACTCACTCAAATTTTGGATTACCAAAGTAGAAGCATGAAAGCATATGAACAGAGCACAGGCAGAGCTAAGGTCGGTTATAGATGGAGATCAATGACTTACTCGCATAGTTTTGCAGTGCTACTATATATATGCAATGAGTGCATCAGTTCATTATGCTTAGTAGCTTCACTACTTCCAGATTCAAGCAAAGAGGCCCCATGGAGAAACTTGAGGGAAGCTTCAAAGTAGAGCCCAATACTGGTTCCAGAATTCTGCAAAAAAAAAAAAAGAATTCGGTTATGGAAAATTGAGGAATGGATAGGTGAAAAGAATCCAGAACACCAATATATGCATCAACCTTAAGACGATCAGCCATGTGTTTGAGGTCCTTCGCCTCTTTTAAAATGGTATTAGCAGCATGACTTGAGGAATCCTTTCGAAGGGGACTTGGAGCGTCAACATCCCGAACTTTATGAGAATTTGGGGTTGGATGCCTCATAGGATGACCATTTGAGTTCTCAGATTTCTTTCTCTGATTCGAGGCATTTTGTGCATCACCGTTATCGGATGCATCAGGAGCCAACCCTTTTAAACTATTTTCCTTCTGAGATCCAGAAATAGGAGCAGTCTCAGTCTGTATTCTTGCTAAGGGCGGAAGTGAGTGTGACTTCCCATTCCCACGGACTTCTGTCTGGTTGCTTTTCTTAGGTAATTTCTCATTTTCATGCTCTTGTGGGAGATCATGCTTCTTATCCAGGCTTCTGATAGTATCTTGTCCATCATGGCCAAGTTTCTTCTGACTTGGTGCTCTAGAGCTCCCACTTGACATTCCTCCCGTCGTATCTTTCTTGGAAACAAACTTCTCACCCCTTTTAGGAGTGCCATTTCTTTTGCTCTTTGACTTCTCCTCATGCAAATGCATGTGATCTGGAGTATCGTTTCTTGAATCAGAAGCCTTGATTTTAATCTTGTCTACGTCAGAACCAGAGGCATGAGCCTTGTCTTTCGAATGTGAAGGCTTTCCAGATTTTTTCGAGTGAACTCCACTCTGAGATTGGTCGTTGTTTGTTCTTGTTTCAGCTTTGGATTGTTCAGAATAATGTTTTGTACTACGATTACTATGACATACCTGATCGTTGTGGACATCATCGACATGATCTTTCAGAGTAAGAACTGCATCTATTTTATCCAATCCGGTTCGGTCATTCCCTCCATCACTGCCCGGAAACCTTCTTGGGTTGGCAGCTACAGACTCATGAAAAACAGTCCATTCAACGAGGCTTTTCCGAGCTGATGTGACCTTATCAACATTAGGAAATCTCGGAGGGGATGATGAAACTGATTCAACTGGGGAGCCTTTAAGTTCTTGGTCATTAGTTTTGGTTCTATGCGAGCCAGATGCCTTGGAAGAGCTTGAATTGGCAGCAACTGAAGGATTTGCAGAAGCCATGCCACTTTTCACATAATCTACTGCTTGAGTGCCGTTCACAAGCTGCCCATCATATTGGTCCTTAATACTTTTGCTTTTTCTGTCGGTTCCTACACTGGCTTTGCTTTCGCTCATAGCTTTTCCTCCAGACTTGGAAAGTCTAGCTTTCTTTTCTTTTCTGTGTTCACTTTCACTCGATTCTTCTCGAAATTCATCAGAGTGCAAGTAATGTTGTCCTGAATTGGAAACAGGCTCATTATGAGTTTTAGAACCATGATTTTCTTTTGTTATCCTCTTTCTAGGATCTTCATCATCATATTTTCCAGAACAGAGCAAACCATCAGCTGCAGGTGATCGAACATGCATTTCTACATTCATACTTGATACTATACTTTTCATGGATTCACCATTAAAATCGTTAGGGTCATTGTATTTGTCTGGATCATTACCAGATGTATTATTTGACAGACTGCACGAGCGATGACCTGCTTTTGTAGAAGCCCTGCCACCATTGTCAGAATACCAATTTTCATCATCATAATGTAACTCCTCACTCTTAATTCTTTTAGAAGATCTAGAGCCCTCCATATCAGATTCACGCTTGCTCTTTATCTTTACACTCGTACCTATGCAAGTCCATTCGAAGATAATAATTTAGAATGTTCAGGAAGAAAGCCCAAGGTCGAAGTAGATATGACTCACAAGTGCACTTGACCACAAAGTACAAAGAGTACCGATAATACCTTTATCGGAAGAGCTGACTTGTGATAATTTTTCTGCTTTAGCATCCCTGCACTTCTCTAATACCATACGCATATGCTGTCCAGATCCATCTACAGAAGGTGAGTTACATGCGCTGTTCATTTTAGTTACTTTTCCCAACATACCAAGATTCTTCTTCCGTGAGTTTGATGAGTTGGTGGAACCATCTATATCCGCTGAATTTGCAGCCACTGCAGACCCATGTTTCTTCTTCCAGCTATTTGGTGCAGTTGGGACAGCAACATCTTGGCGTTCTTGAGCCGGAGACCTGGGCTCAGCTGAGGTCATCCCCACCATAGCCGTAAAGGAATTATATGGCCGAATGTCTTGACCCTCGGAAGGAGGGACCGGAGCTGAAGCTACAGGATGGTAAAGAGCCCTTAAAGCATTAGTCGTCTCCTCCTCTGGGATGCTACAACGGTTCATCCTAGGCCTGTAAGAATTGGAAAAAGTGAGTTATCCTCATTGAATAACTTCTAAGCTCGCCAACATAACAACAATTGACCATCAAAGGCAGTATTGAAAACTTTGGATCAACTATAACACTGATAATAAGAGAAAACCTTTCCAAAGCAGTAAGTGACGTGACAAAGATCCTGAAAGAATAGATATTTTAAAGTGACAACTTACAGCCAGGAAAGCATCCTGCAAAGCCATTTCTCAGGGAGATTTTGGGGATTAGTACCAAGTGGGAGCAGTCTCCATGTTTTACACTTATCACATAAAACCCAATCTTCTTGGACCAGAGGAATCGATCCACCTGGAGCTTCAGAACTCGGACCATTTTCAAGGGGAGGAGCTGGCCGGAAAACGGATTTAGCATTTTTTTCTAGTGTTTTTTCAGAATTTCTGCCTGTATGTTTTTCTAGATACATGTTATGATCTTTATTTAAATTTCTTTTTCCAGCAAGTTGAGAATCTTTTAACCTTCCTGAGGATGTCATTTCCCCAGAAACTGATTCATTGTATTCATCTTCGAATTCTACATCTCCAAAGAAGTCCTTAAACCGGTCCCTTGGTTTTTCATGCTCCTTCTGGAGATCAGGTGTGTCATTTTTAGATATGAGACTAGTAGTAAGAGAACTCTTGCAACTTTTAGGATCCAAAGAAGACTCAACCAATAACTCATCTTTTGCCATGTATGCACCTTCAGAGTCTTTATTTTGAGCTTCCTTCCGTTTCCTCTTCCCCCCAGTTGATGATTTCTCAAGAGATGATTCCAGGCCTTCCTCTTTAACTGACCCTCCTTTCTGAGTGACTAAATGTATCAAGAGACCAGGCGGTTCAGCAGCAGTATGAGCTTTTATTCCCTTGGAGGCATTAGATTCCGACTGGTCCAAGACAGGAAGCTTTTCTACCTTATATATGTCCTCCCGAGGGCAAGCTGCAACAATACCTATTAAATTTCCTTCTTCAGATTCAGAAGCCTTGACCAATGAGCCAGACCTCACACCCAATTTCTCAACTCGGCTAGCATTATGAGCAGGTGCCGCACCCTCCAAATGTTCCTTCTCAATAAACGGGGTTAAGGTTTCTTGCTTCATCCCATTTTTCACACCAAAAGTTGCAGGCGACATACCCTTTGATGGCTCGGAAACAATATGCTGAGAACTCCATAAAAGTGGAAGTTTCAAAGCATTACAGACGAGCTCCTCATACCCAAATGCATCACTATCATTTTCTTCCTTCTTCAGAGGAGAAACATTACTCTCCACAAAAGCATTATTTTTCAGATATGGTAATTCTGTGAAGTAATCATCAACCTTTTCAGATGACACAACCTTTTTCTGTTCAGTAGCTTTATGGTTGCTCCTACTGGAAAGAGATCCATTCCATAACAGCCCAGACATTTTGCTTGTTTTGTCACCTGGTTTAGTTTCATTCATTCCCCTGAACTTCCTTTTTTCTGTAAGATGAATCAGATCCTCAGACAGAGGAGATAGAAGAAGATCCTCAGAATAAGATGTCATAATCTGCTTGAGCACCGAAACAACAAGAAAAGCTTGAACATTTTTTACAAAAGAGAAATTAAACGAAAAGTTCCGGCAAATAAATATCAACAACAATATTACCTGAAGAATACTGGTTGGTGATGCCTCAGGCACACCCAAAAGTTTACCACATTGCCTTCCACTAGTAGTGGGACTGCCGTCCATCGAAGAGGATGGTGAAACTACAAGACCAAGTCCGCTGTAGATTTCAGCATTCTTCTGTGCTGACAGGTTTTCAGAGCCAACTTTGATCCGGACCTTCAGTGTTCTCTGATCACTCGCAGATTTTTTATTTGTTCCACTTTTTAAGCTTGATTCTTCAGCATGTTTAGATTTTAAGTAGCCGTTGCCTTGCAAGGAGGTTCCCACTGATAAAGGTTTTCCTGAAGTGGAAGGGGGCATTATTGATGGAGAAGCACTTGATGAAGCTAAGGAGTTCTGCCTTTGATCCTACATCAGAGAAAAATCAATAAATCAACTTAACATGATTTTAGGTACGGTATACTTTCTATTTCTGCTTTCAAGAGGAGTTAGGGGATAGAAAAACATCAGTTGGATACCTCTGTATGTGGCTTTCTTGATGACTCATAGTTATGAGCCTCTGCTGGACTTTTTGTATGGGACCAAGAAGGACTCCGCAGATATGTAGGTAAAAAAGAACCATAGCCACCAAATTTTGCCCCTATAAAGTATTTGATTAATACATAACATTCTAAAATCACATCTAAATGACCCTACAGTTACATAACTGGTCGTAATGGTTCTAACTTACCCAAATTCTCAGCTGAAACACCTCCTTCAAAATCTTTCTGGAGGTGACCCAAAAATTTATGGACTTTTTCCTCCTATAAAAGGAACATGAAATGTGGAACATATCCATTAATTAAGGAGAACAAGAATGAAAATCCATAAATCAAGCTTCATAGCACCTAATAATACAACCTCATCAGCTCACAGTGATGGAAGGAAATTTTAACATTTAACATGCAGTCAATGTTGTCTGTCATAAAAGCCACTATAATCTAACCTAACTAAACAAAACTCCGGCTTAATTAATCCAAAAAAAAGGTAATATCCTCTAGGATTATACATAAGCACATATGGAATACAGATGACCATCAGATATTGGTAACAAGCAGCTCAAGTTCAATACTCGGTAGCATCATTGATCCAATTATTATTCCATAAACCCAGACATAGATGACAGAGATCATCAATGAGCACAATGCACGGGTCAACAATAACTACTTCACCAAATAACCAACGCCTTACAATTTATAAACAAGATCCAAACAACCGTACTGCATACTTAAGAATTAACATAACATTACAAACTGAAGAGCCGAATCATATAGAAAATTAAAATAAGGCACTAATAACTATGAAGTAAAGATACTTACAATGTAAGAGAGAGCAATATCAGGGTCAATGGTAGAATCTTCTCTCTCCTGATAACCAAGAGCCTCCCCTTCTTCTAGCTCAGTTTCTTCCATGTCTAATCCCAAACCCATCCGCTTTCTACCTTCTCTACTGCCCACCGATAACATCTCACACAAATTGAAACCAAGGGAAACAGATACTATTGCTAACAATAACAATTAAAACTCCCTTAAAAAGTGAACTTTTTTCCTCCACCGTTTACTTTTCCGCCAAAAAAATTTAAGGCATATATACAATATGAGCCCCCAGAAAAACCCTTGAATGTTTTTCCCTGATCATACTTAAACTCCGATTTCCTCACCTAACAAAGAAATAGAAAAAAGCTTATTTTGCTCGGCAATACACCAATCTACACTCGGGAGATGAAAAATCGGCAAATTGTCAATTTATTTTGAATCTGAGAGCTTGCTTGATTCACGTAACGTGGAAATTAGATCGTGTTATGCGATCTCTGAAGCTCAAAATGTTGGGCAGAAACAAAAAGTAGAGAGAGAAAAACGTTTAGAGAGAGAAAGGACTCTGATTTCAGCAGCCGCGATTATTTCTGTTAAGAGTAAAAATAAAATTGGAAAAATTAAAGAAAACATGAATATTCTAAATTCTTTTATTTTATAGTTTTTGGACTTCTATTACTTTTAACTACGTTGAAAATCTGATTTGACCCCAACAAATTTGTCCCACTATTTTCATTTCTAAAGCATCCGCAACGTTGTTTCTTATCCGTCTCCTAACTCTCTCATCTTCTAACTATTCATGGGCTTCACTGTACTTTTCATCACATCTCTTAACTAAGATACAACCCTCCATCTCTTAACCATCTCATCCCTTAACTATTCATTCAATTTCATTTTTTATTTTTATTTCCAACAAATTCAATTAATAAAAATACACTTCATTAAATAAAATAAAATAAAATTACAACTTAAAATTCTAAAAAATTAAAAGAAAACATAATTAAAAATCCTAAAAAAAATGAAAAATACATAATTTAATTTCTTCCGCTCACTCTCTCTAAATTCAAAATCTCAAAGCTCAAAGAAGCAGAAGAAAGATCATGTGCGTCTACTGGTTGCCAAATTTTGCCCAAATGTGCTCCATTAGATCCTCCTGGAGTTGGGCGTGGGCGTTAGAATCGAGTGACATTGCCCTAACAGACAACCGCTCTTGCAAAGACGGATGCACTCCACTGCGAGGTGGACTACTTGCGGTAGAGCTTCCCGGAGTTTCAGGGTCGAACCAATTTCCTGCCTCAGGTTCTTCGTCGGCGACAATCATGTTGTGCAAGATTAAGCACGTATACATAATGTCGACCATATTCTCCATAAACCACGTACGAGCCGGGGCTTTGATAATGTTGAAGCGCGCTTGCGAGCAGCCTCTTACTTCTGCGCAAAAAGAGCTTATTTTTCCTTTACCGACCTGTTGAACGTCTTCACGAAGGTTGGCCACTTCGGGTAGATGCCGTCGGCAAGATAGTACCACATTTTATACTGCCGGTTGTTAGCGATGAAGTTGATGGCCAGCGCTTTACCATTCAAAACTTCGGTGAAGAGGTCGGGTTGGTTGAGCACGTTGACGTCGTTGTTCGATCTGGGGACCCCAAAGTACGCATGCCAAATCCATAGTCGGTAGTCGGCAACGGCCTCGAGTATAACGGTGGGGTGGGTGCCTTTGTGGCCGTTCGTGTATGACCCCCTCCACGCCATAGGGCAATTCTTCCATTGCCAATGCATGCAATCGACGCTGCCAAGCATCCCGGGGAATCCGTGCACTTCTTCGTGAAGGTGGAGCAGAAACTGACAATCTGTCGTGCTTGGCTTCTGGAGAAATTCGTCGGTGAAGGCTGCCCGGACGCCTTTGCAGAAGTTCATCAAGCACATTCTCCTAGTGTTTTCCCCAATGTGGAGGTATTTGTCGAACAAATCTGCCGTTTGTCCAGTAGCAAGCTGACGGATTGCTGCAGTACATTTCTGCAGCGTCGTGTGGCTGGGACGGCCGACGGCGTCAAACCCTTCTTGGAAGAACTCTTCCCGGGCTGCCAATGTATTTGCGATGTGCAGAAATAGCAGTTTCCGCATTCGGAAACGGCGACGGAAATAGGTCTCTCCCCATACCGGGTTATCACAAAAGTAGTCGCGTACTAACCTTGCGGCGGCTTCCTCCCGGTTACGATGGTTGTAAGTCCGGGATCGTCTTTGGGGCGGCGCGACTTCCTCCGCATCCCTACGTCGATCTTCTTCAAGCGATTCTTCCATTATTCGACGCATTTGCTCAAATAGATCCATGAATGGATTAAATTTGGGAGAAGAATAAAAGAGATGATTTGAGATGAAAATTGGAGAAGAATGAGAGATGATTTGAGAATAATAGATGTGTGTTTGTGTGTGTGGAAGATGAGTATTAATACAATAAAAAAGAAAAAAACAATAAAATGACTGTTGAACGGTCATATTATCGTTTTTTATTTTTAAATTTTTTAATTTTTATTAAATTTAAATTTTTTTATAAAAATGATTTATTGCGTCAGCGTGACGAATCTCACTCGCGGGCCGGCGAGTAGGCGTCCCGCCTAGCGCCAGCGCGCCAGCCGTCTTGGTGAGACAGGGACGAGACGGGACGCTGCAACGCGTCTCGCGTCCGTCTCATCTCGGAGGGACGAGATAGGAGACACCCGCGGGATGTGTTACGGGTGCTCTAAGATTAATTTTTCATCTTATGCATAAATACAAA
This sequence comes from Salvia splendens, assembly GCF_004379255.2. Lineage (NCBI taxonomy): Eukaryota > Viridiplantae > Streptophyta > Magnoliopsida > Lamiales > Lamiaceae > Salvia > Salvia splendens. Next base: position 299,274 of record NC_056033.1, read on the forward strand.
ACTATTCAGTAATGTGTTAAACTTAAACTACTTTGGTTTGTCATTCATAACATTCAAATAGTGTTCGTATGAGTTTTTTTAGAATTCTGTTATCATGAATATTATAAAATTATTTGAAATTTCAACTTATATTAGTTTTATTAATATAAAATTTAAACTTGTATTAGTTTTATTAAGTAAGTATAATATTAGACCTGCACACAATCAACCATCATTGTACGTAGATTTGGTGTCATGGTATTTATCTGTCAAATATATACACATGACTTACCATATCTTGTGTAGGTCAGCTTACCAAAACATGTACAACGCAGATTTCGCAAGTCTATTATGTGCGCAGTGCTAATTCCGACCTCCTATATTTGAAAAGGCCTAATATAAAATGACTAAATTCATATCGTATTTGTTAAAACTACATTCAAAATACGCATTTTTCGGTATGCAAGTTCAATCGATTCGTACAAAATTTGCAGTGTGCAGATTTTATATGTTATGGAGTATATAACTTGGGTGAATCCATATCAGATCTAGTAATCCTAATATGAATTCTCTAAATTCAAACCATGATCACCAAATCTAGTAAACCTGATATAAATTGGTCGGGTTTATACTATAATTATCCATTCTTAATAGGTTAAATTTATTTTTGTTATTTTCTTATTTGAATTGTCCCTAATAAATATCTCATTTCACTTTTACTATTTTTAGTAAGTAGATTTCATATTCCACCAACTCATTCTACTAAAAATTATTACTGTAAAAATGAGGTTCACATGCCACTAACCTTTCATCCATTTTTTTTTCTTCACAAAGTCAAACAATTTTCTTAAAATCTACACTCAGATATGTGACATTTAATGAGAATCAAAGGGAGTAGTATATTTACAATATTGTTTTTTTACAGTATAATATTTTATATATAGTTGCCAAAAAAATATTAATAGGTCACAAAATAGTATGTAGCTAGTATAATCTCAATATTACTTTTATACAGTATATTTCATAATAAATAATCATTGACACGTTATACTTGATTTAATAGAATAGAACTATCTGTCTATTCGGCTATGATTGGTGGTCAGGATTGTATTTGGGAAAATAATACTATGATTTTTTTAAATTTTAAATTTTTATGTTTGTTTTGATTTTTAATTAAACTGGAAAAGTAATCAAAATCGTGAAAACAAGGAAAGTAGTATGGAGTATAACTTTACATGATTTTGATTTTTTCAGCTTTTGAATTCTTACATATTTACATATTTGATGGAGTGGAGTGTAATATTATAATTATAATTATAATTATAATTAGTAATTAATTTTTGTTATAAAATACTAAATTCATACCATATTATCAATTTTTTATTCAAACAAGCACTTTTGGTATGCAAGTTCGATACATTCATACCAAACTTTCAGATTTCATATGAAATGTATAAATTGGTTGAATTCATACCACATCCAATAATTCTAGTATGAATTCTCTAAATTCAAAACAAGATTACCAATTCTAGCAATCCTGATATGAATCGCTCGAGTTTACACTAGAATTACATATTCTTAAATACGCTTTATGTATTTTTTTGTCTACAATTTTGATTATTTTGGTGAACTATTTTGTCCAAACAAAATGATTTTTTTTTAAAATGATGTGGTTTGACAGTCATTGATAGAGTAAATCACAAGAAAAATCTGTGGGTTGGATGAATGCTAAGAATGTGAAAGAAAATAAACTAGTAAATAAATGTAGAAAAAGTTGGTTGATTGAATTATTTACTTAATCATTGATAAATATGATATCAGTCGGATTATATAATATAATCTTGATGTGCTGACTCTTTTGGTCAAAGTAATGATATATTGACTAAATAATAATATCCTCTTACTTCTCTCATAAAAATAAATACACAATTTTGTTGCCAAGGTGCATGAAAATACGCCCTCATTACATATACGTATAAAATAATAAATTATAGGAGTACTACTATGCAGCTTACACTTAAATTCGTACATATAGACGAAATTAACTAAATCATGATTATCTTCTAACATCTCAATGATAGTTTTACATACTTATAATTTTTTTCAATAAATAATTTTATTTTCTACATAGCGCGTAATTACTATTTTTTGTATCGCTAACTATTTTCATGCGAAAACTTCTGTGCAGGAGCGCGAATGTGCACTCAAGACTAATTATTGAAAAATAGTTAGATATGATTAAGCTTTTAATTGTAAGGTAGTAATATTTTTGCATTTTTCATTAGGAGAAGTCAAACATTATGTTTGTTTTTTTTTAACAATCATCCCACCAATGAAATCGAATCATGATACATTTTGATTGAACTCAAAAGAAACGTATCTAGATCTGCAGTTTTATCCTTCTATACAACAAATATTGATCCCCTATCTTTTTTCGACTTTATAAACGCATAAAATCTATAAACATGCGAGAAAACTAAAAATATGAAGCACGTTTGGACCAACGCCCAATCTCTGCTTTGGGCCCAAAAGAGATCCACTCCTAACAAAAAAAAAACAAAGCAAATAACTGAATAAGCAATCAAGATTGGTAGAAATACTATAAGAGTCTATATCAACTTACTATCTACGACCACTTCCTTACTAAAAAAAAATTACTTTTATTAAATTGTAAAATCTCGATGATTGTCACATTGTTGTAAATCTAGTACTATCATGTATTAAGAGACACTTTTTAAGTACTTAGGGTAATTTTTACACTCACTTGGTCTGCCATTTTATCGCATTTTGTCTCGACACGAATTTTAAGAAATATAGTGAAAAATAAGTTGAAAAAATTATTGGAACGTGGATTCTATGAATACAAAATTAATTTTATAATAACATTGAGCATGAATTAGGTAGTGAAATGTGAAATCTATTAAAAAAATACTATTGATAAGTGTTAATGAATGAATAAAAAAATGAAACCTTAATGACGGAATGAGGGAGTAGCAATCACGAGGGAATAGCGAACATCAATAGGAAGTGTACTTCATAATAATAATAAGAAAGTGTACTCCATGTCCATCATAAGCGGCAATAAATTATAGCTATATCACAACGATCACCTAATTTTTCTCAAGGGTTCAGTAAAACAACATAATTTGAGAGCTTTACTTAAAATTATAATTTTATTAATGGAAAAAAGAAAAAATCTAATTATCCACTCCTATTGATTATGGCCCCTGAAAATTAATTTTTGGAACCGCAAGTGGTAAGCGGGCAGAATCAAAGCATAATTATGATTAAGAAAAATAAAATAGTGGTAGCAGGCAAGTAATGAATGTACAGTAGAGTTGTGAGATAGTCCGTATGAATGAATGGTGGATTTCCATTTTCCACCAAAATCTAGATTCTAGATATAGATGGATTGCGTTACTATTACTTGATAGAGGTAATAGGTTGGTTGGTAAAACTCGTGGTATGTGTATCGCCTAGCGTGACCATTAAGAGCGGTGGCCGAACGGCGTCCGTCCGTCCATGGCAGCAGCATGGAAGAGCTCGTCCACCGCTGCCACGACGCTGCTTGATGAATTGAGCACGTCCGTGCCAGCGAGCAGGTGACGTGGCGTGCTGCGATTGGACAACGGCATAGCCGTTGCCTTTGAATTTTTTTTAAAAAATTTGATTTTTAATTAAAAAAATGATTAAAAATAAAAAAAATATTTTTCCACTTCCCCAAAAAAATATACTCCCTCCGTCCCGCACTACTCGCACCTTTCCTTTTGGGTACAGAGATTAAGGAATGAGTGATAGACAAAGTCAACAATTACGGCTGTAGGTATAAATTGTTACTAAAAATGGAAATAGTGCAAATAACTTGGGACGCCCAGAAAGGAAATAAGTGCAAGTAGTGCGAGACGGAGGGAGTATCCGTTTTTTATCATTTTCTACCACTTTTTATTTTTTTTTTTATTTTTCCCCCCCCAAAAATACACATTTTCATCTATAAATACCCCCACTTTCACACCAAAAAATTCACACCACATTCTCTCATTTCCATTCTCATCTACATTCTCTCATTTCCATTCTCATCTACATTCTATCATCTCCATTTCTTCCACACATACAACATAACAATGTTCAAGGCGTATTTGTCAATCGCCCGAGCCTAGAGCGAGGTCGACCGCCCCCTCCCAAACTCCGCCCCCTCGGCGTCCGCACACCGTACTCGCCGGCGGAGATGGAGCAATTGTTCAAGGCGTATTTGTCAATCTCCGAAGATCCGGAGGTTGGCACGAACCAATCCGGCGATCACTTTTGGTGGCGCATCTGTCGCCGGTACAATGAAAACCGACCGGAGGGAACAATCAAGCGCAACGCCATCTACCGAGCCAATGAAGAAATTAATAAGTTCCAGGGGTATTACCTCCAGGAAGAGCGGTCGGCGGGGAGCGGCCGGAGCGAGGTCGACATCATCAGTTCCGCCATGTCGACCTACCAATCCATGAACTACAAGGCGTTCAAGTACCTCAACATTTGGCAGGAAACGCGGTCGCATCCGAAGTATAGGGGAGGCGTAACATCCTCCTCTAGCGGCTCCTCCAAACGGTCAAGGTCGGTATCCCTATCCGACTCCGAAGAAGTGGTTAGCCAACTCGCTGGAGCTAACTTGGATAGCCCCGACGCCGGCCCGAGCAGTTCCCAACTTGAGTAATCTTCCACGGGATATTTTTAGCTTTAATTATGCAATTTTTAATTTTTAATATTTTAATTATGTAATTTTTATTTTTTAGGATTTTAATTATGTCTTTTTTATTTTATTTGTAATTTGTAATATTATTTCGATTTTTTAATGAATTTTAATGTTAGGAAATGTTTTTATTTAAAATGAATTGTGCTCGTCTTTGCAGAAGAGCACAGCTGTTGGTGTTGTACTCTTGTCTAAGAGCAGGAATAGAGGCGTCGGGCCCATAACCATGCTCGTTGGCAAGAGCACTGCAAGAGCACGGTTGTGGGTGACCTAACCACTAACCTAACCTAACCTCACCTCTCCTCTCCTCTGTTCCCTCCTTCCCAGTTCCCACCCTTATTTAATACACATTCACCTCAGTCTCTTTCTCTGTCTTGTGTGTGTGTGTGAGAGAGAGAGAGAATGTCTGCAACTGCAACGCCAACGCCAACCGTCACCAAACTCCAAGTGGAATCCGTGGTATTCCCGCCAACGGTAAACCCGCCGTGCTCTAATAAGACCTTATTTCTGGGCGGCGCAGGTTAGTCCCGTGTCTCTCCCTGCAATCACACTTTTTCACTGTTCTGAGCCGCCGGCTAATGTGCGCAGGGGTGAGAGGCATAGAGATCCAAGGCAACTTCGTCAAGTTCACCGCCATCGCCGTCTACGTGGACCCCACCGCCATCCCTGCACTCGCCGCTAAGTGGACCGGCAAAACCCCCGCCGAACTCGCTGAATCCGACGACTTCATCCGCGAAATCGTCGCTGGTAACCCTAGCAACATCCTCTAACGATATCAAAACACAATTAATTGAATTTAAATTAATTTTGTTAGGTCCGTTTGAGAAAATGACTCAAGTGACGATGATCCTGCCATTGACGGGGCAGCAATACTCGGAGAAAGTTGCGGAAAACTGCAGCGCTTACTGGAAAGCAGTTGGGAAATTCACAGATGCAGAGAGGGAAGCGATACAGAAATTCCTTCAAGTCTTCAAAGATGAAACCTTCTCACCTGGAGCATCCATCCTCTTCACTCACTCACCAGCTGGCTCGCTCACGGTAACCGTTTCAGACCGTTGCTCGACGACGCGATCAACCTCTGATTTTGATACTTTTTTTTTTCCCCTGGTGCCGTGCAGATCGGCTTCTCCAAAGATGGTTCCATCCCGGAGCAAGGGAAAGCTGTGATAGAGAACAAGCTGCTGGCCGAGGCGATTCTCGAATCGATCATCGGGAAGGACGGGGTATCGCCTATGGCCCGGCAGAGCTTGGCCGCTAGAGTTTCAGCACTGTTGAATCAGACTGAGGCAGAGTGCATCAAGAAAGAGGAATAAGATCTTTATCACCCGCTTTCTAATATTACTATAATAAGCCTTTGCATCATGTATTTTTAACTCCAATTATAATAATTGTGAGTTTTTATGGTACGGAAAACCTTTAATTTTACATGGCTTCCTATCCAATCTATACAATAAGAAACCATGGAGAAAACAGAAGAGCTGCTGCATCTTATAATTGCAACCTGTGTCAGAAATCACTAATCGAGCAGAGATCCGAGCATACTCGCTTCATACACCGGAGGACTGCACGCAAAATTCTGGCAGACAAGCGCAACAACCTTGTCAGGCACATAGTTGGTCTTGGCCATAGCAGCAATCTTCTCATTGTTTTCCTCCCAGAAATCCATTTCCTCTGCATCTCTAGGGTCTATATGAATCACCTGTATTTACACAAAACTCGTCCCTTAGAGTAGAGACACAGAATAAAACGATAAAAACGAATCGCAACAGTTCTTGTTAGTTGTTACTTACTGTTTTATTAGGATTATATGATGAGTGAGCAGCAGCAAACATTTGGTCGAATTCTTCACTCGCCTTGTCTCCCACCACCACAACTTGCTTTCTTGAAGGGACACGATGCATATCTGCGCCGCAGCACATCAATGGCACGGCCATCGCCGTTTCTCTTAAACTATTCTCGAAAACAGCCTGCAACAGAGATAGTGAGGGAAACGAAAAGTGTCATAATTAGAAAAAAAAAAAAAGCAAAAGATCATACCAGCAGAACTTCTGCGTTTTGCCTGTAACGATCAGAAACCGGCGCTACTAGTGACGCCAGTCTAAATAAGTTGATCACTGCAACAGAGTTACCCGACGGTTCTGCACCATCATGGTCCTCTTTCAGCCGGAGGAGGACCGAGGGGTCCTCACCGGAAGTATTGAAATAACCTCCGCCCTCCTCGTCAAGAAAAATCTGGTCCTGAAAAAATTATGGAGTCGCTACAAAATCAGAGGATCCGGAGACGCCACGCTACCACTTTAGTTTGCAATTTATCACTGCATTACCTGTGAATGCTGAAGTTCAACAGCCCAAGCTAGCCAATTTGTTGAACTCCCACATTCATACATATCTAAAAGACCAGATATCAGGAAGGCATAATCGTCTAGAAATCCAGGTGCCTTAGACGGGCCATTCCTAAAACTGTGCTGTAGTCTTCTTGTCTGCTCGTCGTAAAGATGATTCCGGATAAAAGTTGCTGCCTTCTCCGCAACTTCCATATACTCCTTAGGCTTTAGTTCCCATAAATCAAGAAAACATAAAAATCATTATTGCAAAATTGACATGACACGTACTTGAATACAACTTACGTTAGCTCCAACAATGGGAAACTGGAACTGTGTTCCTTCATGTTCGTTCTTTAGGATTTTCGACGCTCTAGCAAAGGCAGATATTGCCATCCCATTCCACGAAACGATGACCTGAGAAATAATGGTCTTCTCCGTTGTAAGATACTACATGTAAGATGTTAATGGTTTATTTCCATATAAATTGTGCTACCTTATCATCCAAAGATGGCCTTGGGCGTTTCAACCGAACATCATAAAGTTTCTTTCTACAGGCCCCCAAGATCTTTAGGTACTCATCCAGTGGCATACCAGATTTCGACGCCATTGCAGAAGTACTATTTTGCTCTATAAGCACGTTCTTACCCTTGAACTCGTCGTTAGGGTCGCTCATTCTTGATAGATCGCAATTGCCCAACGATTTAATGTAATAGTGCTCTTTAAAGAGGGGGGCATGCTCTCCGAGTATGTCATCGATCTGTCCATAGTAAAAATTTAAAATAAATGGATAGGTTCATTCAAAACAATTGAATGGAGACAAATTTGTACCTCTTGGCTGGTCCAGACATAGAAGGCACCCTCCTCCTTCCTCAACGTGCCTTCAAATTCCGCACTATCTGCATCCTCAGCAGAAAATATTTCCCCACTAGGGCCTATCATCTCCCGCTGCAAGTAATCAAGAATGTCCCTCGCTGTGCTTGAATAGAACATATCTTTCGTAAGCGAGAAAGCATCTAGATAAATGTTAACAAGTTGCCCTTGATCATATAGCATCTTCTCGAAATGAGGTACTGCAACGAGACAAAAGATACAGATCAAATAACCAGAAACCAATGCGTGCCAGAAACCTATATGCCATTAGTTGACAAACCAACCGTGCCAGCATTCATCGACACTATATCTGTGAAATCCGCCTCCAACATGATCGTGGATACCTCCCCTTGCCATGGACTGAAGGGTCAGAGCCACCATGCTCAGGTCATGCTTTGCTTCGCCGGGCATTTGGTTATCCTTTAACTTCTTTTTATGATAAAGCATCAGCTGGATTTCAACGGGTCGGGGGAATTTCGGAGCAGAGCCAAATCCACCAAACTTGGAATCATAACTATCCGCAAGCTATGACAGATATGGAGAATTAGGTACCTAATCAACTCTTAATACGAAGTAGAATATTTTGAGAGCCAATGACAACATACAAAGTAGAGTCCAATTCTTTGTTGGCAAATAGTAAATGAACGCATTCAAATAAATGACGATGGAACATACTCGGACAAACAAAGATATTGTTTCACTTGCATGCCCAAAACACATGGTATGGATCATTGTTTACGACTGCCAACACATTATGAGCAAGAAGAAAAACATGGTGCAGCCGACTCAGTTTTAGCCAGAATTCAAAGCAAAAGGGTGTTCCTGAATCCAACTTGTATATGCAGAAGCCAAAAACAACTCAAACAATTAATGATGAAAGATAGCGATATAAAGAACTCGGTGGAAGAATACACCATAGTGAATTCACAATATGAAAAAAAATTCAAGTTCAACTACTCAAACGAACAAAAGAAGAAGTTTAAGCTCAAAATAACATTTTTGCACCCCCAAAAATTCCACCTGTTCAGCACATTTCTGAACTGCCCTCTCTGGAAGTCCATCCGGGAGCTTTTCTGATCTGGCAACGGCAGCTAATGCTTCTGCGAGCTGTTCTATTGCAAACATCCCACCTTTGACCATGTATTCCTTCTTAGTGTCCCAAGCTTCTTTAACCTGCCTATTGGATAAAATATTTCCTCAAGCTACAAAATCCTTCGAAATAAGGGACTTCTATTCATTAAAATAGATAAACAAAAAGGGAAACACGCAAATTTCACTGAAACAAATCTACAACAGCTTAGAATTAAATGGATCGCAAATCTGTTACCTAAGTACAGTTTTGAAGCCAGGTCTTGCAGGGCTATCATCTGGAGTAAAATAAGTGCCACCCATCAAAGGCTTTAGGTCAGGTGAAAGGAAGACGCTTAACGGCCAACCCCCGCCACCGTATAATGCTTGTACATAAGTCATGTATACCTAGAAAAGTAACCGGAACAATGAGCGACTTAGAGAACCATTGAAATAAAATATTTGCGCCATAGAGGCAGCTCACGCTTGGAAAATAGCATCTTGTACATGCTGCTACCGAGGGGATTCCAACTCAGGACATGTTATAATTTATTTACAGAATTAACAAAAGCAAAAGTAAAATTAGAGTAATGCAGGTCCAGACTATTGTTACCTCACCTCACCATCAGGAACACACAGAAATTGTTATTGGAGAGAGAGATGAAGCCAAATATTATCAAACTTGTATTCTTAGAACATAAATTGAACACCAATATATAGTTTCTAAGGTAAGATGAAATATTTGGCCCTAAAGGTGTTTATTTTGAGTGATGGAATTGATCGATAAATCACATGATTGAGCACTCGAAATAGGATTTAACAGTCATCCTAGCACTCGAAATAAACATTCTGTAAAAATAATCCGAGTAAGCATGTTATGATGTTCTACACAGGTGGATAAGCACCCTCATGAACTGTCTCTCTCTCAGTCTCAGACACACACACCAAGCATCATAAAGTAATCTGAATGGAAGAAACCAGCTAGAAGTGAAGCAATACAAATTATACCTTATCAACATCTGGTCTTTCTTCACGATCCACCTGACAAACATGCATCTCTAGTAAAAAAACAAACCCTCAAACACAGACAAGGAGTCACCTTAACTCATACACACCTTGATACAGACAAACCAATCATTAAGCAATTTGGCCACCTCTTCATCCTCAAATGATTCAACTTCCATTACATGACACCTAAAATGGAAAAGATCATCACGTGACATAGCCTTTCAGATATTTGTAACAAATCAAGAACGATGCATGTAACTCAAAAATACATACCAATGGCAAGTGCTGTAACCAACTTCAAATGCAAGGCAGCAACAATGAAAAATACAAAACATGTTATTCTAATGATTCCCAAAAATATATAAATGGAAACAAAAGGCGCAGTACATACTTGACAGGAAGATAGGGGTATCTGTTTTACGAGCTTCTGCAAAAGCCTCCTCCCCCCATGGATACCAATCAACCTATATTCACACAATACAAATCGCCTTGGATCAACCATTCATGAATCTGCGAGCCCACTTCAAAAGATTCGATTTTTTTCATCAATTTCACAAAAAAATGAGGAGAATTTACAGGATTATGAGCATGCTGAAGAAGGTAAGGACTGTGCTCCGCTGCAAGGCGGTTGGACTTGGACGACGCCGTTTTGGGAGACCCGCCATCCGCCATGGCCAGAACTCTAGAGATAATGGAAAAGATTCCGAAATGTCAGAGTTTTTCCGCTAAATCATAGTAGGTGGTTTTGTAATGATACAAGTCCTTTGAGCATAATAGTGAAGAAAAGAGAAAGAAGGAAAGAAATTGGGGGAGAGATTGAGGATTGCCATTTGTTATTGGTGACGAAACTGAATTTTGTACGTGGCAGAAAAATGGACAGTTGGAAATCATACTTGTATACCAACTGCCAAATGGTGATCATACTTGTAACTGCCATATTGATAAACTAATTTCATGTTTTATCAACATCCTTGAACTCATATTAGTTTTAATTTTCTATGTAGAATTTATTTAAATTTCTTCACAATATATGCTACAGCCATGAACATTTTTAATTTTCATATTTATTAAATGAGATGTAGTAGCATTAATTATTCTCTTACCTTGTAGTTTGTACCGAAAATTTGTTGAGGACTGCCCAAAATAAGTATTTTATGTATGCTTGTTTTCATCCGTTGTTGAATTTAATCAATGGGTCACATTTTGTGTCGATAAAATTAAGTTTGTTAATAATGTGAATTTTATTTTAATTTTTATATGAATTTTATGGACAGCATTAACTCAATAAACATGTTTTGTTTGCAATGTCGGTATTCCGAGATGAACATCCACTAAAATAAAGAAATAAAAGTGACAAAAATACATATAATCAACATTTTTCCTTATACCAAAGTCAAACTCATTACATAAAACTAAGTATTACGAACAAATATTTCATAGCTAGGAGTATGAAATATAGGAGACAAATGTCGGCCATATCATTATATTGTACAAAACTGGATTAAGGTTTTGGCCATACTATCACCACTACCACGCCGGCGAAAATCATAATCATATAAATCGTTTTATGTCATTATCATACAAGACGAGGACCCGTGAAGAAATATACTGTAATAAGGACAAATATAAGTCGGAGGGAGTGTCGGCTACGGCATTGATATTAAAGAAGCTCGTTTTGAGGAAAACGCCGTAGAAATATACTACTCCATCCGTTCCACTTTAGTAGTTTCATTTAGGGGTGAGCAAAATAACCGGAAACCGAATATCCGGATCGAATCAAACTGAAATTTTAAAATTCGGTTCGGTTTTTCGGTTCGGTAATACAAAAATTTTGATTTTTTGGTTCGATTCGATTCGGGTGAAGAAAAAAACCGAAAAATCAAATTATATATATATTATATTAATTTAATATATTATATTATATATAATATATATATTCTACTATATAATATATATTATATATAAATATTCTATTAGTATATATAAAATAAAATAAATTATATATATATATATATTAATATTATATTTGTTTTTTTCGGTATTTTAAGTTCGGTTTTTGGTTTTTTAGTTTCAGTTTTTCGGGTTCGGTTCGGTTTGGATTTTGAACTAAATTCGGTTTTGGTTCCGTTTTGGTAAAAACCGAACCGAAACCCGAATGCACACCTCTAGTTTATTTGAGTTTGGAACGGATATTATGAAATGTAAAAGAAAGTTGGTGAAAAAAGAAAGTAAAATGTGAGTTATATTTTTATATATTTTTGACAATAAAATATGAGTGGAAAAAGATTAGTGGAATGTAAGATGTATATTATCATTTATAAAATATTTAAACCGAGACTCTAAAATAAAATATCGAAAAATATAGTAAATTGAGACTCGATGGAATAGTAATGACTAGTAGTGTAGTACCAACTTTTCGGTTAATGCATTTGATATATACACTTTGGCGGGTATATGCTTACACAGCGTGAGTAGAGAGAGCGCGCGCTAAAATACCAGACCGTACGAACGGACACTATAATACTTCCACACACTGTACAAAAAAACAAAATATAGCCAAAAAATCAGAAAGACGAAAAGGGGAAAAACCCTCTCAAATCTCACTGTTCTGATAAATCCCCTCTCTCAAACGCCCTCCATCACTATATTCTTCCGATCATTTGGAACTAGCAAGAATCAGACTATTTTTTTGGTGAACAGTGAAATCGGGCTCTAATGGCGCTGTACGGGGATCGGCAAGAGGAGGAATGGACTCATGATTCGGGTTTGGCAGGTGAGTTTGGGTTTGAATTTGTGAGTTTCTAGGGTTTATTGATAATGTGTTGTGTCAATGTACAAGACTCTATGCAAGTGTATCCGGAGAGACCGGGTCTACCCGACTGCGCCTACTATGTGCGAACCGGCTCCTGTGGATATGCCGCCAAGTGCCGTTACAACCACCCTCCTGTTCGAACTTCGAACTAGCTCGGTAATTATTTTTTATTATGCACTTATACTTATTTGGTATGTTTAGCACCAGATTACACCGGCATTGTGTACTAATTAATCTCATTAGTTTTGTCGGTGGACATGTTTATGAAGTTGATATGTGTTGTTTATTTTTTCATGCTTTAGTTACTGTTTACAAGGAGTAATACTATAACGGTAGGAGTGGTTGAATTTATTTCTTTGGAATGGCTGTCTTTCTTTATGTTGTGCAGTTGGGAGTGGGAGAGTGTCCCAAGCGACTAGGGGAGCCCCCATGCCAGGTATCTGGCTTTATTGTTTTTTAATGTTTGAATTCTAGATGGAGTTGCGATGTTTGTTTACTTGTTCCCTGAATGTGCATTTGCAGTACTATTTAAGAACAGGGACCTGTAAATTTGGTTCTTCCTGCAAGTTTAACCACCCGAAAAATGATGGTGCCTCGTTCACTAGTGCACCTCTAAATACTTATGGATATCCATTACGGCCGGTAATCATTTGTTGTATGTTTGCTCGCATTTTTTTGTTATAACGGCTTTGATGGTCATGATAATGTCCTTTCTAACAGGGAGAGAAGGAGTGCTCCTATTACTTGAAAACGGGGCAATGCAAATTCCATATGACCTGTAAATTTGATCATCCTCAATCAGATGGAACATCTGTGTCAGCATCTGCACGTCCATTTTATCCGACGCCGCAGTCTCTTTCTTCCCCTTCTCCTGAGCTATATGACAGCACAACATCCAGCTACAGGGTTGGAAGGCCTTCTCTGTTTCCTGGTTCATTTGTCGCTGGTGCTTATGGTCCAATGCTGCTCCCTGGAGTCGTTCCCATTCCAAACTGGAGCCCGCACTCAGTAGGCTTTCTTATCTTCTTTCTCTAAAATATGAAAACCATTTACTTGGGACCCTATCTCAGTTTCTTTACTAATTTGTGCTTTCATATATCTCCTTGAAATAGGAACTATCTTAGATTCCAGTGTAATGATGGCTTGCATGATGTAGGGACCAGTTAGCCCTGCACCATCACCGGGTGCTCAAGCCTCAGTTGGAGCAAGTTCAGTGTATGGACTGTCACAGCTAGGTTCTTCTTCCCCTGCCTTCCGTGGAGCTTATTCCCATTTACCGTTATCTGCTGGCTCTTCAGGCAGTATAGTACAGGAACAAAAGTTTCCACAAAGACCCGGACAGCCAGATTGCAAGTACTACATGAGAACTGGAGACTGTAAATACGGACCATCTTGTAGGTATAATCATACAGAGTTTAATTGTGCTCTTAGTCCTCTTGGGTTGCCTCTTCGTCCGGTATGATTCATCCTTCCTTTCATTCTTATTATCTTTCTGTTTTATCTAATCTTTCTTGTGGTGGGGACTGGCTTTTGTATTGGGTTATTGGTCCAACTTTTGATCTTATGTAGTAGTATGGTTTTGCTAAGCTCAGCAGCATTGCGCGTGTCCCTTAAATTTATGAGAACCACAGTTTCTTGAATTGTTTAGTAGACATATTTACTTTAACTATATGAGTCGGACTATATGAGGTTATAATACTGATGACCTCAACCTGCGCCCCAATACTCGAAGATTTTTTCTTAATCTCTCAACTTGCTTATTTTACCTTTCTGCCAATGAACAGAGGGTGCAGGCATGCTCTTTTTACATGCAGAATGGCCAGTGCAAGTTCGGACGAACATGCAAATATGACCACCCCATAGCAACTCTGAAATACAGTCCGGCTTCATCTTATACTGAAATACCAGGTACTCATTACAGGCCGATTTTCTTCTGCTACGACTATGTTACCATCTTATTCATTTCAAGAGATGCAGGGTGAACGCATTGCAGATTTGCAGGGTCTAATGTCGATCCTGGCAGAAACGGGTTGTGGCATTCTGGAAACTCTTCCAGTGATTCTGCAAACCTAACGCTTTAGCATAGATGGTTTCTGGTTCTCAAGGTCGAGAAGCTCACCTTCAGATCTCCATGTATGAATATGAGCTTAACAAAAGATGGTCAAAACTAAGTGCATTTTTCCATGTGATATAGTATAGGAGTTGTTAATATAGTATATGATTTCTATCCCACATCGGTTATGTAACATAGCCTAGCTTAGTTACTTGTATATATATGTGGCCTATGTTTACTAATGAGATATACACTACTACTTTCTCCATTATGTCTCTATATTTTACTGTTCTACATGGTATCAAAGCGGGTTCAAATTCGTAGCTAGTTTTGTAAAAAAAAAAACGAAAATTAGGGTTTCGAAAATTAGGGTTTTTTTTTCTGCCTCCGCTGCTCCTGCTCCGGCTCCGCTGCTCTGCTCCTGCTCCTGCTCCGCTGCTCTGCAACTGTTATCTGCCTGCAACCTTATCTGGCTACTGTTATACTCCTACTCCGTTGCTCTACGCTATCATCTGCCTGCGCTGCTGCCCGCTACTTCTTTTTTATTGACTTGCACTCTTGCCTACTGCTCTGCATCGGATTTACTCTCGTTTTATCATGTCTGATTTTAGACCTCCAATTGGAACCACCATTAAGCTGAATGGTTCCAACTATATGCTTTGGTCTCGTGCTTTTCTCTTATTTTTGGGATCACAGAAGAAGAAAAGCCATGTTCAAACTGCCCCGCCTGCTACTACAGATGCCAACTACGACACTTGGTGTGCCGATGACTGCTCCGTCATGACTTGGCTTCTCAATAGCCTAGAACCAGCCATCAGTCAAAATATCATGTGCTTGGATAGTGCCAAAGCCATGTGGGATGCTCTACGGGAGATGTTCTTCAATGACAAAAACGTTTCTCGGGTATTTGAATTATATGAGAAACTTTTCTCTCATACTCAGGATACTCAGTCAGTCAATGATTACTTCTCTACCTTGAAAGGCCTTGCTGATGAGATCTTAGTTTATCATCCTCTTTCCTGTGATGCCACAACAAGAGCAAAACAATGGGAGGAATTCATGGTAGCAAAATTTTTGTCAGGTCTTAATGCTGATCTCCAGCCACTTCGAGATAGCTTAATGGCTAGTGATGACATTCCAACGTTGTCTAATGCGTTGTCTCGCGTTCTTCGTGTCTCCACCGGGCGTACGGAATCCACCTCGTTTGATAATTCAGCTATGTCTGCTCGCGGTCGAGGTTCGTATGGTGGACTTGGCCGTGGACAGGGACGTGGCCGAGGTCGAGGACGAGGGTTTCATGATCGACTATGTGATCATTGTGGTCGTTCGAATCATGAGTCTGATAAGTGTTGGAAGAAGTTTGGCAAACCAGATTGGGCTAATAACATTGAGTTTGCTGCGCCAAGTTCTTCATCTACTACTACTGATGCCTCTACCTCTGTAGCTGCGTTTGCTGTGTCTCCTGGTAAGTCTTGGATGTTGGATTCAGGTGCCTCTACCCATATTACTGGTACAAAATCCCTTTTGACATCTTTTTCTCCATCTTCTCTCCCATCTGTTCGTCTTGCTGATGGCAACTATTCTCCTGTAACTGGCACTGGTGTTGTCAAACCCACTACTCATATTACCCTTGATAATGTTTTGTTTGCCCCAAATTTTCCAGTCAGCTTAATATCTATTGGTCAGCTAACATAAACTCACAATTGTTCTGTCACTTTTTATCCTTCATATTGTATCTTTCAGGACCTGCAGACGAAGAGGACGATTGGTGGAGGACATGAGCGTGGCGGTCTGTACTACTTGGATAATGTTTCACATGTCTCTCCTAGTGCTCTCTCTGCTGCTGTGTCTCCATATCAGTGGCATTGTCGTCTTGGTCATCCGTCTTCTGCTAGTCTTCGTAGTTTAGTTCCAGTTGCGTCTGTTGATTTTAATTGTGAGTCATGTGAGTTGGGCAAACACCATCGCACTTCCTTTCCTTCTCGAGTCGAGACTCGTAGCTCTTCTATTTTTGATTTAGTTCATTGTGATGTTTGGGGTCCGAGTAGGATTGAGTCCAGAGGGGGTTTCAAGTATTTTCTAATTCTTGTTGATGATTATTCCCGTATGTCATGGTTGTATTTGCTTAAACACAGAAGTGAAGTCCCTACTGTTCTAAAATCTTTTTATCATGAAATAAAGACTCAATATTCTGTTGATCTGCGTGTTCTTCGTACTGATAATGCTCTTGAGTTCACACAACAGTCTATCTCATTTTTTTGTGAATCTCATGGTATAATTCATCAAACCTCTTGCTCTCACACTTCTCAACAAAATGGGGTAGCTGAGCGTAAGCATCGTCATGTTTTAGATGTTGCGCGTACTCTTATGTCTCACATGCATGTGCCTAAGTATCTATGGTCTGATGCTGTTCTTACTGCATGCTTCCTTATTAACAGGATGCCATCTAGTGTGTTGCATGGGGATATTCCTTTTTCGTGTCTTCATCCTGATAAACCTCTTTATCATATTCCTCCACGCATTTTTGGATGTACTTGTTTTGTTCATGATCTGACTCCTGGGTTGGATAAGTTGTCTCCTCGCTCTATTAAGTGTGTTTTTCTTGGTTATTCTAGAACCAAAAAGGGATACCGATGCTTTGACCCTCTTACCAAACGTCATTATATCTCTGCAGACGTTACTTTCTTTGAGTTTCAGCCTTATTTTACTCATTCTCAAACTAAACCAACCAGCCAGTTATATCATACTCCTTTACCTGCCCAAACTTTTGTTTCTCCTATGTCTTCTGCTCCTCCTGCTCCTCTTTTACAGGTCTATACACGACGTCGTCGACCTGCAACAGCCCCTGAAGCCCCTGAAACAGTACCAACAGTCTCATGTCCACTGCAACAGTCATCTTCGCCTCCAGCTTCTGAAAATCCACCTCCTTCTGATGAGTTACCCATAGCCATTCGCAAAGGTAAACGTACTTGTACCACCAAACACCCCGTATCTAATCATGTTTCCTTTACTCGCTTGAGTGCTCCTTTTCGTGCCTTTGCTCTTTGCCTTTTGTCTACAGTGATTCCAACTTCTTACCAAGAGGCACTCAAACACCCTTTATGGCGAGCCGCTATGGATGAGGAGATGCGAGCTCTCTTGAGTCGTGGTACTTGGGTTCTGGTCCATGCCCCTGATTCGGTGGATATTGTGTCTTGTCGTTGGGTGTTTACCATAAAATTTCTGGCTGATGGCAATATTAATCGTTACAAAGCTCGGCTTGTGGCCAAAGGATACACGCAAACTTATGGTATTGATTACTTTGAGACGTTCTCGCCCACTGCTCGTATGAATTCAATCCGAATTCTGTTCTCTTTGGCTATTAATCTTTCGTGGCCCATGTATCAACTTGATGTGAAGAATGCTTTCTTGTATGGTGATTTGACTCCGACGGTCTTTATGGAGCAACCTCCGGGATATGTTGCTCAGGGGGAGGATGCTACTAAAGTTTGTTGTCTCAAAAAGGCAATTTATGGCCTTAAACAAAGTCCCAAGGCGTGGTTCGATAAGTTCAACAGTGTCCTTGGAACTATTGGTTTTAAGCAATGCAAGTCTGATCATTCGGTTTTTGTGCGACACCAAGCATCGGGTATTGTTATTCTCATTGTATATGTTGATGATATACTCATATCTGGAAGTGATGTTCGTGGAATTGAGGAAACTAAGAAATATTTGCAGCAACATTTTGTTATCAAGGATCTGGGCCGTCCTAAGTATTTCTTGGGAATTGAAATTGCACACGGAAATTCTGGAGTGTCTCTATCTCAGCAAAAGTATGCTACAGATCTATTGAAAGAAACTGGACTACTTGGAGCAAATCCCGTTGATACTCCTATGGAGGTTGATCCAAGTGTTTGGGATGACAGTGGAGAAGTCTTGGAGGATAAAGCTAAGTATAGACGTCTAGTTGGAAAACTTATCTACTTGACAGTAACAAGGCCGGATATTTCCTTTGCTGTTGGCTTAGTCAGTCGTTTTCTGGATAAGCCTAAGCAAGTTCACTGGGATGCCGCTATTCGAATTCTTCAATATGTCAAGAAATCTCCCGGCAACGGATTGTTATTCAAAAAGAATGGGCATCTAAAAATTGAAGGATATTCTGATGCTGATTATGCTGGTTCTAAGTCTGATAGAAAGTCTACTTCTGGATATTGCACCTACTTGGGAGGAAACCTTGTAACTTGGCGAAGCAAGAAACAACATACTGTTGCGAGATCGTCTGCCGAGGCCGAGTATAGAGCTATGGCTCATACTGCTACTGAGATGATCGGAGTCAAGAATCTACTTAGAGAATTGGGATTCACTTTCAATGAACCTTTACCTATGCATTGTGATAACCAAGCTGCAATCTATATTGCAAACAATCCGGTTTTTCATGAGAGGACTAAACATATTGAAGTTGATTGTCATTTCATTCGAGAGTGTGTTTTGAATCGGACAATTACTACTCCTTTCACTTCATCGTCTAACCAGATTGCTGATATCTTCACAAAACCGTTGCCTGTGAAGCGTTTCTCAGAACTTTGTACCAAGCTGGACTTGATCAATATATATGATCCAGCTTGAGGGGGAGTGTTAATATAGTATATGATTTCTATCCCACATCGGTTATGTAACATAGCCTAGCTTAGTTACTTGTATATATATGTGGCCTATGTTTACTAATGAGATATACACTACTACTTTCTCCATTATGTCTCTATATTTTACTGTTCTACAGAAGTATAATTCAACATTTTCTGCATTCCCAGAAAAAAAAGCTGCCATTTTCATGTTTTGTGATGACATGATATTGTTACTAATACATTGTATGGTTTCTGTTCTTCTGCATTTTTATTTTATTTTATGGGTTTTCTTTCAATCAATTTCGATATGAAGCCCTGCATATTAAATGTGATCTGATTCATGATTTCCATTTATGATTGATTGGGCCACCATTACATATCAAGAAAGTTGGCAGGGGCACTGTATTTTCTGCTCTCGACTTGTTTGTAGTGAATATGTGATTGGCACAAATCTGAAGCTGCATAAAATCGTTTGTCTTAAATAGCAACTTAAAAAGAACGACATAATGTGAAACAACGTCCAAATTCTTCCTCTGTAAACGTCTTCTCAGAAAATTTATATTAGCATGGCTTAATTTATCAAGGTTTCCTTTCTCCACATTCTTCAGGTTTTCATCTCTTTAACTTCGGTTAGGAATCAAGAAACTTTACTGTTTTTGATGAATTTGCTAATGTAATTTTAGCTATGGAATAATGTAACATCAAGGATGCATGAAATAGATGATTTTGTTCACAGCCTATTTCTTGTTATTCTCTGATAAATAATGTCAGTTGTGCTCATTAGTACTGTCATGGTGAACTTTGCCAATTCTAATCGTAGAATTACTGGATTATAGCTCTATGTCAATTTCTCGTGAGACATCCCAAAGAAAGTAGAATATGTATAGACATATATTCCCTAGACCAATTTCAATGTACAATGATCTGTTTTTGAAGTATAAAATTGTTGTATTTCTTTGAATGTGTTCAACTAGTAGGGCTCTTTGAAGTAGACAACATATATTAGACAACATATAGAGAAGAAAATGATCAAAATATCAAAACTTAGAGCTTGTGTTGCCTGGTCACTGAGCTCCATGTTCCTCCCACCCAACCGATCCACCATATCTGGAACGGACTCATATTCCTGCACCTCTCGCATGTATGGGTCGTCCAGCTTGATCCTCATCTTCTCTGCTTCTCGGCTTGCTGCCTCCTGAGCCAGTGTCCAGTCATAGAACCTGCGCTTCTCGTCATCGCTCAGTACATTGTAGATCTCTCTTAATTTCATGAACTTGTCTGAGGCTGTTCTCAGAGGAAGTACAGTTGTGTCTGGATGGTATTCCTTGGACAGCCTCCGGTAGGCTGCCTTGATTTCTTCGACGTCAGCGTTTGCAGGTACTCCCAGAAACCTGATTGGCCAGCATCAGTACTGTTTTACTCATCAAAAGGTAATTCATTAAGAATAGTGAGGTGTAGTTTGTTTGTACTGGTAATATGAATCTGTTGAACTGTTGAGCAGCTCGGAGAATTTCTCCCCGAGCAAGTCGTCTTTGTCTTTGGCCTGCTCCTGTGATGACCCCGAGCTACTGCCCCCGATCCACCCTTCTTCTTCGCTCTCCCAGTGGATTCTTGTGTCAACTCCAGGTGGCGCCTGCCGCCTCTTTTCGCTGCTAGGAGTTGGTCCCTGCACGGCCTGGACTCGGAAGCTGCAGCGGCGCACGTGGCAGGTGAGTTCCTTTGTCCTGTGTGTTGCATGGGGAATTCTTGATTTGGTAATTCGGTTAGTAGGTGAGAGTGAGAATGAAGCAGGGGGAGTTGCGGTTGGTGCAGCCATGAGAGATGAGGGAGAAAATCTGTTTATTTCTGGTTTGAATTTGGGATCCAGGAACAGAGGTTTTACCACCTCATCTTTCTATGTGGCTCAGGATTATTCTCCAGATGGGGTTTTGTTGTTAGTCCTTACAAAAAAGAAACAACGGAAAAATAATAAAAATGTCTGTTAAAGTACTTAGTATTTATTTTTTTGGAAGTGAAAATGAGCCCATCTGAAGTTGAGTGCTCACACAGTCACACACATTGTGCTTGTGGGTTGTGGCCATATTGTTTGTTTCCTTATGCTTTAGTTTAGAGGAAACTTGCTAGGTTGTGGGAGTTTTAAGTATATCTAATTAGGGCGGCCGGCTAAATATACCGAAATACCGCACTTATCGTACCGAAAAAATACCGGAAATACCAAATTTGCGGCATACCGCAAGTTGCGGTACGATATGATACCTTACCGTCAGATTTCGGTACGGTAATGATACCTTACCGACAGATTTCGGTATGGTAAAGGTATAGATTTTCCTATACCGCGGTATACCACAGTATACCGCATTTACGATATTTGCCAAAAATTCGATATATATGTTGTATTTAAAATTTATATAAAAAATAGTTAATATGTTAAAATCACTAACCCTACTTTCATATTTTAGTTCAACCGCCCTCAACCCCAAACATACTCACGTAGAGATGCAAATCAAGTCCACTGTATAGATTTGATTATGGTGTAGTTTTAATCTTTTGGACATTATTTAAATAGGTGAAATTTTATTTTAAATATTTGACTATAATAGAATTTTTTTGGTATGAAACACACATAATGGTATGCTGTACCTTATTTTGGTATACCGTACTCGGTATGCCATACCTTATTTCGGTATAACGTAAAAGTACGGTATACCGCAATACGGTATGGTAACGGTATCGGAAATAATCATACCGAATTTTCGGTATACTGCATTAAAATTCGGTAAGGTATAAGCATGAAATTTTCTCGTACCGCAAATGCGGTATGACATTCTCGGTGCGATATACCATACCGTGCCACCCCTATATCTAATTGGTGCATGGTAGAGAGAGCTGGTGGCCTCCATCTACATGCCGTGTCTTCTATTTTTGACTGGCATCGATTTTTTTAATATCAATCGGAGAAATATAATAAGTAAGAGATTAAAACCGTATATGATGTGCATATACTAATGTAATTAAATAGAACTAATATATAAAAACTTAATCTAACATAAAAATTATGAATTTCTTATGTGTGGAGTAAAATGCTAGTATAAATTAAGAGCCATTATATGAGAATTACAATGCTATAAATTAAGAGCCATTATTTTATAAGTAAAATGTAAAGTATAGTTTTAACGCTAAATAAGGTTTTATGAAATTTGATAACACGAGAATGTGTTAATAAACTTATTGCTATAAAACAAGAAAATTAAATGATGATAATAACAGTATTGTAAGAAGAATTAGTGCAACAATTACTCATAATAATATTGTAGAGAGTACTAAAAATGATGGAGTAGTGGGGGTTGTTACGAGATGGTGGAGGTAGTGGAGTGGAGTGGAGTGGCTGTGGATTATGATCGTTTAACCGGCCTATTAATCTTACTTTGTGGTATCAATTGTGGCATTGAATGAATATAAAAACCCTATTTCCGGAACCACCTTCCTACACTGCTAGTGCCGGCGCCGATGGCAACTGAAGTTGGCAGCCTGAAATGGGTTTTCAATACTAAGAAAAATTTGGACGGGAGCGTGCGGAAACGCAAGGCTCGTTTGGTGGCCTGCGGTGAGAATGTACCTAGCCCTTTCCGCACATCTCAACTGGCCTATTTACTAACTCGATGTCCAATCCGGCACTCTAGAAGGAGATTTACTCGAAGACATCTACACCTCTGCACATTGAACAAAGCGGTGTACGGATTGAAGCAAGCGCCGCTGGCTTGGTTCACCAACCTCCACTCCTTCTTCCTCCACAATGGGTTTCAGAGAACAACGACCCCACGCTCTACACCAAGAAGGATTGCGCCAATCGTCTTCTCTTGCTCGTTTGCGTCTTCGTCGATGATGTGATCGTCCCAGCGGCGCATCCAGGTGGGCTCAACGTGCCACCGGAAACTTCATTTCATCAGCCTCCGACCCTACGGCGTTCGCGTCTCCGCCCCCACCTCTCGCAGTGTGAGATGAGACTGAGAAGAGAGAAAAGAAGGAAGTGAGGAAGGGAGACGATCCTCATCGATTCGATTCGACGATCCCTCTCCTCGATTCGGGGTCTGCCCCGACCGTCCTCCGCCGCGCGACGCAAGTCCGATCCCGATTCCGCCGCTGGTTTGAAGGTCTCTTCCATCGGCGACCTGGGGTTTGAGGACTCTGTCGTTTGTCGCTTCTCGTCGGACGGTCGCGTAGGCGTCCCAGACTGAGGGCAGGGGTTCCTGTTTGAGAATTTCTCTCCAGGTTACTTCATGTCCGTCATTGAGTGCCATTAGAGACTGGAAGAGCCTAGTCTCCTGTCTTTCTCGGTTGTAGATCACGATATCTTCCGGGTCCTTCATCGGATTTGGCTTCTTTCTATCAATCGACATCCGAATGCTTTGGAGTCGGTTCCACAGTTGTTCGAGGGTCAATTCTCCCTGTTTGATGTTGCTTGCTTTTCGGTGTAGGTCGTATACCTGGAGCGAATCGCCTCCGCTGCCGTATGTCACGACTAGCCCCTCCCAAAGTTCTTGAGCAGTTGGGTATTGTGATACCTCATTCACGAGTTCGGGTTCCATGTTGTTGATGATCCACCCGAACACACAGTGATCCAATTTTTGCCATGTCTCGTGGCTGGGATCGGTTTCTGCCGGAGGTTTTGAACCCTTCGAGATGTGGGAGGTTAAGCCTTTTCCCCCAATCGCCCGTTTGATCAGGTTCGCCCACAGTGGGTAGTTGTCTCCCGATAACTTGGTTGAGACGACTACTTCACTGAGGTTGTCTGCGTTCACCGTCGTTGGTCGTGGGGTGATTGGCATGGTCTGGAGGTTTCGGAGGAGCTCTGCACACTTCATTGTGATGTCTTCAGGGACATTCACATTGTTTTTCCTGATGATTCTCGTTGTCTGATTCTGACATCGTTTTTTTCCTGATGATTGCAGGTTTTTGCCTCTTGGCCTGGGTTCGAGATTGGTATTTGGACGATGATGATGTTAAATTCTGAGTCCCTATTGCTCAACCTGCTCTGGTACCATGTTTAATTGGATAACCGAGAGGGAAGAAACAGTAGACATTGTTCGGATGATTTTCTGTGTTGTATTCATCGATGGGGCAATCCTCTAGTGTTGTATTCATCGATGGGGCAATCCTCTTAATATAGAGGATTGCCCTAATTTACATAAGGTAAAGAATCCCCTAATTTTGGGTTCTATCAATTACATGTTAATCACATGATCCTTTCCTTAGTTACAATATTTTATTTCCATATTCTAACAGGTGGTTTCCCCGGACAAACATGCCGGATTCAGAATTCGACTTGGTGACCGCAGTTATTAATCAAAATCGATGCTTCAAGATTCACAGCTTAGATACTTTAGTCCTCTAAGGGGGTGTTCGGTTGACAAGATTAAATCTCATGATTAAATATGTATCATGTTTGGTTCATAAGATTGAACCCTTCAACTTAATCCTAGATGGATAGTCTCATGATAATTAGTCATAGCCTCCCCCTCCAACTAAAATAATCCCACAACTTAATCCTAAATTGATAGTCTCATGATATTAGTCATGGCAACCGAACGCCACATTTTGCTACTATGCTCATCTTCTTTAGTCCACTCTTTAGTATGCTCATTTTGACTTACCTGCATTTCACAATGCCATTCTCTACATATGATTATCATTTTTCTTCTCGCTGGGTGCATATCTGCATTTGATTTTTATATGTCCAAATCAACTGAGGGAGCGCTAAACTTTGGCTAATGTATATTCTCTAAACTGATGAGATTTTAAATGTGTAAAAAGAATAACAATAGTGTAGTCTTTTAAATTTTCTTGAAATGTTGATGAATCTGCTTGTGTGGTATCATAGTTAATGTAACTTGTGAATCTGTGATACGCCTTGAGTGCATATGAAGGTTCGTCGGCGAAAGAGATTAATCGATATTTGAAGGAGAGGCAAGATAAGAGATTTGTGTAATCGATTTTCTTTATTTCAAATGACGAGATAGCTAGAGGTCACCTCGTCCACCTTTTCTATTTTAGTGGCTATATAGTGCCTTTTGATATAGTAGGTGATAAAATTCACATATTCCATGTCAAACATGACTGCATAACTAATACTTGTCCCTTCTTATGATGAAACAAAATTCTCATTTCAACATCAAAATTAGACAAAGATATTCGTGTATATCAATGTTAATAATCACAATCAATCTATTTGGTCTATACTTTTATCGACATCTCATTTCAATCCGACAGCAAAAGGCCAACTTGTTTATAAATCATTCCACACTCACACTTCATCATTAATTTAATCATATGGTCATAAAATTTTACCTTTTTAGATTTTATTTTGTGGAATAAAAAGTAATAATAATTATAAATACCCTGAAGGCTTTTACTTATTTAGAGTGCAAAGCCTCCGTACCTATATTTAAAATGAATGAATATATGCCCTCAAAAAAAATCCTCCACATCCGAGTATTGAGGAAATTACACACCCACAATAATGTCCATCCGAGTATTCGGGAAAGTGAATATACCATGATCATCTTTTCAGAACGTAGATTGATCATATACCTTTTAGTTTTACAAAATTAAACATCACATCACTCGTATGACCAGTTCATTCCTAGGCACAATAACACAGTAAATGGAGCATAGAGTAGTGTATAAATACGTAGAATAAAAGTAGTGTGTACGTACGAACTACACAAGTTGGTGGTCGGTACTCAAAGATTCACCACCGAAAGCCCTCCATATGTTCCCCATCTTTCTTTAAACACAGAATAAAATTGATCTTTTTCCCCACAAAGGATGATTGCAGGAATCTTGTTGAAAATCGACCACCCCTTCTTCAGCAAGCATGTGATAATTTTTATACTTAAGTGAAGAACGTGCACCTTCAACGGTCAGTAGTGGCTCAATGTGTTTTCCTCCTCAAAGATTCTTGAGATTATATTATTCTTGATCATCAAAGAATTTGTGTTGTTTGTTTTTTTAATAATAATTGACTGCCAATTCTTCATATCACCAGACCGGACATGCCCCATAATTTTTTCTTAAGTGTAGAGGAAGAAAAGGTAGCGGTATATAAAAATCTAAATATTTTGATGCTCAATTTTGCAAACTCTGTCGTACATACTCAAAATTATTTTTCATAAAGCAGTGCATGTCATGTGCATTAGATAATACATAAATTAACACGGATGATAAAATAGTGAAGTGAAGTTAAAAAAAACGGGTTTTCATTCCTTTTTGTATGCATCAAACACGGTTGAGTTGAGCATCCAGAATCGAAGTGTCTAGTGTAAAGCGAACCAACTTTTGAATGTTCTTGTTCGAAAAAGGTAGCTATATAAATAGAGAGGCAAGAAAGGTTTGTTAATTACTAGATAGAAATTGTGCAAAAAGATCGAAAAAGAAAATGGAGAAGATAGGGAAAGTGGCATCGGAGAAGGGGGTGGTGGTGTTCAGCAAGAGCACGTGCTGCTTGTGCTACGCGGTGCAGATCCTGTTCCGCGATCTCGGGGTGCAGCCGCTGGTGCATGATATCGACCACGACCCCGAGGGGAAGGAGATGGAGAAGGCGCTGATGCGGATGGGGTACAGCGCCCCCGTACCCATGGTCTACATCGGCGGCAAGCTCATGGGCTCCACCAACGAGATCATGTCGCTCCACCTCAGCGGCTCCCTTGTCCAGCTCCTCAGGGCCTACCAGCACACCAACTAGTCTTTCATTTCTCTTTTTAATCCTATGTATATACTCATCATATCAATGTATTTGTAACGTTGTAGTGCTGAGAAAATAAGAGTTGCTGCCTTGTTGGATGAGGAACAACAACAAAGAATGTTGTAGTCATATTAATTAATTAGGGCTAGCTCGGATTCAGCTGATTACCTATCATCCTTATTTAATTACTATTACTAGTTCTTCTCTTTCCCTTTTGCATATTAAATCAACATTAATTACTCTTCTGCTGCTCTTATTTTGTCTTTCGCCCACTGTTATTACTTGTCCTACTTAAATCTAAAAGTTAATGAAATGTAATAAATCTTAACTCTAATGAGTTAGCGGAATGAGACTGATAGTCATAATAAATTCAATATGCACGAGGTAAAGTTATTTTTTATTTGAACTAGCATAACTAATGTTAAACCAAATTAAGGTTTTTTAAAATGATTTTTAGTTTCAAAATTATATTTTTTGGATTATCCATATAAAAATTGTTTTTCTGTGTTTCAAATTATTGACTATGTACTTGCATGACATCTTCCTGGTTTATCCGTTTTATGAACGAATGTTTCATAATAGTACGTTCCAATTTGAACAAAATAATATTTTCACGTTATGTTCTCTATATGAATATATATGTTTTAATTAAGCATGAATATATTTTTGGCTGGAAAGAAAGGGACTCCTCCAAGGGATGCTTCTCACTTTATGAAATTCCTTGTCCATTTCAATTTTCCATTTGCATAAAGTTGTAAAAAAAGAAAAATGCTCCACTTTGTGTAGTAAGAATCCATAGTTTCAACCACTATATTATAGATAAGGAAAGGCATGAAATTCCCTCCAACTTTTCCCATATTGTTTATTTTTTGGAATCATCTGCATATTTTATTCCGTATATCTATGAAATAATGTACGTATATCTCAACATCGAAACATTATAATAATCTTGGACCATTTTTTATTTTGAATTTCACATATATGTTTGGACCAAAAGTCATCAAGAATTATAAGGTCACACTCATGCTTTTGTGATGATATTGCTTTCATTTCTTCGGGGAGATGCTTCACTGCGCAATGGTGTTGTTTACTGGTAAGGGTTTCGTTCAACTAGTTTATGAGAGAAGGCTGATTTTTTCTGTATTTTCTTCAGCTGTATGTTTTTGTATTTGGAGATTTACTTGAAATTTCCCCTTTTTCATGGTGAAATCATTTTGCTATTTCAGTTTATGTTGAATTATCATCTTGGTTCCCATTTATGACTAGTAATTTCATATGCAAGCTATCAACTAAATGTAATCCAAATTTTTACTCGTATGTGACTATTAGTTATGGATAAACTTGAACTGCTCTCAAGTATGTGCTACATTTTTTAATTTATTTTTTATAGTTAACACGACTCCTATCTCAAATCCTTAATCAAACTTGTGTCAAACATTTTATGCAATAATTTAGATATGTAACAATCAATCAACGAATGCAATATATATAATGATAAATGAATTACAAGGGGCTAGGGATGTCAATCGGCCGGCCCTACTCGGGTTGCGGGTTAATCGGGTTGTGAATTCTTTCGGGTTGTAAAAGTTCAACCTTAACCCTAAAAGCTCGGGTTTCGGGCTAGCCCAGCGGGTTAATCGGGTTGCTACCGATAAGATTAACATGCGATCAATCCAATAAATAATGATGAAAATTAGTTATATTCATAAAATGTAAAATATTTAATTATGATAAATTTGAGATATATGGTCAAACTCTATCATAAACATGATCAAATACTAATATTTGAGATATTTCATAAAATTTTAATGCATGTTTTAGAAATTTAAATATTTAATTTGAAGTTTTTAATTTATTTATCAATTATTATATTAATAAAAATTCATTATATAATTTGTATATTTAATATAAAATTGAAAGTTATTTTTTTAGTTATCTATATTATAAAATTAATAAATGAAGTGTCGAATTAGAAGTAAAAATAGAATAATAGAAATTTTATCGGATTTTCGGGCCAGCCCATCGGGTTTTCGGGTCTAGCCCTAACGGGTCGTTGGTTAATCGGGTGCGGGCTAATCGGGTTTTAACTTTATCGGGCTAGAAATTTCCAATCCTGACCCTATAAATTTGGCGGGCTATTCGCGTCAGCCCATGGATTGCGGGCTACATTGACCTCCCTAAAGGGGCTAATGACTAATCTTTTCCCACTCATCCAAGTTATTTACATAAGTCGTGTGGCGTAAATCATAGCCAGAATTAAACCAACAAAAAGCTCTTTTAGCTGAGACACTGCAAACACCGGAGCATTCCATTCCCGAAAAATTGCCTCTGCCGCCGTCAGATTTCGAGGTTCAGTTTTTGAGTGGTGGCTGAGAATTTTTTTGGCTCTAGCTGCTTTAATTTATCGGGTGGCGCAACATTGCCGCGGCCGCCGTGAGATATTTTCGATTGAATTTTTGAAATATCCTTTTTTTTTAAATTCCCAATCAGCCCGGCGATCCGGCGATGGAAACCCTAGGAGCGAATTCTGCAGCTGCACAAACGCAAAATCGTGATGATAGTGATGTTCCGCGAGAATATTTCGGGGCATTGCAGCATGGGTTCGTTTCCTTCTTCCGAATTTTTGTTACATCTTGGTGAAAGTTTTCCTTTTTTGTGTCTGAGATGTTGATTTCTGTTTTCCAAACGTGGTGTTTTAGGTGCGACCATTATAGGAGAAGATGCAAGCTGAAGGCGCCTTGTTGCGATCAGATTTTTACTTGCCGTCACTGTCATAACGAAGCCACGGTTAGGACGCTGTGAGAGAGACGGAGCTTTTTGTTGTTGTTGTTGTTGATTTTTTTCTATTATATGTGCATTTGCTGGGGGTTAAATTTTGTGATACATGTGGAATTTTGTGTAGAGTACTTTGAGCAACCCGAGAGATAGACACGCGATTGTTCGCCATGAAGTTAAGCAAGTACAAGCCACTTCCCTTTACATGTCTTTGTATGTTTGTTAATATTGTAAGCTTTTTTCCTACCAAGTATGGTTGAGTAAGTGTTCTCTTTTTTTTAATCATATTAGGTTGTTTGTGCAATATGCAATACTGAACAACAGGTTTGTCTCTCATATGATTATCTGCGTTTTTGGCTTTTTGTTATTTTGAACATCCTTTTGATTGTTATGGCTATTTTCTGGGTTGTTTCTTTATGAGCAGGTTTCCAATCTATGTTCGAATTGTGGCGTCAAATTTGGTGAATACTTCTGCAGCATATGCAAATTCTATGATGATGATGTAATACACTGCCCTTTGTTTACTTTTTTGGCACAATGCTCTTTGAACCAGGGATAGTGTCTTTTTTTTTCTTCTGTTTGATTAGTGACACGGGTAGCTTGTTGTTGTGACAGATCAGTAAAAACCAGTTTCATTGCAATGACTGTGGCATTTGCAGGTAAGAGAGTTCAATTAGTGAATTCATGTTGCAGTTTTTTATTTAATTATTATCTTTTTCTGATGCTATCGTAATTCCCAGAGTTGGTGGTCGCGAAAACTTCTTTCATTGCCCCAAGTGTGGTAAGTAGTTTCACAGTTTTTTTTTTGCGTGGCCTGTTCTTGTGATGCATATTCATGTGTGTGATTAACATTTCCATTTTCATGGAGTGCAATTTCATGGCTCTGTCTGAAGCACTCAAAGATGAGATCTTCTTATAATTTTATTTGGAACAATATACCTAGTGTGTCTAGTATCCCCATTTTTCTTCCATGTCAGTCATGTATATGGATTAGAATACATCCAACTATCTTCTTTCTGCACAGGTTCTTGTTATTCTGTTAGTTTGCGTAACAATCACAGATGTGTAGAGAACTCAATGAAGAATCACTGTCCTATTTGTTATGAGGTTTAGTACATTACTCGTGTAATACTGATATTAATGTTGTTTCATGCCCTTTAAAATATAATCTTGTTCCTTTCATGCAGTTTCTGTTCGACTCAACCAAACAGACTACAATTATGAAATGTGGGCACACAATGCATGTGGAATGTTATAATGAGATGTTTAACCAAAACCAGTACGTGTGACATCTATGTCTTTTCTACCTTATTTGTCTCGCTCTCTGAAAACAACTTTTCAAATTTTATATCCCAAATTTTACAGGTATCGTTGTCCAATCTGCTCCAAGTCGGTGTTCAATATGTCTAATAGTTGGGAAAGATTAGATGAGGAGGTACTTTGCAATATACTTTTTCTGCTTGCAGCTGTATGCACATTCTCTTGCGTGTTTGTACTTTTAGTTTATTGTTAAGAATCCCTTCCTTCATCATGCCATGATATGAAAGATCCCGATTCTGGTTTCTCCACTTCCATAGTTTTCATGGAATCATGCTAGATAGTTCTTCTATGCCATTGTATGAAAGGACCTGACTCTGGTTCTTTCACCTACATTGTTTTCATGAAATCATCTAAATAGTTACTTTGGGATTCTAGATGGTCTTATTTAAGTTCCCTATGAAAATACATACAGCATGTCTGATCAGCAAGTTAGACTGTTGCAGACTTTTTGTGTTTCTTGCTTTCTTTCATCAATGACATTTATTACAGTCATAGTTGCAATCATGTCTTCTCCTTTACTGCATTTCACTGGGATGCCATGTGAATTCAAATATACCCTTAAATATCAATTAGACCTTTCTCACATTTCCAGTAAAAGTGATAGTACAAACATAGTTGGAACAATGGGCTATCTGTGGCTTATTGTTGGTGCCCATTTATGGCTTAAATTTTGAAAATATAACTATTATGAGTACTTGTAGAAATATTGTATGGGTACATGATTGATATCATGAAATGGTCCAATCATATGCAACGCCCTGAAATTCCTACACATTGAGTTGAACATTTAGTTCTCAGATATCTACTTTCCTAGAAAAATTGGTTTCTGGTCTTCTCAAGATTTCAAAAGAAGTTGTAACTAGTTTAGCATATTTTATTTACAGTTCTGCATCATATCACTACAAATTCTTCCATTCTGGTTTGCACAGATCTTGATTTATGTAGAGATTCTTGAAAGCTATATTCTATGCGGTTCTCCTTTTTTATAAATTTGAAGATATCTATACCAAGCATCCAACATTGTGACATGAACACTGGTCAAATATGACCTCATTTATTATTCCATAGACACCCTGTTGATATTGATACTGGGATTTGATGTTCTGATAGATTGCAGCGACTGCAATGCCTGAGGAATACCGCTACGAAGTAAGTTCATTATCCATTTCTTGATTGACATTTTCTAGTGTTACATTTCTTTGTGGAAGATAATTGATGCCAGTCAGTTCGATATCTGTGGCAATGGAACATCTTTACAGAGTTTCTTCTTTTCATTCTTGTATCGTGTATTTGATAGAATTAGATAACAAGTAAATGCAACTATGTAGGTTGAAAATCTCTGCAACGATTGCAACCATACTAGCAAGACTTTCTTCCACACATTTGGCCACAAGTGCCAACACTGTAATTCCTACAATACACGTGTGATAACAAGGGGGGGAGACCGGCAGCAATAGAGCGGTCATACAGAGCATATGTTTTGCTGGATTAGCGGAATTATTACTTCTTCATGGGTTTTTGATCCACTGGTACGATGTTTACCAACTATTATTCTTGTTTTCCAATTGGAGATTAGCCTGCTATCATATCATATGATTCATATGCAGTGCGCATTGATCTGGAAAATCATTCATGCTTGCAGTTGCATAAGTGAATATTCTAGTCGGAAATATTGAGGATATTATATTTCTTGGACGAACAATCGAGTGGGTAGGCATATTAGGGAGAAAATAGCATTTTCTCGTACCAATTATTATTTTTATTTTAGCTTTTTTTTTTTAATTCAAGACCCATTTTATGAAATCCTTTTATCAATTAAATTCTCAGACAAACGTTCGAAATTATATTTATTTTTTATTTATCTCTTTCTTTTTGTCTTGATATGGGAATATTATATGCAAATTCCTAGCAGATTCCAGACTTAAATTCTCTGGTCTTCTGGTACTTTCATAAACAAATATCTCTGCTAAAAAATGACTTGTTAGTGATGTACTGTATATCAGATATGTGGAGTCCAAAAATCCAACATTTGTCCTTTCTCCCTAAACCCTAAAAAAGTTATCCATTTTGTTTAATACTCCATAAGATCTAATCTAGAGCATTCATCTCGTAATATCATTGAAATAATCCATTAAAATAATGTATAAAAAAGCTTTAGTCTATGCAAGGAGTCAGAATAGCATGCAGAAAAAAAAATCTATTTAGACTATATGCGCACATACTCCCTCTCCGTCTGCCATTAGGAGTCATATTTCTTGGCAGCACGAGTTTTAAGAAATGTTAAGAAAAGTGGGTGGAAAAAAGTAAGTGGAATAAGGGTCTCACTTGTATATAATACCCCCTCCGTCCCATTAAATATGTAACATTTGGTTTTCGGCACTAGATTTTATATAGTGTTGTTTTGTGAGAGCATCTCCAAGGGGATAGGTAAACTAATATAACTACCATATTTACTTTTTATTCATGAAAAATCATTCTTCAAGGGGATAGGTATTTGAGTAGGTATTATACATTTTCCCCATTTTGAAGAGGTATCTTTATCTCCCCATCAATGGAGAGGTAAAATCTTATAACAATCATATTTGTCTTCTTTTCATGAAAAATCCTTCTTCAAGGAGAAATGTATTTGAGAAGGTATTACACTTTATGTTTTTTAATGCATTTTGTACTATTATTTTATTTTTTAAAAATAATTTATCTTTCTATATACTTTTTTCCTTTAGAATGTGTTACTTTTTAAATGAATATATTTCACTTTTTAAGAAGGTAAATACATAATATACATTTTCTATATATCTTCTCCCCTTGGAGATGCTCTGAGTTAATGAACAGAGAGTAAAGTAAGAGAGAGTGTTGTTTCTATTTTTAGAAACGTTTAATTTTTAATAGAACAAACAAAAAAGGAAAATGTTTCATTTCTAATGGGACAGAGGGTAGCTTTAAATGAAATGTGAGTGGAATGGGTTAGTGGAATGTGGAACCCTATTACCATTTATGTTAAAAGTAAATCGGGGCTCCTATTCGCGGACAGACTGAAATGGCAAAATGAGACTCTTTTTGCGGACGGTGGGAGTATTTCTTGTCCTCATATGCTATACCGATGATACTAACAAGGACCGGAAAGTGTATTGAAAACGATGAGTTTTCATTCGTATCCTCATGTACAACTATATTAAGAGCATCGTTAACGCCATGGGCCGGGCCGCAAATTGCGAGTCCCGGCCCGTCCTGCGCGTTGGAGAGGGGGGGGGGGGTTGCGGCCTGGGCCGGTCCCGGGGCCGCATTTGCGGCCTAGGGACGGTCATGGGGTCCGACCTGGGCTCGTGTTAGATGGTTCGGGACGGGACGGAGCTGCAATTTTTGCCAAAAATTGGAAGAGGAAGAAGAGGGAGGGGGAGAGGAAGAAGAGGGAGGAAGATGAAGAAGAGGGGCGGCGGATCCAATTTTCTAATTTTTAATTTTTTTTGTATTTTTTGGCATTTTTTATGTTATAGTAATTTTTAGTTTTTTTGCATTTTTAGAATTTTGTATGTTTTTTTGCATTTTTATTTTTTTTCTAGGATTTGTAATTTCTTTTTTCGAATGAACAATTTATTTTTCTGGTTTGAATTGTTCAACGTATTGCATTTACGAGTCAAATAGGTTGAAGTTGTGAATAATATCAATTATTAGTTGCGGCCCGGGTTGTGGCCTGCAGGGTTAGAACAGTTGGGGCCTGAGACTCAAATTTGAGGGAATGATGACGTTGAAAGGACTTGAGGCCTGAAACCGGGCTGGGTTAATGATGCCCTAAAATTCAATCTCAATGTATTGTAAATTAACCACGATGTTACTAATAATTAAATGCTTTATTCATAATTCAAACTTGGAGAACAAGAAAAGAAAAAAGGTCATTGTTTGATGTTACATCTCTCTAGCAAAGTAGCAATTGACTTGCAGCCAACTTTTGGACTGCGATTGTGGCAATTGGCATCGCTTATTACGTAACAATATCGCATTCGATTCTCGAAAATGATTATTTGATGTAACATCATCTACATTTTACTAGTACTATGTTCTATAGTAAGAGTGTCCACTGGACACGCCCAATAGTCCCGCCCTAGTTTTTGTCCATAGCCCCAATTTTATTGTCCATAGCCTCAAAATTCTATTTCCGCCACTATAGTGGACAACTCCAATAGCCCCCAAATTTTATAATCAATTTTCATTTTTAAATATTTTTTTATTTCAATCAAGTGTAATTTAAATAATCGCAGTGTAAATAACTAGAATACGAGGTAATTAGGCCCGAATATTCACTGTATTGCAAACCGGTAAAATTATACAACGAATAATTAAAATAAAATACAACTACAAAACTCCGGCACCGTCTACCCCTGCGTATGACCTGCATACGTCTTGCAGTTGTTGCATCAACGTTACGTCTATGCTATTGGCCAATACCTCGTGGGGTTGCACCGTGGGCTGTGGGATTGGGGCAGACTGGGAAATGCGCGATCCAGACGCGGCCGCCGTTTGGCGGGAGGCACTTCTACCCCCTCTGGCTTTGCGGATAGCGGCCTGTTGTCCCATGGGCCGTCGGCGCCTAATGTGAGTCGCGGCTGGCTCTTGGACTTGCTCGTCGGACTGCTCGAACTCGTACGAGCCGCTCCCACTGCTGTATTCCCCGCCAAGGTTGTGCCTTGTGCGCTTCGGGCCAGGAGCTGTTTCCACCTCGTTCGCCACGATCGACCTGAATTTCGGACTATCCGCGAGGACAAGATACTCCTCCCACAAGGTGAACTTCGGTTGGCCCGTCTTGTGGTATTGGCCCTCCGACAGGGTCTTAACATCTGCTGCGCTTCGGCCACTCTTGGCGTGGCGAAGGTTGTTCTCGTATATGGACGCGAACAGCTTGGTAGCCCGCAGTATCCTACCAAACTTTTTTCGGATCTGTTCTGGGTCGCGCTTCTCGGCACCGTCGGGCTTGAATTCCTCGTATGCCATCATGATGCGCCTCCAAAAGCTCCCCGACTCCTGATCGGTACCCACCACGGGGTCCGAAGTGATAGAATCCCACGCCTTCGCCACGACAATGCTCTCGTCTTTGCTGTATGGCTTGCCGCGGCTGGACCCCTCGGGCTGATCACCGCTATCGCCGGCGCCACTGCCCTCGCTACTCGCAATGCCGGGGCAGCTGCCCGAGTGTCCACCGACTTTGCCGGTGCCACGACTGCCGCCTCCGCCCCTATGGCCTCTGCCCCTACCGCCACCAGAGCCCCGACTGCCGCTACCTCCTCGGGTCGGAACGGGTGTTTCCACCCGCACTGCCGGCGTATCTGGGATGCCGGTACTGAGCAGACCCAACATAGTATCAAATGCGTCTTGATCTGCTTCGGTGATCGGAGATTGGCTGGCTTGAAAAGGGGAACCCGGCCGCGCCAGGTGAAGCGCGTCTAGGTTGGGTCGGTAATCTCCAAAAGCGGAACGACTCAGATTCCGATGTAAAGCGGGCGGCGTTGGTGAGGATCTCCACGACTGAGATGGAGGAAGGGGTGGACTCGATGCCCACGGTGGTGGAGATTGATTCCAACTCCAAGACTGTGACGGAACCGCATATCCGCCAAATCCCGACGGCTGAGAAGCATATCCGCCAAATCCCGACGGCTGAGAAGCATATCCGCCAAAACCCGATGCCGGCGAATGATGGGCCGACGGCTGAGATGGATTGCTGTCATATCCCGATTCCTCAGTGTCGGGTGATTCGTCGTCTCCTCGGTGCATTTTATAGAGAGTGTTTTTGTAGAAAGTGGGTGTATGGATTTTGTGAAAATGGGAGTGAGGGAGGAGGGAGAGTGGTATTTATAGATATGAAAAAACGAAAAAAAAATTCAAACAATGCGGCTATAGCCGCAGCGGATTTCCGCCACTATAATAGCCGCGGCTATAGCCGCGCCTATACACTCAACGCCGCGTCCTCGCCCCACTCGCGGCGAAGCCTCGTCCGCCGCCCTCCCCCCACCAGCCGCGTCCACCCTCGCGGCGGACACCCCTCCACTATAATAGCCGCGACTACCGCCCCCCACCGCCCCCCTTCGCGGCTATAGCCGCGTCCACCTTATAGTGGACGCTCTAATGGTATTTACGATCGGCATTTAGAATTTTGAAAAAAAATAGCTAGAAAATTACCTTCCTTATGTTTTGTAATCAACACTCCACAACAATGAAGTTATCTACGGGACGTGTAGGATGCATGGATTTATAAGAATATGCATTTTTAAAATTTTAAAAAGTCTTTTTTCGTGTGATTCATTCTCGACTAATAATACTTTAATTACTTTTTTTCTCTATATCTCTATTATTTGACTAATTTTACATTAAAATTTATGCGTATGCATATTCTTTTGAGACTGATGGAGTAATATGAAGTAGACCATTTATTTAAAGACGGATGGATATATTCACAATGATTGATATGGTATCTACATACTTATTTTATTCCCAAGTTATATGGTTACAAATTGGGAGAATTAGAAAGTCAAAATAAGTTTTCCAAGTATAGAAGCAACCCACCTATTGAGTTAAAAACAAATGGAGTAGTAATAGTAGGAGTAGGAGTAGGAGTAGGAGTAGCAGTAACAGAGCACCTTATTAAACATGGAGTAGTAAAAGATTGATGTTTGTTCTGTCTGAAAATTTATAAGTAGATATTATGACACGTGAATTGCGATAAGGTTTGCTTTCTGTTTTTCCATTTCTTCCCAACCCAACAATCATTTCTACACATCTTTCGTTTAAAATCGAAGCTTGAGTTCCAACGCCATGAGTGAAGATATTCACAGTTGTACAGATGAAACAGAGCGTCTGTGCGATTTCTGCAACGAGTCGAAGGCGCTCCTCTACTGCCGCGCGGATTCCGCCAAGCTCTGCTTCAGCTGCGATCTCGAGGTGCACTCCACGAATCCGCTCTTTCAGAAGCACAACCGCTCCCTCCTCTGCGATTCCTGCAGTTCCTCCCCCTCTTCCATCTTCTGCTCCACCGAATCCGCCGTCCTCTGCCAGAATTGCGACTGGGAGATCCACAATAGCTTCGCCTCCATCCACGACCGCCGCCCGCTCGAAGGCTTCTCCGGCTGTCCTTCCGTCACCGACCTGCTTAGGTTTCTAGGGTTGCAGGATTTCGGGAAGAATAAATTGGATCTCGCCGCCGGAAACGAATTTCTCGATATGTTGGTGTGGGAGACGCCGACTGTCGTCACCCTCGATGATTTGATCGTCGCCAATAATTATGATGATGATTCTGCCCCTGCTCTTCAGTCTACCGGCTTGCCCCCTTTCCCTAAGGTTTGTGCTTTTTGTCGGGGGAAAATTTTGATTTCGATGTCTATATATATATGCTCAAATCTGCTTCATTGTTTACTCGATTAGGGGTTTAAGGGTTTTACACTTGATTACCAGTGACTTGTGGTGGATTGATTTTTGATGTTGTGATTCTATCAGAATCGAAATGCATCGTGTGGTAAGCACATGGAAGAAATATTTTCCCAACTTCACGAGATGGCAAAGAAGGATCCAAACTACAGTGGTTCCCTTGAAGCCTTTGTGGAAAACAATCAACCACAAGTAACTGCAAAATGTCCAAAGGAAACTAAGGTGGAGGAGCCGGTAATGTCTTAGTATATTATGTAAAATATCTTGACAATGATGATATGTTCCATCCATTTCATTTGTTGCTGGATTACATTATTCGTTTGATTTTACAATTAAGTGTTGTTTCAATACTATTTTGCCAGGCTAGTAATGGTGATTGGTGTTTTGTTGGAGGGGTTCAAGATGAAGGCTTTCCTTGTGCATATTTTGGTGATTTCAGTGAGATGAGCCATTTGGTGCCGGACAAGGATTCAGACGCAGCTGACAGTGCTGGTTTTGGAAATGGTCTTCAAGAGATTCAACCGTGTGTTCCTGTCGATTCTCAACTGCCTCCTACTGCAGCAACACGTGAGCTTAACAGCCAAGAGCGAGACTCTGCACTATCACGCTACAAGGAGAAGAAGAAAACTAGAAGGTAGTAGAATTTGATTCTCCTTTCAAACGTTAAATTGTTTTACTTAATCTCTAACTTGAATCTGTTATAACTTGAGTTTCTTACATCTATGTTGGAAATTGTCGTTGTGTTACAGGTACGACAAGCATGTGAGATACGAATCCAGAAAAGTTCGAGCACAAAGTAGGGTGAGAATAAAGGGCCGTTTTGCAAAGAAGGATCGCTAGTTTCAGCAGCGCAACGATGTTTGAATCGTGAGATTGTGAAATCGAGGTTCGAGTGTTTGGTGGAATGGGGGTATGCATATTCATTGGATTAGCAGATACTAACAGCAGTTAGTTAGTTAGCCATATGTTAGCTTAGCTTTTCCTTGTTTTTTATGCTGTAAAAAATGTTAGAACACACATTTGTTTGTTATCCTCTATCTAGCTCCTGCTTTTCTCCCAACAATGTGTATAGATATGTTATGTACTGTATTCTATATATCTCCGCGTTTGTAGCATACAGAAAGAGATTTAAGATTATTTTTATATTAGTAATATAAAATTAAACATGAATTATTAATAGAATATCGATATTTTATACTCCTATATAAGAATATTTAAAGTTTACAAACCGGCCGATTTTTCGGGTTCGAATCAAAATTTTTATTTTATTTCTTTATATGTAGACCTCACTGAATTTATTTCATTTCATTTAATTAAAGACAAATGGAATTGGGGATTGGAAAAAGAAATAGTAGTAGTAATTTATTGCTTTCATACTTTGTGTGTGTACATTAATTGCAATTTATACATGTATACATACAGGTGCATGCATCATGGACCTCGTGTCGTCTCTCAAATTCAACGGAGATTTCGACAGTTAGTAATAATTTAGCCTCTCCCTAAAAATATAATATTAGGCCGAAAATCTTAACAGATTTACTTAATTACATATGGGCACCTATGCCGAACTTATGCACGAAATATGACGATAAATTAATTACTCGGTTACTTAAAAATTAATTTACTATATCATATTAACGAAGCTTAAATACGAAATTAGTTAAATTTAAATGTTCCAAAATTTTAACAATTTATCATATAAGCAGAATTTGATTTCGATTGATTTTGAGTTCTCGAGGTAAAGCAAGGTTTTGAGTTTAAATTAATTAATTTTAATTATTTTACAATTTATTCAAATAAATAAATTTAATTTAAGATGAACTAATATTAAATATTTTCAGTTTTTATATTCTAGTCAACTAAAGTACAATATAAAATCCAATACTAATTTTATCATACATAAGGTTATCTCAACTAGTTCACTATTTCCTCCGTCTCCACTCAAGTGATTGATTTCTTTTTGACCGTTGTTTTGTGAAGATGATAATACAAAGTTAAATGAAGAGAAAAGTAAAGTAAGAGATAGAGTAATATAGAAGAGGGACGTATCTACATTATTCTCTTACTTACTTTACTTTCTCCCCACTTTAATTATTTATTACTTCCTCCGTCCCCAAAGAATATGCACTTTGGGTTCGGCACGACTTTTAATGCAAAATTGATAAAGTAAGAGAGATAGAGAAGAAAAGTAATTAAAGTATTGTTAGTAGAGAATAAGTCTCACCTCAATAGAAAGAAGAGAGTTTCTAAAATTAGAAAGTGCATATTCTTGTGGGACGGAGGGAGTATCATTTTCCTCAAACACGTGCCGAAAAGCAGTCAATCACTTGAGATGGGAGTCTAAACATGCACAAACCGAACCGGACCGCCGGTCACAAACCGGAAACGGAATCGGATGGCGGTTCAGCGGTTCAAGCGGGCCGGTTCAGGTTCAAAAAAATCTTGAACTGTAAACGGCGGTTCAGCGTCAGAAACCGGCGATTTTCAGGCTAGGTGTGCAGAAAAACCGGCGATTTTCGGTAAAAACCACCGGTTTTTGTCAGAAACCGCTGGTTGAACCGACGGTTTCCGACGGTTCATGACCTTTTTCAGGTGGCAGCGTATAGGTGGCAGTGTACAGG
The DNA here is from genome assembly GCF_004379255.2 of Salvia splendens. NCBI lineage: Eukaryota > Viridiplantae > Streptophyta > Magnoliopsida > Lamiales > Lamiaceae > Salvia > Salvia splendens. The sequence goes on from NC_056033.1 coordinate 340,594, forward strand.
CCTGAAAACCAGTTAGAAACCGTCTGTTTCCGTCAGAAACCGTGGACTGAACTGCCGGTTCAGGCGGTAAACCGGCCGAAATTTGAAATTTGAACTTTTTTTTTTATTTCTTCCAACTTTACTCCTATATATACCCCACTTCCCCCATCATTTTTACTCACCCCATTCTTGTGTTAACAAGGATTTCCTTATCAATCTCAATTTCTCTATTCTCTATCTGCATTCTCTCTAATTGCTCAAGTTGTTTACTATTATATTTGTTGTTGTGTTCGTAATTTACCATTTATTCAATACTACATATTCCATACTACTTTCATTTTGCATTATGTCTTCTTCTCGTGGTGGATTGGGACGTGGTGATCGGGGCAAAGGAATTTCTACTATAAGGCTAAATCCGGGAAACTTTTGACAATTCTACTATACTTGTTGATTGTTAGACTAAACTCAATATTTAAGGTTGAATTGCTAAAGGTGTCCTCAATTTAGTTATGTAGAAACATCTCCTTCGCCGACTAAGAGTATATATACTTATAAATTTATTGTTCAAAACTTCAAGTCTTTTTTGTAATTTGTAATTAGCTTCGTTGTAGACTAGTAGTCTCGTTATATTTAAATTTTTTGTTTAAGACTTTAAGACTTCAAGTTTTTTGTGATTTGTAATTGTTGTAACTTGTAATCTCAATAAAATTACAATTTTCATCGTGATTTTTTGAATTTTATTTACGCACATTTCATAGATAAATAAATAAGGAAATGCAAAAAAAAAATAATTTACGAACCGCCGAACCGGCGGTTTTTGGCCGGAAACTGGCGGTTCTGAACCGCCGTCCGAACCAGCTGTTTTTTTGAACCGGAACCCTTGGCGGGCCGGTTCAGGAAAATGGTGAACCGTGAACCGCCGGTTCCGAACCTGAACCGGTGGTTTATGAACCGTGTGCATGCCTAGATGGGACGGAGAGAGTTTATCTTACTGGTGAACCAAACGCCATCTAAGTGCATACACATTTACTACTTTCGTGATAGTTGGCCCATAACGAAATTTAGAGCCTGTAAAATTGGCTCGGCCCTTTATAAAGTACCCTTAGGAGTTGGCCTAGGCGTATTCAAGGCTTGCCACAATTCAGCCTAAAATGGGCTGGCTGAGCTTTGTGTTAAAAGGCCTGGGTTTCGGGCTGAAAAAATTCAGCTGCTTGTGCAGGATTTATCTATTCCCTTTACGAATTTGCAATTAGGGTTCGCTTCTTCCGTTGCAGTGATCGAAATTTTCACGATGAAGAAAGGTGGAGGGGTTCCCCACCGCTGTGATGATGACAATGAGGCGAAAATTGGCGGCGTCACCAACAAGAAAAAAATGAAGAAGAATATGCAGAGACTCGGAGGGCGAGGTGGCCTGTCGCTCGCATCATTTGCCAATGCTAAAGCTAGGAATGACACCTACAACCCTTCGGTTATCAGTATGTCTCTCGATTTCTCCATTTTTTTTACTAGTATACTGAACTTGAAATCAGAAACCGTTTGCTAGTTTTGTGTGATGTTATTTGTAGTATCTTTTTCTCTTCAATCTAGTGGATTGCAATATGAATGTGTGTTTGGGTAGCTATATTCGTACGAAAAATGGAAACTTTTGCTGAACCATTCAAGGAAGTTGTGAATATCCACGTTTTTTTAATGATTTTTGTCCATGTTTGGATTATGTTGTTGTACTATATTTCCTCAATTCGAAACTTTGATTCGCCTGAAATTTATTGAGATGTTATTGGGAGCTAGCTGGCTGGGTCAACACATTGTTAATTGCTCACCAAAGCTAAATCGGTCTGCATAAAGTTGATTGGAATAGCTGTAGTTCAGTATGCCCAAGTGAATATTAAGTTGGGGATAAGGGTTTTACCCTCCCAAAGCTCGGTGTGAATTATTCGTCGCGTTAGATGATTTTCGCAACAGGCTTGGCATGGAGGTTGAGACTCGATTTTTGCTGATCTTGGAATTCAATTTTAAAGTTGCACTTTTGTTCACCAATTTATCACTTGTAGTGGTGATAAGGTTTTAGGTGTTGCGAAATGCTGCAATCATGTTTAGAATTGTGTCTAACACTTATGCAAGAGTTTCTAAATCCTACGCCTGCTTCTTCTGCAAAGCAAAGAGAGTTCTATAAGAACGCAAAGTATGTTAAGAAATATAAGAAGTCTATAAATCAGCAAGAGCACCAGAGCACTCCTTCCACTGCTCAAGTACTATCAGAGGTTTGAACTTATACCCAATTAATTCATTTTCCATTTCTTTCTCGCCATTCTTGATACTTATGTATGTGGTTTAGCTTGCTGCTCGTATCCAAATGCATTAGTTTGTTTTCGGCTTATGGCAGGGTGAAAATGGCGGTGGTCACGCTAGCCAGAAGAAGATGAAGTACAAGAAGAATGCGCGAAACCTTCAGGAGTTGTACGAGAAGAAGCATGGCGAGCAGGAGAAAGATAGGATTGGGAGGGAAGCCATGATGCAGGCTAAGAAGGAAGAGAGAGAAGCAGCAAAGCTCGAAGGAGAGCACTGAAGGAGAAAATGTATAAGAAAACGAGGTCTGGTCAACCTGTCATGAAACATAGAATTGAGCACATGTTGCAAGCAATCCAAGGTTCAACTAGTTAACACACATTTTTGTTGAATATGTAAATTTTGCCCCAAAAAACCTCTCCATCTCTCTCTCTCTCTATAATTTTTTTTGTTTTAATGCTGAAATATTGTCCCATGGTGTGATATGCCATTCCTCCAAATATTGTCAATGTGCGAGTGAATTTAAAATGAAAGAGAGTCCAGTTAACCAGTTGTATTTGTGTGGAGTGAATTTAAAATCAAAGAATTTGTAATGTTGATAAATTTTAGTTACGTTCTGTAATGTTGCCGAATTAGTTGTTAGTTTACGAATACTACAGTCATCAAAGTCTAAAACTGTTTGACTGATTTATATCACGTAATTGCAGATAAAATGAATCACGTTTTGTCAGAATCAGCAGAAATTATTACTGCTTTTTATTTTATATGTGACACTTCCTTAAGTATTATTAGTAGTACTATGACTATCTATTTGGTGATGATCTTTTTTTGTGTAGTAGCATTCAAAGCAGAGGTAAAGTACTAGTATGAGGTTATGCATTGTTTTAATTGCCTGAAAGACCATATTCTACAAATTTGTGGGCTTATCAATGAACTTGCCACAACTTTTGTAAGGACAAGTCAAATAGTGGCACTTTTACCCAGAATAAAAAACTTTGATACTATTATTCAATTTCAATAGTATAGTCATATTTCTTCAAGGCAAGAAATTAAAATTAGATTTAATGATCGAGAACCTTAGCACGAGCTTTACTGACTTGACCGAGACTTATCAATTCTATTAATTCACATAAGTAATTTCTCATTTAGTTGGGGTCAACTTTGTAATCGATTGTGAAGATAATTTATCTATGTAGCAAATGAGATCGATTACTGTGTAGAGTATCTCACAAATGTCGAGTAAAAATCACCATAAAAATAACAAGGGAATGAATTATTGGTCCAGAAGAATAGAGATTATCATCATCAGATTCAGATATAGTAGTAAAGTATAGTATAGTACCCACTTGTTTTATGTCAGCCTTCCCATTACACTTTCCCTCTTCTTTATTTTTTTCTCGCTCGTCTGCGTTTCTGTGTTGTTATTATCTGCCCTGCCATGCCCACATAAGATTCCACTGCTTTTACTCTCATCTCCAAAAATAAAATTCCAAAGAAACGACAAATCACAGCAGGAAAGAAATTATTATTCAACTCAATTATTTGCTGCCCCTCATCTTTCATGCACCCAAAGGTCACGCATATCAAACCATATTTTTTTTTTTTTCATGTCCAATTCTGTAACCAGACATGAATTAGTAAGATACAAACATTGAGTTGATAAAATACTAATCGAATAAACTAACATAGAAGATTGCATCTTTATTTGTAACTGATGGCTTAGTAGTACAAGATAGTAGCTCAGCCAAAGTGAAAAATGATGGCTTTTTTTCAAGCTAGGTCGTCTCAGTGGCAATGTACCTTACTTCCTCCACCGGCACTGCAATCACACAAATTGCTGCGTTTTTGTTAGATTAGGAATACCTCAAGGATGAATCCTCATCAAGAGTCCAGACAAAGTCAGGCATGTCGAGCCTCTGCCTGCTAGCGACAGTGCGATACACATACACTCTCTCAACAGAGCAGCTTTCAGGCCTTGAATCAGGTGGGCCTCTCTCGTCTATGACTTCAACGTTGAGCCTAGGCATCTTCTGTGCCAGCAGCTTACAAGCTCCAAAACTCACAGAACAAGAAGACATCCAAAGGGATCGCATTGTCTCTAGCTTTGCAGCATTGGCCAAGAGAGCCTTGTCCCCAAATGGGCAGTCCCTGATCTCTAGTTTCCGGAGGCTGTCGCAGCCAGACAACACGTGATGGAGGCCCAAGTCACTATCCCCTGCGAAGGCTATTGAAAGCATCTCCAGCTTCTTGGCGTGTGATCCAATGTATTTGAACACGCGGTCAGTGAGGAGGCCGGTCATGGAAAGCCGGCGCAATTCTTTACACTTCTCCACAATGGCTCCAAAACCAGCATCAAGTGGTTCGAGGGTTAAGTAGTCAGGTGCTTGAGGATCAATGATACAGAGGCGGAACCGGATAAAATTAGGCCGATTCTTTGCAATAGCAATCAGTGCAGCATTTGACATCTGGCGGCAAAAGTAAAGAACAGATTCAAGCTTGGGGCAGCCTTCAGAGACAGACACAAGCCCTTGTTCCGTCAAAGACACATTTGGTTCTGCTCCAAAAGGATCAGAAGGGAACACCCTAAGTTCTTGCAGATCCTTGCAAGATGCAGCAAGAACATCCAATCCACTGTCTTCGATGTAGTCCATCACCTATACACAAATGAAACTTGATCAGCTCATAGATACCATACGACTATATTGCAGTGAGAATGAACACAAGACAAGAAAAGAAGCAAGAATCATACCCACAGACGCTGCAAATTCTGGCATTGGCTAATAAGCTTAACAAGATCGGTACTCGGAATGGCAGCATAACTTAAATTCAGCGAAGTGATTCCAGAACAGACAGAATACATGGCTGGAAGATAAGAAGGAACCACATCCCAAAAACCAGACAAAGCCTTAAGTTGCTTACAGGCTGAAAATGCATCAGCCAGATTTGAAAATGTATCAGATCGAATTTCAGCTGAATAGGCACCGGTACCTAATTCAACCAATTGGGGAGCACGCCGAATCAGGTTAGCAAGCCTCTCAAGGGGCACAGCACGGTTCAGGCGGAGAGTCCTCAGGTTAGGGGAACGTGCAACCAGCCGCTCCAAGATGGAGAAACTTACCTCAGAACCCAGACAAGAAATGTTAAGCGACACCAAAGAAGTGCAGCTATCAGGAAAATGGCTAAGCCAATGCCCACTCAGCTCCTCCACTTCACTCTCCCTCAAATCTAGTTCCCTCAAATGCCTGCAGTGAACAATCACAATCAATAATTGTTTTAAAAGCAAACCACCATTTCATGGTGATAGGAAACAATACAAGGTAGTCCCATTTAAAGTACAGCAAGATTCAGTAATGACGCAAGTGTTTTCTACCATTTAAAATCTAACAGAATCAAACTTCATCCTGAAGGAACTAACTTAAATTAAAAGCAAAATAGTGCAAGCTGAGAGAAGAAATAGCTGTTGAAACTGACAAATAAACCCAAAGGAGTCTAAACAATAATTGGAAGTAGAAAAAAATACTACTAATAAAAAGCAACACTTTACCAAACACAGTACTCCACAAGAACAACATGCCTTACAATAAAACCAAGGCGATCAAATATTTTTCAAGATAGTGCACCCCCTTTTAAACTAAACTCTAACAAGCATAGAATCTCAAACTTCGCCTATGATAATATGAGCAAGAGAAGAAGGCTTGTAGCAAAAATGTAAAAAAAAAAAAACAGATCTTTCTCAGGAGCTTAAGTCAAATGGGTAAAATCAAATATAAACGAGATCCGGCATTCCCTGGAAAAAGAACATAAGAAAACTATCCTAGAATTGAATCGATTCATGAATTCAAAAGCTAAAAAGGAAAAAAATAGTAGTAGTAACATTTTTTCAACTATCACGACATTGCCACCCGTAAACTAGATACTCTCACTCAGTTATAATAGCGAAAGTTTTTTAAATAAATAAAAAAAAAACCTGCAATTAGCCGCAATCGACGCGAGACCATCCGTGGTGAAACCCTCGCAAGACGTGAGCACCAGAAGTTTGAAATTCTTACAAGACTTGGAGATGAGCTCCAAGGTGTCGTCCGTGACGACCATGCGCTTGAGCTTGATCTCCTCCAGGAAGGGATAGGCCTCCGCCATGGCCGCGATCCAGGGGTAGGCGTAAGCGCCCCAGCCCTCCGGCACGAGGTTGAAATCAGCGAAATGCGGCTTCCCCTTCATCTCCACCGCCCTCAGCTCCGGGAACCGCCGGATCACCATCTCTGGAGACACGGCGTAGCAGTTCCCAACGAATATGCGGCGCCGGCACCACCGCTCAATATCGTACCACGACTTGCAAACTAAGGACACGGCGTTCCGGTCCCTGTCGGAGCTCAGGAAGGAGAACACATGCTCCAGAACTTCCTCCGGGAACGAGTACGCCATGGGAGGTTCGAATGGTACAAATCCGAGCTCTGGGTTTGAGCAGTTTAGAGAGAGAGAAAGTTAAGCCTATTGTATTGTGGAGAAGAAGATAAGGTTATAATTTTTCCAGAGCATTTATATTAGAGCATCTCCAATGCTGACGGACGTCAAATAGCCGTCAAATAGCCTTCACACTGCCACATCATCAGCACTACAATTCTCCTGCCACATCAGCTTGCCACATCAACTGGACATCAAATAGCCATCAAATAGCCTTCACACTACCTATCCACATCACTAATAACAATTATATAATTTAATTTACACTTGTATCAACATACGGAATTTAAATTACGAGACAAATACGGAAAATTCGAATAATAATATTAAAATTTTTTTATTACATTAATATAAAAAAAAGTACAATAATTAAAAATATTACATTTAAAAAATTACATAAATTTGCATAAAAACTACCGCCTTGCAGTCCTCAGCGCCCACAACTCTTCAACTAAATCATTTTGCAGTCGAATATGAGCCTCCGTCTGACGCATGTCGGCATGTGCTTGGAGGAGGGCTTCTTCATCGTGCGGTACCCCACCTCGTACGTTGGCGGTGATGACGCCGTGGCTTGGACCTGTGAAGTAATCTGTGAACAGGCGCTGATGTGCAGCGTCATGATCACGATGCACCACTTGTCGACGGTGGACAACTGGTCGTGGGCGAGGTGCCGCCGGCTGCATATAACTCTGCATCCATCGATCAACCTCACGGCTCGTATAGGCATCAAGCTCTTCGTTCATCATACGCTCGTACTCATCCGCATCCCCACCACTACCACCGGCATTACTCATTTCTTAAATTGATCTTGTACAGAAAGTAAGGTAGAGAGAGAGTACTCGTTAAAACAAGTGGTGCGAATGAAAATGAGGTTCAACGCGCGTATATATAGTGTTTTGCGAAAAAAAAAAAAAAAAATATTTAAATCCGACGCCGGTTTGGCGCCGATCCGGGAGCCACAATGGCGCCCGTGAGGATCGGCGTGGGAACCGGCGTCAGCGCGGGAATCGGCATGGCGACGCCGATTTTGACGCCGATTTCGCCCACGCCGGTTCCAATGGTTCGGCGTCAAACCGGCGTGGGCGAAAAATCGGCGCTCCGGTGGTGACGCCGACCATTGGAGATGCTCTTAATCTCACCTGTAGTGAGCTAAGGATTTAACTAACGTCCAACCAACGAGTGGGAAGCCGACGCGTGTCGTGAATGCCTTCCTGCCGTTGGATCTGATGGTCGGGGGGGCCCTTATCTGATTGAACGAAACGTCACCGTAGAACCAAAAAAATGTGTGACTGTGACGTGGAGAATAGTAGTATTGTTGTAAATGGTAAATTTTGTTACGTTTCTTTCTACTTTTTTAATTATGAGGAAAATGAAAAACGTGGTTATATCATTAATTCGGTAACCTATGTTTTGTTTCAAAAAAGAAAAAAAACATCTATGTTTAACTGCACTTCTATTCAATTATGCGTGTACCAACAATCAACAATTTTATTGTAATATTTTGCCAATGATATATTGATACCGGATGCTAATGTTAATTTCCTATATGCCTACATACATACTTGGATAAACCTATATTCCCTGTAAAGTTATTTTGGGTACATAAATATTACACTACAAGCAATTTGTAACTATGTTATCATTATCATCTAAAACATGAAAAATTATCGTGGCAATTGCATGCAATTGATCTCCCACTATTATTTCCTTTTTTGTATTAATATTTAATCAATTTTCTATGTCGTCAAGCCTAAGTTTATAGTTGAATGAGTGTTCAAATTTTTATCCAATTCGTGTTTAAGTTCAATGGTCAAATAAATCCAAACAAGTTTTGAATGTTTGATTTAGTGATATAAAACTGGATAATCTGTTGCTAGATTTTATGAATCCAAAAGTTGCAGGAGTAGAGAATTAGGCAGCCGACCCGACCCTCCCTCCAATTATGCGGGTATTATATAAAGTGAAAAAAAAATAACATAGTGGGATTAGTAGCATTTTGTAAATATAGTTATAGAAAATGTAGAGAAAAATAGACAAAGACCATTCTGATTTAAGTAATTTATCAGTAGGTGATAAGGCTAATTTTATGCATTGGTTAAGGGGTTAATTTCATGCATTTGCGGGCTTTAACTCATTTTTTAAAGCCAGATGTGTAGAAGGAATCGCCGGATCCAGGAAGAAACGAAGACAATTGTCTGGCGAAGGAAATTTGGCAATAAAGTGAGCATTATGAAGGAAAAATAGCCAGACGGAGGAGATCGCTAAGTTGAAGGACAGAACAGAGATTTCAAGTGAAGGCTTCTAGAAGATCACCTCTGCATCTATATAAGAGAGAGCATGCAATTTACGAAATGACTTTTTTTTTTACTTTTGGGCTCTCAGCTCACTCACACACACTTCTACACACTTGAGTTTCGGAAATTGAGGGGGATTGGGGTTTCACTTTCGGTTAAGCTGTTGTGTACCACCGTCCTTACGAAGGGCGAAGAAACAATTTACTGCTTTCCTTTAGTTTTCTGCTAGAAATTTCACCGAGTCTTCGCTGTTCGAAGCTCGGCTTTTGTTGACTGTTGAAGTATTGTTGAATCTTTTTATGCAATTTCTATTTTCAGTTATGATGATGTCGATTTCGAGTATGGATGACGCTTGTTTCTGAGTTTTTAGTTATTTACTTGAATGGATGCTTTTCGCACTTGATCTGTTGAATCGGCGTTGAATCGTGGTTGGATTGTCGGTTGATCGGAGTGGATTTGTTGAATCGGAGTTTATGGAGTTGTTTTTGGTTGCAGTTTGGTTCAGATTGCTTGGATCCAGAGTGGATTAAGCGTTCGACGTGTAGATCTGAAGCTGGGTTGGTTGATCAGATAGAATTTGATGTTTCATTTCTGTGTTCTGTTTATTTCGTCGAGTAGAAGGAGATCTGTTGGTTTCCGATTAATCGTCAGTTTTCGATGTCCGAATTTATATGTTCTGTTTGAATCTGGATTATTACTCTGTTTTCTCCATGTTCGTGTTTGAAGCAGGTAACGAGATGCAGATTGTGGTTCGTTAAATGCAGATTTAGTTAGTTGCACCTTTTCGTTCGTACTTTACCGTTCCTGGAAAATGGTCCCCACTGCATGTTTACCTTCTGTCTAGCTAATTTAGGTAGTCGTTTACTAGGCCGAGGAATTTGTTTGAGGTATTGAAGTTAAGATGATGTTCTATGTTTACATGTTGTTTTCTGTTTCCTAGGTCCGGTGTTAGATTTTATTCATAAGTCTAGTAATAGCTTTCCTCAACCCAAAATTGCGTGGCAGCAGCCAAACCTCTTTTTCCAGAGCCTTTTAAATGCCTTCCTACGCATCCATTTTCGTGGGATCGATCCCTGCTTCCCTGTACTAATTCATAGTATAGTGGGTTGAGGGTTTTGAACGCGGAATTTGTGTGTCCGACGACCGAGACTTCCAGGTTCCTCTGAGTTCCTAGACCTTATGATCTAGCGGATTCTCTGGGTTTGCGAAGATTGACCTAGCACAAAAGCGCACCCAATATTCGAAGCGACTTTCAGTAGGAAATCACAATAGTTAGAATATGGCGATCGAAAGAAATGAAGGTGCAAATCTGATTAATTATTGTTAATTAATTTTTAGTCAAGTACACAGGTTGCTGAGGTGTAATGCACGTAAAGTTAAACTTTGCAGTAAGATAATGCAATCAAGATTTAATCAATTATTAATTAAATTGCTAAGATTTAATTAATTATTAAGCCACGCATGGTTCTCCGGGAATCTCTCTCCTTCCTCGAATGGGATAGATTGGACTTTGCTATATTTATTAATAACATTTTTGGGAAATGAATTCTAGGGTTTTTAAGCTATCATTCTTAAATGGAGGTCATTATTTTTTAGCATATTTTTTGTAATCTTCAATTATTTTATTATTATCATGTTTTGCCCCCATACTTGACGGTGTGATGCTACTTATTTTTTTAAATAACTTTTAAGCGTGTGACGAGGAATTACATTTTTGTCGAACCTTTTTTTTATCAAAAAATGTGACATGTAATGTTATACTAGTACTACTAGCAATTAATAGGAGAGTGTTCTCTCGGCTTTGATAGATTTAGATGGATCATAGATTTTTGTGAATCACGATATGAAAAATTAATAGAGATGATACATTGTAATCATAGGGTCGTCTGTTCATAAACAAAATCACTTTATTTGGTTGAAAAACATTATTAATATTGCATGTAGGGTAAATATTTTTCTTTATCACGGGATAATTGAAAATAAATTCAATTTTCATTTTTTTTCAGGCAATTTTTATTTTGCGAGATTAACCAAAATTTTATGATTTTTTAGCCATTTTCGGCAATGTATTAGTTTGTTAAAGTCCAAATTTAGTCATTTACATTTGTTCTAAAATATTTTTGATCATTTACATTAAGCGTACGATCTTTTGGTCTCAAACAATATGTTTTGGTCTAAAGTTAACATTTTATGTTAAACTTAATGGTCAAACATGATTTGACCAAATTAATGAATTAATTGTGGAATCTAATTAGTTAGATTAAACAGATTAATATAATATTAAAATTTATAAAATATTTACCCATGTTTTTTTACCTATAATAAAAATTAAATTTGTGAATATTTTATAAATTTTAATTTTAGGTAAAAAAATAAAAGGGGTTTTTATTATAGGTAAAAATAAAGGGGTTTAGTTTTATTTTTATCATAGGTAAAAAAATATTTTATAAATTTTAATACTACGTTTTGGAATATTTTATAAATTTCAATTCAATTTTATTTTTATTATAGGTAAAAGATAATTATAAATTCTAATATTTTTTTATTATATGTATTAAAATATTTTACGAATATTAATATATTTTATATAGGTAAAAATATTTTTAAAATTTTAATATTGAATTAATTAGGATAATCAATTTATTAGATTTATATTTAAATCATTAATTTGAGCAAATCACGTTTGACCATTAAATTTAATGGAAAAATGTAATTTTGGACCAAAATTAATTGTTTGAGACTAAAAGGTACTAACAAACTTAATGTAAATGATCTAAATTTTTTTTAGAGCAAATGGAAAGAACCAGATTTAGATTTTAGTCTTTGTATAAGTAGAGTGGTTAATGCCGGTTGAGATTCTGGGTTTAAAGCTCAATCTCCTTTAAACTTATATGTATTTGCTATTAGTGGATTTGAAGTAGGTATAATGTATTTGTATTTATCCATGTACCAATCAATTTTTAGGGTAGGTTAGGATTTGAAGAGTCAATTATATCAGTGGTTTTGCAACAAAAAGTGCATTTTTCTGTGTTACAGAATAAGAAAGCCAATGTATGTGCACTGTTTGCATACGCAATATTCCATGAATCATCATTATATTTCTCTCCTTTTTCTACCATTTAAAATGGATTTCATGTTTGGCAATTATTGTCAAACATAGTCTTTTTTTTTGTTTGTTTGAATTATAAGTTTGTTGGCTTTTAGTTGATATATATAAACGGGGACGCAAACATTTATTTTGATCTTGAGTTCTTGACTATATATTCTAAGGTAGTACTCCATTGATCACTACAACTCTCAAATATAAGTAAAATGAGCATTCCGTGAACTTTGAATTTATGAAGTTGAGAGTTTCGCCAAATCAGTTCTATCGTTTTCGAATACTAAAATGCATAATGCGACACATATGCTAAGGCCGGTGACAAGTGACCCTACGTTATGCTCCATACTTCCCATAAAAATATGACCATATGATATGACACCTGAACTAAGATAAAATTGATAAAGTAAGAGAGATGATGAAAATGATAGTTAAAATAGATTTAGTGGATAGTGAAACCTAAAGTATTATTAGTGCTTGATGTATATGGTTAATAAATTAGGATAATAACTTTCCATAAATAGATATGCCTACATTATACTTTTATGGGATGATGGAGTATTCTTTATACATATATAAATGTCAGTAGTTCATAATTAATTACCTATGTTATTTACTTCCCTCAGTTAAAAATGTAACTCTTAACACCACTTATCGAAATTAAATTTATAGATCGATCTCTGTGTAGCTGCCACCAATAGCACTAGCAGATACCATGGAAAATTGTTGGACCTACCAAACTACATTATCTAATAGCTACGTAAAAATTAAATTGTATTTCAAGAGAATAAATAAATCATAAATATGTCAATAAAGAGATATGAGTGGGTCTCATACAATGAGCGAACCAATTAATAAACATAATAAATAGAGCTAATATTGTGGCCCACTAATCATGTGGAATTAAAATTTCCTTCTTCCTTTTTGCAGGACATTATTATGTGGATCCCAATTACAATTTTGCTCAAATATTATTTTTATTAGTCCTTATTTTTAAAGTTCTTTTATGTTCCTGTAAAATTATGGAAGCATATAAGTATTAATAGTATTATACTAGATTATAACGAGTTAGTAATTTAAGTGAAATCAGTAAAAGGAAAAGTAAAAAAAGAGTGACGTGTGAGGAAAGTGGGAGGGGAAACCGGGAAAGATAAAAAGTTGACTAAATAGTTGGTCGAAGAAATAAATTGGGGGGCCAATTTAGTAAGGTAGGTACTGCCTTCTGCCAGCCTTAAGACTGTCTTTTCAAGACTTTTTGGATAATTAACGAATTCAAATAATTACGCTAATAGTAGTAGAAATTGATTCATAAATTATTTGATCAACATTTGATTATTGAGTAAAAATTCAATTTTATTTAAAACTGAATAACAGCAGGAGGAGTAACAAATAAAATGATGACAATATAATTGCGTCGAGATAATTTTCAATATTTCTATACATTTAAGATAAATGATTATATGTACAAACCATTTCATTAGATCGATTTGGTAGACTAGATTTATTTTTTTAATACGAAAATAGATATAGTTAACATTAATTAAATATTAAAACATAGGGTTTTGATCTAACGCATAACAATATCATGTGTAGTACATTTTTAGGTTATTGTTAGTTTATTTTTAGGTCATTATAACAAAGTATGACCTAAAATGATCTTAACATGACATTAAACTCAAATCATATAATATAACATGACATTAAATTTCAAAATGGTGGATGTAGATATTGCTCAACTTAAACAAAATATAGTTATATGTTTATTTCATCCATTTAATATTTAAGTAGCCTACTTTTTCAACTGTTTTGTTATGATAGTATTAGAAAACTCAAAAGCTCAGCCTAAATCCTACTATTTTCATTACTCCGTCATGAAACTATTTTTAATTTATCCATTTTACTTGTCCATGTTCCATTTTAATTTGTCATAATCCCACACATGGAAGAAATAAGGTAAATTAAGCATAATAAATCAGGTTAAGCACTTATACAAGAAATACACATGGAAAATATTTCTCTATGATGACAAAATTAAATCGCGATATTTTCAAGTTTGATATAAACTCTAAAATTTATTGAAAAAATATTGCAATTTATGCAAATACTACTATATTAAATATCAAGACGAAGAAAAGGAAATGAGTTTGCATGATTTGATTTGATAAGATTAAGTGGATTGGAATCAATTCCCACAGTCGTGCAGAATTTATGTTAAAAGTAGTTATCTTATCGAAAGTCGTCAAAAAGTAACAGAATTGTCAAAATTAACCAATTATTTTCGATGTTTAATTCGTTTGGGATTTTCCTAATGTTTGAGTTATTGGCGGTTTATGTTTGTCTACATATTATTTTTTCATATATTAATATTCGACGCATAAATTAATTTTAACTAGTTGCTTTTACCTATCTAATAGGAGTAGTACTAGTGGTATTAAAAAAATTTAGGGTTTAATAGACTTTTCATTATTAATACAACGAAATCATTTTGAAAGAACAACAAAAATATTTAATCTTATTGAATATATTTGCATCAAACCTTATATTAATGATATGTGAACGCTTTTATATTGCTTGATATTGAGATACTTATATTATCATCTATCTTTGAGAGGTCGAGATTTTGCACGCGTGTCGCAGGCGCGTGTCCCTTCCTATTCAACAATACTTATACGTTCCCACTTCCCAAAATACTATTAATTAGTATGTGGTAAGTCGGATGTCGATCCCACGAGGAACGGTCGTATCCGTTATGTATTTCAACACTTAGAAAGGTTTGTTTTGGCGATGCCGCCACGCTCTAAATTGGGGGTGGGAACTAAACTACGAATTGCAAATAAAACCTAAGCTAAGATTGAGAACTAAAAGTGAAAATAACATGCAAGTAAAAGAAAGCATTTAAACTGTAACACAAACTGGGCAGTTTGGCAGCAAGATCAGAACAGTGGCGAGAACTTTGTAAAATAACATTTTCGAGAATAAAAGGAACAAGAGGAAAGAAACCAGCGTTTGTCATGAAATTTACTAAGTAAAAGGAGCAACAAGAACTAAGCAAAGGCTGCTACACACTTAACTATGCTAGAGAAACACAAGATCAACAAGTTAACTACCTAATTATGCCTTGAAAACACCAAATGAAAAGCTGAAAACTTTAACACTTAAACAAGATGAAATAAGCTTCAAGAACACTTAAACATGGTGAAGAAAAGCTAGAAGAATGAAATCAACAAGATCATACAAAGGCATGCAAAAAGAAACGCGACTAGACGACACAAATCACACAACAACCGACTACTTGCACATACTTTTACTTCTCTTTTTTGGAACGTTTTTCAACCATGAACAACTCCTAAAATGACTCCTAACATGCTTAGATAACTTAAATAAACAAGGAAATACACCTCAAGAAAGTGGCTTAACACAAACCTAAAATAGCAAACTTGAAAATAAGGTTTTTGAACTAAACAAGCAAGAACATCAACAACCAAACATAAATGCTAAACACTTAGAGAATTAAATACACCAAAAGCTCTTTAATATCAGCCCAACAACCTTAACTAGAGAGTTAAGATGTTGGAAAATGAGTACAACAAGGAACTAGATCATTCAAAGCATTAAAACACTACACAACTACAAGCTTCACCCCATGGTGAGCAAAAGTGGCAATGGCTGCCTATGGTTCGAAATTTGCTTCAAGGATGAGAGAAAACTAAGCTTAGAGAGAGAAAATAAAACTAACTAAGCTAGCTAAAGAGTGGGGTAGTTCCAAAGTGGTTGAAAAGTTGTTCAAAAGATAAGATTTGTTGTTTTTTGTTCATATCTTCCAACAAATCTGATGTGGAAGTCTTATCCACTCCCCATGATGGTAGTTGGCTTCTTTTGCCTTCAAAAGTGTCGCTTGTGGGCATTGGTAGCACAAAGACTCGTCAACTTTGCTTTGAAATGCGACTTTGAAGAGCTGTCAACATTGCTCGGACACTGGCCAATCCATTAAACTGGGCAGTTTGTGTCTTGTGGATTCCTTCCTTCCCAAATTACTGAATTTGCATCCAATTTGCCTCTACTTTTGCATGTAATCCAGAATCCATTCCATTAGCATGCTAGTCCGACCATTCCATTCATTTCCTGCCAAAAAACATCTTTTTCATGCAAATATTCAACTAATAAGTACGAAAAAGTGATCAAATCCGAGTGACGAAAACTTGCCTATCAATCTTATTAAAAATAAAACGTTTTCCTTTTAGAGTTATTCAATTAAAAATGAAAAGTTTTCTAAAATGAAAACAACATTATTTTTATTTTTTACTTTATCTTAATTTACTCTCTCTTCATTAACTTACAAAACAACATCGCATAAAATTTCATGTCGGAAACCAAATGTTTCATATTTATTGAGATGGAGGATATTTACTTATTTAATGTATTTAGTTTGCACCTAAGTTTCGGACACACTCTAAACTCATTGATATACTCCAATAAGAACAGCACATTAATAAAATTAGCGGATAAAATGGAATAAAGTTTAAATACATCAATCACATTATTCACACTCTGTAAAGTTGCGATAGACGTAAACCTAAAATCTTAAACGTGTGACGACTACCAAACTCAAATTTACATATGATACTTATCCAAACCACTTTTCCAAATCATGACAATATATTAATTAGTACTACTATATCTTTGCACACACCGAAATTCATCGCATGATAGATTGCAGCTATCAATTTTTTTGAAAAAGAAGTCTAAACAATAATTAACATTATACAATGATGATAATCAAGCATGTGATTATTACATCTTGGTCAAATTGTGTAAGCTTGTCAATCAAATAACTCCATAAATTTCACTATCATGCACGCTACGATAGCTAGTCACTTAATTTCAATTCCTTAACTCTCTATTTTTTGCTTTACTTTTATGGATATATATGAAAATAAAAATTAACAAAATATATTAATTTTAAATAAATAATCATTTGAGAATTTATTGTCCACTTCAAACGTAAAATGGACCACTCACTAAAGTGGATGATTGGTCCAAAAGATTAATACACACAATAAATGTAGGAGTATATATTACTTTTGTTGTAAATAAAGGATAAAAAAGAGGATGAAATACAATGACTTGTCCAACCGTCACAACAACAAAGGAAAATAAAGTTATTGATGAGACAAATTTTTTAAATGAAACACTCTTTGGACAGCCTAGTTGGTGACTGCAATTTTTAGCCATATATTTGGTCTGCCAATGGATATATATGCTCAAAACAATTTTGTAAAAGTAACAATATTTGTTGTGGTAATGTGCTAAAGAAACTATGCTTTAATGAAATATAGATTTCAACGATGAAATGAAAACCATCTATATTTGTTAGGAATAAAGGTTGAGAAATGATTCAATTGGGTTTGGCAGTTAAATCGGTTATGAAGAGGCTCAAGATTCGGTTGGAGAGTTAGTTGTTCTCTCAATCCGTTTGGTGGAGCTTCGAGGGATATAAAGACTTAATCCAGCTCAATTCAGATTCATGATTCTACAACTCAATATTCCAAGTGGAAGTCGAGCTTCTTTCACATTCCACACAACATTCAAAGTTCTTTCTTTCTCTAAGCCTTCTAGGTCGAGGTTTTCTAAGAAGTCTGGTAGAGATAGTCTTGAGTGAGTTTGCTTGTTGTAGCTCGTTTCTGAGAGTGTATTCGAGTGAGAGTGTTGTACACGATTAATCAATAAACCTATTCCCTTCTCTCCCGTGGACGTAGGCCTACAAGGCTGAACCACGTAATTCTCCCGTGTTCTTGTTTTCTCTCTTATTTTCTTGGTGTTGCGATTAATCTTGAGAGTTCTTCACCGAAGAAACTCTTGTTCGGTTTGAATCTTGATCACTGATTCACAATATTTGTTGTGGTAATGTCAGAGAAAGAAGGTATTGTTTAATGAAATACAGATTTCGAATTTTCAACCATGTTGTAAACCTATTCCTCTCCCTAAATAGTTAAAAATGGAGAGTTTAAAGATTTGAAATCGAAAATGAAGTAATGTGAATGAACCTTGTGAATATTATATCATCTGAAACTAAATACACTAGTTGTATTCGGTTCTTTAATCAAGATAATAATGAGATACAATATGAGATAAGTTATTCGCACGCTATTTTGGTATCGAAGCTGCTGAGACAAAGGGCAAATGCCTGGAAAGCAGACAAGGGATATTGGTAATCCATGGTGAAGGTGTCCTTTCCCACTTTCCCAAATTGGAGGATTACATCCTCACCATCACCACCCAACAGCTGAAAGTTCTTCACCGAGGCAACCAGCACTGTAGTTGCTCGTGCCATCGGGGAGCCTTGTTTCTCAAGACGAGAGCTTCTTCCACATCTGTCAACCCCGTCACTGGATCTAAGCTATCCATACGCGTTGATTTCGACCAGAGAAATGGGTCCAAGTTTGCAGGAAGGAGTTGTGTCTGTGTGGGCAACTGAAGAGGCGGCTATTGTGTCCATGACACACTGCATCCGCCTCGGACCCCTGGGGAACAAACACATAAGGATCATGTACTCAAACGATCTCAATATTGAATGATTGATACAGATTCAATGCCTATACGATTATGTGTGGTCTTCAACGTAACAAGGGAGTTAATCTCTCACCTTGAACCCAAGACGTTCAACTTGTAAGATACGTGGGCAACGGGATAGTTTCCAGCAGGGACCCTCGGAGAAACTTGCCTTGTTCCAACCATTCTGGTGGAACGAGATCTAGTAACTCTAGCTGCTGCGCCACTTGGAGGCTGAGCGTCGTAGATTGTGAACTTTGTCCCCAGAAAATTCGACCTATCGTTGTAGAAATGAGAAGTCCTCTCAAACAAAAATCAGTAAAGGCTTGTGAAGTAGGACTTACCTTAACTTGCCAACGTAGTTGCTGCTGCCCTTTAAAACATCATCACTCTTTAGGGATATCATATAGTCTGTATACGTTGGACGTCTACATCTTTGAGCAGCAAGTAGGAACTTCCCCTCATCATTAGAAGCTGTTGAAAGATAAACCATGACATCTACCTGAGGCTATATTTCTATATTCCGCTTGATGAAACATTGAATCCAAGAGCTTCTTGGACCAGGCTGCATCAATCACAACAAAAGGTAATCCAGGTACACTAGGAAGTATGGCATGACAACAGCTTGATCAATGTGATTCAGAAATAGCAGGGTCAGATTCTTCCAACAGCATTCAAAAGGGGGGGTTAGATCATCGACATAAACACTAATGGTTTAATTTCCCTGGATGCATGATGCGACTCAAGGAGATCAAGCATGAAAGAACAGAGGAGTTGAATGATATACATCCACCAATTCACTGCATTCCCTCTGGTAAACGTTGAATTATAGTAGGTAGTAGTCCATACTAAATTATGAATCATTTTGGCATGCTAAATCAAGAAAATAGGCATTACTATAAGCTGCACCGCACCTGCTTGAGAGAAATGGGAAATGTGAGCTTCCCAGAGAGTTGCAAAGTCCCCACAGTCTGTCTCACTATCTGTCTCCAGCTCCTACAAACACCAGCGCAAGCAACCACGATGCTTCTCCTACGCCACGTGGATTCGGATTCCTCAATCCGCATCAGCACATCCCTCAACAGCTCCGCTGCCATATTTTCCCAGCAGCTCAATGGAAACTCCTCATCACACCTTGACCTCATTACACTATCCAAAAAATCTTATCTTTCTTCAACAATTCCAATCAATCAGCAAAACCCCCCTTATAATTATCACACACAGCTCCAAAAAAAACTCGAAAAGGGCAAGCTTTATAGATACTCAGCTAACAATTTACACTTAATTAACCAAAACCATATACTCTAATACCGGGAAAAGCAAACAATCTAACCAAAAACTAGCAAACCGTAATTAGATCCAACAACAACACTGGTCTATTTCAGAAGTTGAGGATTATAAATATGGATGCTCTGCGACAACACAATATATTGTGTGATGCGAATTTGTTAGCTTTATAAGTTGGGGAATTTTGTTTAAATAGTAGGGAAATTAAAGGTAACGAATTTATGTGATTCTTATTTGTATTTGTACTATATAAATGGACTTGTACATGAACAGTTGGTCAGTTAGTGGTGTAGATTGTCTTGTGAAAGTTAGATTTCACTCAACCGCCGCCAATAATCTCGTTTGACAAGTTAAAAACGTTTTATATTTAAACAACTAAATATTTGGCATACTCCCTACTCGGTCCGTCATATAATATCATAAATTGATCCAGCTCAGGTTTTAAAATTTTAAAATAATATGAGTTTGAAAAAGTTAATTGAATATGTGTCATTCTCACGTTGTTTCATATATTAATTTACTAATAGTAATTGACAATAGTATGAAATAAATTAGGAAGTGCATCGTTAATGCTAGTTTTATAATAAAATATAAGTGGGATAAAATTAATGGAATTTTAGATGGATAACAAAAAATATTGCGGTACATAAAAATCAAGTGTGGCAAGTATTAATGGATTAATCGAAAAGGAACTTGTGATAAGTATATGCCAAATTTTGAGGCTTTATAAAAAGTGTCCTCAACTTTCTAAACAATTGATTCACTCTCACATTAACATAGAGATGCCAAGGTTTAGTGAATTGGCGGTTAACCATGAAACTGGAACCGCCGGTTACGGTGGGGAACCTGAACCGCAAAATTAAAATGGGACTAGAACCGTGATATTTTGAATAGCAGGTCGATTCAAGTTCAAGGAACCGTGATAAACCACTAAAAATCGTGAAACTGAATTGAATCGTGAAAAATTGCTGAAAAACCAATTCCAGTTCAAGATTTTCTAGAACCGGCGGTTCATGAACCTAGGCATGTCTACTTTTACATATTCTAGGAAAGATATAATGACTCATCTCGTCGGTTGCTTAGCTCCCAATCTAGCTGATATGTAAACAATATAGAATGAAGCATAGATTTGGTTTGGGTTTGAAAGTGGCTATAATCATACTCTCTGCGTCTATCAATACAATACAAGACCAATTTTGAATGAGCACGGATTTTAGAAATATAGTTAAAAGTGAGTGAAAACTTAAATGGGAGGTGGGTACTACTTTTAAATAGTTGTATTATTTATTATGTCTTAAGAAAGTTGGGTCACTTTTTTTTGCACTCATTTTAAAAAATTCGTACTAATAAATAGTTATAGTGGTTAAATAGTAAAGTAAAGTTGAGTCTACATCATTCTCGCTTTAATTTACTACTATTTATTCACTCTACTATTTATTACGATTTTTTCAAAACGAGTGCAAAAAAAAAGTGACTCAACTTTCTTGGAACAGAGAGAATACTAGTTTTTATATTGAAATGTGAGTGAAATAAAATTCATGGAATGTGGGGTCCGTTACCAAAAATAGTAAAAAAGTAAATGGAAAATTTATTGGTGGACGGACAAAAATTGAAAAATGAGACGCTTATTGGTGGACAAATGGAGTATAACCTACTAATTCCCCGTTCTATAAAAATAGAGACTTTGGGGACGACACAGATTTTAATTTGAAATTGGTAAAGTATGGTAGATATAAAAGAAAAACGATTGAAGTATTGTTAGTGGAGAATGAGATCCACCTTATGAGAGTTAAAGGACTTGCCAAAAAGATAAATGAGTCATTTTCGTGGGACAGACCAAAATAGAAAAAGAAAACTATTTTTATGGGACGAGGGAAGTATTAGTTATTAATACCAGTATACTCTTTTCTTTTATAGTAGTACTCCACCTGTCCCACTCAAAATGTTCACACTTTTGAGTGACACGAGATGTTAGGAAGAGTTGTTATATAGGTAAAGTAAATTGAAAGAAAGAAATAGTTAAATATTGTAATGATGAGAGAAGAAAGTAGATTTATTTCTATACATAGAAAATGGAATAAACTAAAAAAGAAAGGAGTATATCTGAATTATCAATTATGTAAAAGAGTAGTAAATTAAATCAGGAAACTTGTGTGACTAATCACCAAAATAAGCAATTCGACCGTTAGATTATTCGTTTTAGATTATATCTGAATTATCAATTATACGTATGGGACGGACGCTCCCACTCCACTTTACCGCCGAAGAAAGAGGAAAATAAATCGAGTTTATATAGTCAAATAAAAGTACAGCACAACTTACAATATGAAATCTCACTCTTGACCCACAACAAATTAGTCGGACTGCAGTGACGTTTTAGCAAATACTGTCTCCGTCCCGCACTACTCGCACATTTTCTTTTGGGCACGGAGATTAAGGAATGAGTGATAGACAAAGTCAACAATTACGGCTGTAGGTATAAATTGTTACTAAAAATGGAAAGAGAGCAAATAACTTGGGACGCCCAGAAAGGAAATAAGTGCGGGACGGGGGTAGAAACGTCAATAGCACCACGAATTTGAATTTATCATACGCTGTAAATCCCGAGGCCGCATGACACGTGGAGAGTTTGTGTTGGAGTAGTGAAGAATAAAATAAAATAGGACAATGTGTCCAAGTTTAAATTGCAGCATCTTTTCATCACTCTCACTGGTTTTACTTTGAGAGAGAGCTGTTGGGCATCGGAAAGAGAAAGAGGCGCCTCAAGGTCAGCTCCACCACCTCTGCTTAATCTCTATGAGTTTTTCTTGATACACAAAAGTGGTTGTTTTGTTTTGTTTTGTTTGCTCTCTTGTTGAATCTTGCTGATGCATATATGCGTCAATTCATCAGTTTTTTCTTGTTTTCATCTACTTAACTTTGCTGGAATAGATTTCGAATTAGAATAGGACAAACTTGGCCTCGACTTACTTTACCATTCGCCAAACTTCAAATTTAGTGTTTGTTTAGGGAGTACTTACTAACAAAGAGAAGCTTAGTTTTATTTTGAATGATTTTTCTGAAAAACATAGGTTAGGATAAATTAAACATAATACTAATTGGTATATCCCCAATCCAGGGCTAGTCAGAACTATATCAACAAAATTCAACCTGTCTTGTTTACTTTGCATTTCAAAATTTGATATATTCTTCAACTCTCTAAACATTTAAGCATTCTGCATATATCTTCCAAGGTAAGAAGAAGAAGAAGAAGAAGATGATGACGACGAAGCAGGCGAAGAAGAAGGATTCATCACACTGGTGGTGGTTTGACAGCCACACCAAGGGCAGTCCGAATCGATCGCCATGGCTTCAGACAACACTTTCAGGTCACTTTATTTTGTCTGATGATTTTGTTTCCTTTGAACCCCCTTTTCAATAAAAAAAAGGTCTAGTTTGAGTTTAGACTTTGAAATGTATTCACTTTAGATCTCAGCATTTGACCGTTGGTGGTGTGTGCATACCAATGGAATCTTCTTATTGTGGATTCAACATAGCTTTTTGTTCAACTGGATTCTTAATGTGGAAAACAAAAAAAATGTATTGAGATTCACATTTGTTGATGGTTGTGTGCAGAGCTAGATGAGAAGACAAGAAGAATGCTGCAGGTGATCGAGGAAGACGCGGATTCATTCGCGCAGCGCGCTGAGATGTACTACAGGAAGAGGCCCGAGCTCATCAGCATGGTGGAAGACTTCTACCGGACTCACCGCTCTCTAGCAGAGCGATATGATCTAGTGAAGACGGAGAGTGGGAGCCGCCTCCCATCATCACCATGGTCATCTCTATCACTATCATCATCGTCCCCACTGCCTTTCACCAAGTATCACCTGGAGAAGTCTCCGAGCTTGTGTGAAGGAGCCTATGACAGCTACTCCGAGGCCTGTGGGCCGGATGATGAGTCAGATGAGTCTGAGGTCGATGATCCTGACGAGGAGGAGGAGGTAGTGGTTGGATCAGACGTGTCAAGTGAAAGCCGTGATGTGGAACTCGTGAGGCTCAGGGAAGAAGTGGCGAGGCTCGTGGAGGAGAACAAGAGGCAGAGAGAGGAGCTCAAGGCGAAGGATGAGGAGAAACGCGAGGTCATAAGGCAGCTAAGTCGAGCTATGGAGTTGCTTAGAGAAGAGAATGTGATGTTGAGAGAGTTTCTGAGCAACAAAACTCCCAAGAAGGAAAGCAGGATTGAATACACCAAAATGAAGGAGAATTTCTTTGGGAGATTGTTTAATGGATTTGGGAAACCACCAGTTATTGCTCTCTAAGTATTAAGGAATTTGTTTGAACTACAATGTGTTTGAGGGGTTCACTTTCAACTGTATTCTTTATTCTTTTGTGTGTATTGTATTATAAGTATTATATTGTACTATTGTCATTCGGTTCTACAACTCAATATCATTTGTATTATTGTAGTAGTAAATTTGATTTTTTGTAAGTGATTATATATGAATTCAAAGCCTGCAATATCTTTTAGAATGCTAAGAACAGAACAAATATATTAATGAATTCAACATTATTCAGAAAGCCATAAGAATAAACCCCTAAATTCTCTACAAAACTACAAAAAACATCAGAACCAGTAAAAAAACAAATGACTCATTAAAACATAGTATTTCAATACTTAGATAAAAGACTAAGAAATAAGAAGATCATCACAAAACATAAACTAAAGCTGGATTTACCCAAAAGGAAGCAAACAGCACCACCACCAAGCACAAGACCACCTCCACGTGTGGCCGGTGTGAGGAAGAATCCGGCAGCATCCCCAAAGGTGAAAATGCAGCCCCGGGGCCCTGAGCTGCAAATGCATCAGGATTTGGAGGACTGGGGCTGGAGGGAATTAAGGGAACTGAGGAGTCACTTGGAGCAAGCTCTGGGCCACCCGGTGAAGGGAAAACTGGATAAATATCTGGTGATAACGCAGGCGGAGATGTTGGAGAAATGGGGTCAGGCAGCAATGCAGGTGCAGCAGAAATGGTGGAGGCAGGCACATTCTTACATGAGACAAGTGTACATGAAAATGCCATAAAGGTAGTGATTAAACTAACAAGAATTTGAGTTGTGTAGTAAGAAGCAGCCATTAATGATAGAAAAGATAAGCAGATCTATCTATGTGCAAGGAAGTGGCAGTGAAATAAATGCAGAACAAGGGTTGGATGAATGAATGGGTGAATGATTGTTGGAGTCTTGAATCATATCATGATGATGAGGGGTGGGTGGGAGTGGGGGGGTGTGAATGACAGGTGGCAGGAGGTGATTGGGTGGTCCATCTGAGGAAACAGCTACACACATGATAAGGAAATGGACAAGATTTGATAAATGAAAACACATGGTAGAGTGAATTGGCCAATGTTGTCCTGTTCCTAAATGGCTGTTTTCTGCTGCTAACAATCTTGTGTATGTTGAAAGCATATTAGTGTGAAAGGATAATTGAGCTCTTTCAATTTTTGGAATCATGTGATCCACTTTTTGGAGGTGGGTTTTGCATGGAGGGAAAAGGAAGTTGGGGTTCAAAATATATGGTTTTTTTGAAAGGGATAAAAGATGACACTTTTTTCAATAAGATTGCAGTTTTTAAAGGGTATGGAAAGGACAAAAAATAGTAAAATTAAGTATCGTGGTCTGTTTTGTTCACTGGTGATTAAAATGTTGTGTTTTGTTTTTAGTAAGGAGATAAAAAAACAATGAAATTGTTGAGTGTATCTGGGTTCCTCCTTTTATTATCATTTTTGTCAATACTTAATTGCCATTTATTGGTAAATGAGAGTTTAAATATAATACGAAAAAGGAAAATTCAACCCAAAAAGGGGCCTATTGCTTGATTTTCTGGTCTATTTTGGAGCGGCCCAATAGAATTTTTTTTAATGAGTCCTTAGCCCACATTCTACTCTTGGCTAGTAATCATAATTTTTTAATCAATTTGGAACACAAAATAAAGACCACAAAATTGATTTTTTTAGACTGATTCCACATCTTGTGACTATGATTTCATTGAGACACCTTATAAGAGCATCCGCAATGACGGACTTCCGAGCGGATGTCAGACAGGCGTGCTCGACGTCCGCGCGGGACGTCCACCATTGTGCAACTGTTCAGCGGATACGGAAGTCCGATACGGACATCGCATGTCCGCGCCTTTCCACTGACGTCCGTCGGGACGTCCGCCATTGCGTTGACTCCCACGGACGTCGGCACGGAATTCCCGATTTTTGCATTTTTTTTTTTAAATTCTATAAATACGTCTCGTTGCATTTCATTTCATTCGCACCACTTGTTTTAACAAGTTTCTCTCTCTCTCAATTTCTTTTATATTTCTTTAATGTCTGGTAGTGGTAGTGGTAGTGGTGGGCATTATAAACACATGATGCGGATGATACACGCACGTGTGCGGGAGGCCGCGGAGAGGGAGGAACAAGCGGCGCCGGCGGTGCCTCGACCCATCCATCGTCGCACTATAGTGCCCCGAGATCACCTCGCTGCTCACAGTCGGTTGTACGATGATTACTTTGCGCCGGAGCCACGGTTTGGGGAGAACCTACTCCGACGACGGTTTAAGATGCATCGTCCGCTCTTTCTGCGTATCATGGGCGCTTTGGAGCGTCGATACGAGTATTTTAGGATGCGGCTGGTAAACCTGGCCACACGCCGATTCAGAAGTGCACTGCCGCAATTAGGTAGTTGGCATACGGAGGTGCGGCCGACATGTTCGACGAGTACCTCCACATCAGCGAGACTACTGCCCTCGACTGCCTGAAGTATTTTTGTCAGGGCGTTAGGGAGATATTCGGGGATAGGTATTTTCGGAAGCCTACCCCCGAAGATTGTCAGGCTCTGCTGGATATGCACGGGAATCCGCACGGGTTTCCGGAGATGTTAGGCAGCATAGATTGTATGCACTGGGAATGGAAGAACTGTCCCGCTGCCTGGAAAGGGATGTACACTACTGGTTTCAAGGCCAAGAATCCCACGATGATCCTTAAAGCAGTAGCTGACTACCGGCTGTGGATTTGGCATGCCTATTTTGGAGTAGCCAGGTCTAACAACGACATCAACGTCCTCCAGTCGTCGCCCCTCTTCAACGACCAGTGCATGGGCGTCGGTCTGGCCGTCAGTTTCATCGCCGACGGCATTCAGCACGGTATGAGCTATTATTTGGCGGATGAGATATATCCGATGTGGCCCGTCTTTGTGAAGACGATCAGATGTCCAACGGATGAAAAGAAGATATACTTTGAGCAACATCAGGAGGCAGCGCGTAAGGATGTGGAGCGGGCATTTGGTGTGCTCCAGTCTCGATGGGCGGAAGTAAAGGGTCCATCACGGCTGTGGTATGTTGACAGCATCGCCGACATCATATACGCATGTATTATCATGCACAACATGATTGTCGAAGATGAAGGCTCAGCGCTGACCGATTGGGCCAACGATGATGCTACGGCTTTGGGTCCAAGCCAAGGCTTGGCCACTGGCAATGTACCCATGGGGATACCCCATGACGATGTCGAGCGAGTCCGTGCATTCGCCGACATGCGCCAAAAACAAGCCCATGTTCGACTCCAGAATGATATAATTGAAGAAGTATGACAACGGAGGGGTCGTCGTTGATGGAGTTTTTAATTGTTGAAATGTATTTTTTTATTTTGGTGAAATGTACTTTTCTTTTTTTTAATTAATAAAATTTTTATTCCGTATTTGTTTTGAAATTTTCTTCCGTAAATTGTTAAATTGGTGAATTTGTGATTTTTTTTAATGTGGGAAGTCCGTCGGGATATCCGCCATTATGCAGTGGGATGTCCATATGACGTGGCATCCGCAGTGGGAAGTCCGTATGACGTGACAGGAGGTGTTTTTGAGATGTCCGCCGGGACATCCGCACCACTGCGGATGCCCTAAGTAGTCTACCTGTTAATTTGTAGGCACCTCAGCAGAATTTTTGGCCAAAGAATTTTGATTATAGTAAACATTCAAAAGGATTGTATAGCTCCCTCAAATTTGAACGGTAATTCTCTATGCAGATTTAACTATGAAAAATCAAAGCCTAAAGAGGGGCATTTTCTCTCAAAGATGTTGGTACATTGGATACGAGCAAAAGTCTGAAGATTAAGGTTTGTTAATTGATTGTCATGAGTAGTATTTGAATTATTATATTTTTATTTCAATCACAATAGTTGGAAACATGTATCTAAAAATATATGATCGATGAATGAATAATGTGCTGATTATCATGTGTAAAAAAGGTCTCCTTTAACTAAATCTATATCTACAGCCACATCAGACTACACGCACTCAATAAACAACTAAACTAAAGCCGTTGCACAAAATTTTCTTGTGATGTATGAGCAACTTATGAAAATGTAACAGTGATATGGTAACATAACACCAAAAATAGGAGAAAAATGCTTACGCCCAATGCAGCTCATTGTTACCGATCTCTGAATCTGAAACGGCTGAATCACCAACCTTGCGTTCATCGTTTTGTCCCACTGGATCTACGTATGGAGCTAAGAGATCGTCAGATCTTTCTGATGGAATTCCGTAGCCTTTTAGTATGCTCTTCGAAGCAGCCAAAACTGATTCCCTCTCCAAGACAACCAAAAAGTTGTCTTCAAACTCGAACACCAGATATTTGTCCTTGCAAGCTGATCAAATTCTCCAGTTGTTAGGGGATGCCGTGGAATAGTCTTAAAGCAAATGAGGATTAGGAACACATACAATCAACTAGATGAGTAAGGTGGTGAATATTTTTTATCCATGTTCCATTTAACTTCAAAACCTGTCATAGTTTCTCAACATAAGTTTAAACCCGCAAATGGCAGAAAATGCTTAATAACGCATGAAATCTCTCTGATACATCTGACAATTAACTTACCTGCTCATTGCTCATATCTTCATATCCAATGTTTTCATCGTTTGCCAGAACCTGTACAAAGTTATAGAATAAGTGTATTATGGAAAGCACATTTCTTTTGTTGGGTAGACTTGTATGATGCATAGCTTTAGTCGCAACATTTTTTTAATAAGAGAACAACCAATAAGGTTACAAGAGAGAAATTTTTGGGTGACAACTGACAAGCCTGCTTCTACCTGTGATAGGATCACAATCTGTTCTCCTCTGAACCTTGGCATGGAGTACCGGGCCTTTGTCAACAATTTCAGCTGGAAAAACAAAGCAGCGGCTCAGCAACCTAACTTGAGAAATACTACTAGTTAAGTATACTTTTAGCAAGGAAACAATACCAAAAAAAAGAAAAAGGAAATTACCCCTATGCTATCTTCACATTCTTCCCTGTCAGAACAAAATAAATTAGCTAAGGATGAATGAGATTAGCAGTGTAACAGCTAATAAGGATTCAGTTGAATAATTGCAACAACTCCGATAAACATACGCTATCAGGGGTTCTGAAAGAGGCGTGAACACCAAACCAGCAATTATCAAGTATGAAGGATGATCACCCTCAATGTGATATGGAACCTTCAGGTTAATGATAATTGAAAGACAAGTTATACTGAATGAATTTCAAGCCATTTTACAAGAATTGAAAAGTTCAACCCATTGGAGAGACATTTCAGTTACCAAGTGCACTCGGGTATCCAAGGTCACTTGGACTTGCATTGACTGTCCTCCCCTAATAATGCCAAGTTCTGCTACATCACCGGTAAACCTGAAATTGAGCATTAGTATCAGGGGCAACAGTATTAGCTCAATACTAGTATAAAACAGAAAGTACTGTGTTGATCGTTCATTAGATTTGAGGAGTGCGTTTTCTAGAATGAAATTGTAAATAATGAGAGATCTTAGTTGAGATCGAATGAAGCATGAGCTTCTTCAGATGATCACACTACAAAAAAGCAGTTGGAACTTGGAACAACAGTTGGGAGTTCAAAAAAGTTGTAAGTTCAAAGTAGAGCTTGGAATTATAGTTCTAATATCAATTATATGCAGAAGACAACCAGACAGTGAAAGCACTTCAAAATCATATGGGCATTGAGAAACAGCACTCATCTGAACAGGAAGTTGCATCTTACGAACTAAAACTGATAGTCTCTCTCTACTGATATCAAATTAAAATAACACTGGCTGTGCAATAAAAGTAGATATATGCAGTTTGTAGTATGAATTTACAGAAAATAAATTTTACTTTTGACTGATAAGATAGCGAAATGCAATGCGCTCAGATGGTCGAAACGGTACAGTTCCTTCACATCCAACACGAACATTGTTGAAGCTCACTATGACATCCCCCTTGGAAGACAACAAAAAAATCAATTGATAATTATTAATTGATTTGCAAGGCAACTCAAATTTATCATTGTTCACAGCTGTCTACTGAGGAATAAGCAGCAAATATATATGTCGAGAATGAATCTTTTACCCCTCCAATTTTGGGTTGTGGCAACTGGGCATGCAGTTGTTTCTTAATAGTATTATTTTATACTCAAGATGGTAAAGTGCAAAAGCATGTAGTTTAGGCGAAAATGGTACAGTAAAAAGAATTAGATTGAAAAGTCCAAAACTGCTTGCACTTCAGATGGATAAGTATATTTTTCACAAAATTTTACTGGAAAATTAAGTTGTTTCATAACTAACCTACCTCACTGAGTATTTAGTTTTTTAAGTTTTCAGCAACAGGCCTGATTCTAAATAATACTACCTCCGTCCACCAAAAATAGACATAGTGTTAGTGGATTGTGTCCACATTATTAGTAGTATTTTAATGTTAAAACTTTCCATATTTAGAAATGGGTCTAATTTTGTGGATGGAGGTAGTAGAACTTTGCATATATTCTGCAGTAAGACGAGGGGTAAATAGTCCAACCATCATCCAAGAAATTTAAGAATTTGTCCAGATGTTTTCCCCAAATAGAAATTCAAGTATCCAATCCCTTTAAGGCACCAAGAAGCTTATTTTCTTAACATAGTGTTTCGAGATATATTTGCAAATTTGAAAATTGAAACAAATTATTACTTATTTTACAAAGAAGCAAGTTAAATTTTGAGTGAAAGGATGTGTTGACTATTTTTGCAGAAATAGCAGAATAAACAACAAAAATGAGAATGATTAAAACTGCTTAGAACTGGTAAAGTTACTGTTCGATTTGAAAGTACTTTAAAACACTCATGTTGAAGGACGAAATATGAAAAGAAATACAGAATGCCAAATAACTAGCAAGAGCAAACAAAATCATGACAACAGAAATCTGGGAGCTAGATGTACCTCCTTCAACACATGACTGGCATGGGAAGTTGGTTCAACTTTCCTTACTAGCACTCCCTGAAGTGACATGTTGAGAATTATCAGGAGAGACTTATACTTTACAACAATAGCATGAAAACCAATCTAGCTATTTGTAACTGATTGTCATTGGAGGCAAAGCAAAATCACTCCACCAGGCCTTAAATGAAGGATCTAATTAAGTTTCACTTTCAAAAGAATTCCCAAAGATGACCTCAAATCTAGTATATAATCCCAGTATTGTTTCGGCCAGAGCCCATGGTAATAAGTAACAATTATCACTTGATAAAAGAGAGGAATATAAAGACGAAACAATAGCAAAGAATAAAGAGGATAAGGAGGCAAGTAAAAAGATTTGTCTTCAGGAAAATTAAGGAGAGTTCTTCCAACAAGAAGAACAGAACTTGCTGCTTAGATTATACTTCAGAGAGTCATTTTTTGTGAATAATGCACACAACTACTACCTTCTCTAGATTATACATCCGAAAGCATTTGCATGCAATTGTATGCCAAAGAAACTCTCAACCATAAGGTTGCTCTTGGTATTAATTAAATATAGTCAAACTACTCTAACTACCAAAGATCTCAATCCATCATCACAATCCTTGAGATAACCCATTATGGATCATAAAGGTATGAGATACGGACGAAGTACATATCTCTTGGTATAATAACATGAAATGAAGTAAAGCAACAAGAATATTCCACATTAGAGAGTAGTATGCAAACTAGAAAGAACAAAACAAGGTGCTAGACAAACTATTCCAATGATTCTTGTCCAGTTCATAAAAGAGAAATACCTCATTAGATGGCACATTTAAGCACGCACGCAAAGCTGGATTCTCCAATTTTTGCAATAACACACCAAGACAAGGAAAACCTGAGAACATGTGGCAAGATTACAAGAGTTAAGAATACCTTTACAAGAAGAGTAGCTCCATTCAAAAGAGACAAGCATATAAAGTGTTTTTCGAGTAACATCTATAATTTGCTGATTGAAGAAAAACCCAGATGAGTTTGCAATAAAACGCATGCTTTCATTTATAGTGTTTTAGCAATTACTTTGCACGGCACATTCTTATGGAATTGTATTGGTTAAAAATAAGAGCTAGGGTGAGAGGAACTAAAGCCTGGGTATTCACCCAAAATTATCAGTTAACAAGAAAGTAGAACTCACCCGTGTATTTCCCATTCCTCTCATAGTCTTCAAGAAAATGAGAAACAACTGTCGTTGGAATGACATAGCCAATATTCTCCACCTCATCGGATCTGTATACCTAAAGGAGAGGCATTCTGAGTATATTTAAATGAAAAGAACTGACATTGATTAAGAACTGTATGTAAGGGAAAGATCCCCAGTATATATAACAAAATCTTTTCCTGATCATTGCCAAGAAGACATTGGGTCATTGGGTGTTTAAACCTGGACCATTAAAGATGCCACAAGTTCTGTAGGCAAACTATTTTTCACATTGTACAGCAGAAAACAGTCCTATAAAAAAACTGCATAACTTAGATGAGCAGAAGGCTACCAAAACATTTTGTAATGACACACCTGAAAGGCCACCCCAATGCATTCCCCTAGGTCATTGAATGCAGGACCACCACTGTTACCTAAAAACTTCTTAGCATAAGTAAAGGCACAAAATATAGGAAAATACATAAAAATGGAAGTTAATGCTTGTGTAAGAGCAAATTGATAGACAGAATATCTGGCTTCAAAGCAAATAGATCCACCAAAAATCAAGGATAAACTAACCAGGATTTATTGCAGCATCAATTTGAATTCCTAGCAAGTCAGAAGATCCATGGGCGTATGAGGTTACCTGAAAGTACATGACAAGCAGCTAGTGGTCTTAACTGCATGTGCATGAGATTAATACAAGAATCACAACTATCGATTTTGATATGGCTGATTATTCTCTTTGTCCTTTCCTAATGTTCCCATTAAGATTGTGGAGTCAGAAAATGTGTTTGTGCAGTTGACCAAGTGGAGTTCGAAAATAAAAACAAAATACTCTTGTAAACATATCGATGTAACAAGTAGGAGCTTCTCTACACAAGTGATTTCACTAAATGGCTTGAGTAGTGGCATATAACCCCATGTATAGGAGTGAGATAGTTAGAGCATCAAACAGCAGCAGAATATAGCCAGCAAATCTTGAAGTTACTATCAAAATATTGGCCAACGCCATAAAATATTCAGTCGATGGCTTTCATGTGAATTAGTTTCAAATATGAGAGTGTAAGAGTGAACTAACCTCAATTCTCGATACCACACCCTTGGACACTGATATGGTTTCTCCTCCAAGAGGATATCCCACAACAGTCACGGAATCCTGCAAATTCACTTATGATGGTGAGATCAATTTATATAAAAATAGGAAATTTAATGAAACAAATGCAATCTACAGCTCAACGACCAGGCAATAAGTTAGGTTTATGATATCAGCTTTTGACAGACACAAAATGGACATGGATAATTTCAAAAAAATGAAAAATTAAATTATGAAGGAATTTATTTTATATCAGTACAAGGACACTAGGCCGCCCACAGCAGACCAGCTCTTTTCACATCACAAAGTAGCACATATCCTTATAAAAACAGGATAAAATCACAGCAGCAAACACTAAGTATTATTCTCCCTTTTCACCCTTCACAAAAGCAGGGCATTCATGTATTCTTTAAAAGTGGAAAGGAAAGTACTTAGAGATGCATCAGAAAATAAGAAAAATTATGGAACGTCAGTGTATTAGATGAGATGAGATGATATGCTAACCAGCACAATGCCAATTTGTAGTCTTTCTTGGTGAGTCAATTTATATTACTCTATTCTAATGAAATAAGAATGATGAAAAACTCCAATCAGAAAACATATGGAAATAGTAAATTTCTTCTATTTGATAAGTTATGCTATAGCTTCCGTGCCGTAAACAGGTGGAATCAAAAAAGTAAAAGAGCACTATGCAAGAGAGTTGATATTCAATCAAACATCCCTGCATACCTAGAAGAAAACGGTAGAACATTTAAGTTTCCTTGCCAGAAAGCAGAGAAGGCAAACCTGTAAATTGGGTAAGCGTCCGAATTGCAATGGCTCAGTGCCTTCCCAGAATTCCTTGCTTTCAACTAAAAGAAGAGCTAAATCACATTCTACACCTCGCGTTAGAACCTGAAATCATTACAGAGGAAGGTGAACTGACATAATCAAAGATCGAACATGAACTTCTTAGTTTTCTCACCCAGACCCAAAAAACAGAGTAAATTATGCAAGAAACACAAAAAAAAATAGCATCGGCCCATGGAAAATCAAGGATTCTAAAAAAATCTTGAAACATATTAGCATTTACTATTAGTAAATTCAGCTCTATACCTTTACCAATTACCACACAAGAAATTCAGGATGCAAAAGTTGTGAGAGAGAGAGATAAAAGAACATGAATGCAGTAGCTGGATAAAGCAGTTACAGGTATAAAATCTCCAAGATATAAAGAGGATCATTTTTCTATTGCTCAAGAAACGATATGTAAGTCCTCCATTTCCATACTTTTTCCCTTATTTTTGTCATTTTTCCTTATCCTCTTTGTAACCTTTCTACTTCTTAATGAGCTTTTGGTACCTACTAGTTGCCCTAACCGTTTCTGTTATCAACTTAAAGCTTTACAATCAGAATAGAGGGCACAAAACACCTTCATTATTATCAACATATTGAGATGGGATATTTGTTGCATCAAACAATAGTGCCAAAATATCAGATAGCATATCAACATCTAACAATTCGTTACTTATGCATTTACTGCTTGGTGGGTGCATAATATATACCCGTCTGACAACCGTCAAGTATTATTCAGATTTACTATTACAGAGAACAATGCAACTTGAAAGGGTAAAAAAACAGTACAATTGAGACTGGGTGATTCAATTCCAAAGAAGGCTACCTTGGCAATATACTTTGTATCGTCCCCTCTTCTTTTTACTTTGACCTGCATTACGATAAAAATTAAACATATAACTGAAGCAAACCTATAGTGCAAGTAAAGACATAATACAGCTTGGACAGAATAAATGCTTGATTTCCAATTCTCAAGCTTAAACCAATTAACTAGGGACTAAAGAATTTTCAAATAGTACTGGAAATATGTAAGTTAGCAGTAACTAGATATCAGTAATAATGAACATAAAGAACCTTCCGTCCTTGAAAAGTGTGAACATTTGGTTCGGCATGCGTTTTAATGTATAATTGGTAAAGTGAGAGAGAGAGAGATAAAGGGTAGTGTAAGTGGTGTTAGTGGAGAGTAGACTCCACATCATTAGTAGTTAGTGTAATGGTATAAGTTGTAAATAAAATGATGTGTAGGGGTATTGTGTAGTTTAATTATTCCAAAATTAGAAAGTTCATACTTTTCCGGGACGGACTAATAAGAAAATGTTCATACTTTTCACGGACGAAGGGAGTATTAAACATCATAAAAAGATCATGTCCAAACACATGCAACATTGCAACACAATTTGTGAAATGACTAGGTCCATACATGAGGTAGTTCGAGTTAAAAAGACCCTAAGCTGATTTTGTCAACAAGAATTTGAATATTGAACTAGAGCAAATAAAAAAGAGGGCCAATATATATCCACTTAGTACAACAAGTTTGTTATATTAAGCAACTTGTATATAAACAATAAAAGGGAAGGCATTAAATATTCAGAGAGAACCTGTGTATTATACTCGACACAGTGGGCATTTGTCAACAGCTTCCCATCCCCAATCATGAAAGCACTACATAGGAAAACAA
Source organism: Salvia splendens (assembly GCF_004379255.2). Lineage (NCBI taxonomy): Eukaryota > Viridiplantae > Streptophyta > Magnoliopsida > Lamiales > Lamiaceae > Salvia > Salvia splendens. The sequence goes on from NC_056033.1 coordinate 376,608, forward strand.
TATTCATGAGGTGAAACTATTTTCTTCTTTTTCTTAACTCTTCTTTCAATTTTATTTGGAAAGAATCACAAAGAATACCACCCAGAAATATTTTCATCAAGATTCAGTCAAAATAACATATTCTTAAAAGTTGACATATAAATGGTAGCTCGGTCATGCCTTCCTGTACTCGTGTACTGTTTTTGTTTCTGCCAAGGAAGGGAATAGTCTGGTTCAGTGTGAGTGCAGTAAACCTATGAAGGGAAAGAAACAAAGAATTAGCAAAAAAATCCAAAATTATTTTAAAATTTAGAACATGTACATCTGAAAGAAAAAAAAAACTTAAAAAGTTTCAGCAGAAGTTCTATACTTCTATATTGAGCTCGTTTGAGAATATGCCAAAATTAGTACCAAGGAAGAACAGGAAACTAACATTGACCAACAAATGCAAAACTATCGTTTTTGTTGAGACCCATGTTTCTTACATCAACATGGTAATGATCATATCTCTTCTATATAAGTTAGGGTAATCATCTCCTCTTATAAGGCTTTTTATGGGGGTGAGTGGCCCATGTGTACAGTTTTCAATGAGAAAAAGGTTTATGTAGTGTACTAATGTATAACTGTTGGAGATTAGAAAGAAACAAAAAAGAATTGAGCACCAATCACTTCACAGATATATAATTTCCACAGACCTATATGAGCAAATAAGCATAATTATCACCAACTAATTAAGTATAAAAACAATAAACTTTTTCAGGCATCACATAAATGGTGATTAACCTCATCTGCAATGTCTATGTTGCTAATACCATCATTATTAGCACTCCATGGATGTACGAGCACTTAAACTTGTTTATTAGAGGAAAAATTACTAAATTCAATTGGATTTAGTTACTGGTCACTGTTCATGAGTCTCTCTGTGAAACTTTACAAGATTATAAGTAAAATATAGCATCTTGTCCTGGCAGCAAAATTAAGTGTCGTGATGCAGAGCAAAAAGGCAGTGTATATTCTTGATAATATGTCGGCAAAGTAGCATTACGCACTACGCCATAATAACTTGGCTAAAAACATTAGGATGGAAATAAGAATGTGAGCATAATAGATAACTCTTTCATTCATGGAAAGCCAAATTGTCATTTGATACAATATTCAATAAATATAGTGTATGGCAGTTCAGAAAATTAAATAAAGTTCATTTGCTCACCTAAAGTATCATAAAAGATTGGATGAACAATAATAATCACACCAAAATTAAAGCAACCACACAAAATGGGTGTCCTCAGTGGATCTCCTGTTGATCTTTCTTATATGAAAAACAAGAAAAACAAATAAAACTGATTGTATGAAAAGGAAGCAAAAAATAATTTCTAATTTTGCTAACCATATCTAAAATTCCAGTTATTCACCTTCACGACAGCATTAAGGAAAGAAGCATCCTGAATATCACTTGTATCCACCTGTGAAATATATGTGGTGAGCATTGGGGAGAAAAATCAGTGGAAGTTAGCTACAGAGTAGAGATACCTAGAAACTAAGTGAGTAACCCTGGAGAAATAAATAGATTTACATATAAAAATATGTTTTGCATTAAATCATAACACGGTTATAGCCATTTAATCTAAAGCATGCAGGCCAAAATATGAATGACATAGACGACATTTTTGCTATAGCCATGAATTAAAAATATAACTAAATGTTATATGGTTATGCTATGGAGAGATGAGATGACCAACTAACTATTTATATCATCATCTCAAGACCATCAATGGGCAAGATACCTGTGTTATACCATTCAAGGTATACCGACATGTTCATTTTATAGATAAGATATTGCTATTCATGATAATGATGTAATTTAAGATCATTAAGAGAGGTTCTCCATATACTGAATATTCTGAAAAAAAGATTGTCACCCATAGGGGATTATGTCCCATATAATAGTAAAGTTTAAGCATTCTAGCATTTATAATAACATTATTCACGTTAGCTCCCACCTCTTATCTACTTATTATTTATGTAAAAACATAACAACATGGACAGACTCTTTATCCTCCAAATAGAATTTCACACCAATGGCACGGACACTATTCATCTCGAAAAGTCCACCCCAATCAAGAGAAACTTGAGCACTGCGATGAGTTAAATAAAAAAAATGAACAAGCAGATTTTATCAAGGATGCTTTAGTACCTTTTGCTCGTCCAAGTCAGCCAGAAATCCCTGGCTTCCTTTCTTTTCTACACCAACTCTTTTAGGCGTTGTTGATTGGGATCGTTCATTTTTAGTCCTACCACTACTACCGTCAGAGTTTGAAAAGGTTTTCTCATCTTTTGATCTCCGTGACAACTTCTGTGTGATAAATGAAGATCAAAATACATGAGCTAATGGTTCCATTCAAAGATAATCTCTTGCTCCAAAGAAAGGCTATACAATATATTCAACATTATTACGTAAAACAATTATGAATAATCATTTTCCAGGAAAAAACAAAAAACTATGAATAGCCTCCATCGCATAGTGGGAAGATGCATATTAGCTTCTAATCACCGAAAACCTAAAAAACAAATGACAAAGAAAGATAGCAGGATATGACTCAGTAAATTAAACAATTACTAGAGTCTAGAATAAAAAAATACTCCAATAACAAAAACGATAAATCCTCAGTTGAGAAAAGCATATACATCAAACTTAATACAGAAGCATTGAAGAGAATTAAGGTTTTGGTGTGTAGCTTATACCTCAATGGGGTAATTGGCGGGTGATTTCTTAGGTTTTCCTTTAACTGGAACTGGATTCTGATTGTAGGAGGCACTATATAAGTAGTTAGGTGTACGCAAAGTGTAGAATAGGCGGTGGGTGGCGGAACGGCCGGTGAATGCGGCCGCAAAGAAACAACAGTTTGCGGCGGCGACTGCCATTTAAAAAGTTCGGCAAGCAGGGAGGCGCCAAGGACCTTATCTTTAAAAGACTATCTATTCTAATTTTTGCTAGCTGTTTTTTAAAGGGAAGCTTTTTACACATAATAAGGTCATTCAAATAATAATGTATACTAGTTCTCCACAATCACTTATTTTAAAAAAATTATTACTAATAAAATTAAGAGTGAGAATATGCACCAGAAGATTCTCCTTTACATTATTCTCATTTTTACTTTATTATCTCTTTATTTTAACTAATACTTTATTAGTATGATTTTTTTAAAACAAATGCAAAAAACAAAATATTACTCAAGTAACGTTGAACGAAGAGAGTAGTACTATATTATATACTTCATTCTTCCCCTAAAAATACATATAGGTCATGTTTGTTTGCAGGATTTTGTGTAATCTGATTCCTTACGGATTTTTACACAAAATTAATGAATATGAGTATACATAAATAGTACTACTAGTTGAACTAATGTTAATTGAGAGTGGAACTCACATTATTAGTAATGTAATGTATGGTGAACAAATTTATGAAAGTTAGATTCGGTATCGTGTTGCCAGACGGACAATCAAGTATGCTTGATTATCCGATTGTGTATACTTGTTGAGATGTCGGGAGGGCTGCTAGAAATGCTCATCACGTTCAGTCAATGTATAAGCGATGTGCTCAAAAAGCAGTCGACGCATGCAAAAACCACGCTGAAACACTTGGTTACCCCATCGGAGCTCAGCGACAAAATAATTCCACTAATCGTGCAACAATCACTTCACGTTCTCAGTGAGAATAAGACATTGGTCGTGAAGTACGTGCATCGGCCGTCCTCGCAAAAGCAACACTCTTCTATATTTACTTTCGCACTACTGGTTAGAGCTCCTCCTTACTTAAACTACTAGTAGTAGATAATATAAAAAAAATATGAAATGAAATACTACCATAAGTCACTATGTTAACTAGTCTAATAAATAGAGATTTACTACTAAAATACGGCCCCCTCCAATCCAAAATGACGAGGTTTTCATGAGCTTCGTAGCAATAAAGTTGCCAAAATCAGTTGGGCTTCGGCCCAGCCCAAGCTAAATACGTAGATAATGAAACAAGAAATGAAAACACTTGGATTCTTCATTGATTGCATTCATATGTAACTAGCCATTCTAGCATAAAAATGCTTGTAAATTAAATGAATGTAAAAAGTAGGTAGTCCTCGTATTCAATCACAATTGCAACTTACGTATGTTCAATCATTCTTATCGGCTACAACATATTACCAAAAAGATCACAATATTGAACTCGAAATCTTTCCCTACCTGTGCTTCATTAATTTCATGTTACATCTGATGGGGTACGAACTAAACCCTAATGGCAAGCCCAATAACAGTGACGGCCCATCAGCCCAGAGCCCAAGAAAGAGTATCTGTTCGGCACCAAAGAGTTCGGCACGACCAAAGAGTTCGGACTCAGGCACCAAAGAGTTCGGCACGACCAAAGAGTTCGGACTCAGCCTACAGCTCGGTAAAAGCCGACCAGTCAAGCTCTCCTCTCAGATCGGCAAGAGCTGATCGGTAAAGTCCAGCAGTTCGGTCTCAGCATTCGACCGAACTAGGAGTTAGTGGACTCATGAAAGGCCTCCACGACCTCCGCTATACCCACGATCTATTTAGTGGTACGAAGCAGTTATTGAGCAGTTATTGCTCACCCACGATCTTGTTAGTGGGGCTGCAAACCACGACCTTAGTTCAATGTATAAATAGAACTTAGATCAAATAGAAAAGGGTTAAGCTCTCTAGAGATAAAATAGCATATAGCAAGTCTGTGTTGTAAGCTGTAATCCCAGATCAAGCAATACAATCTTGCCCTCCCTTCTTCCCGTGGACGTAGATTTACTTCAGTAAATCGAACCACGTAAATTCTTTGTGTCGTAATTTATTTTTACGAGCATTTATCATCATCAGAAATTCGCGGAATCATCACTGGCGCCGTCTGTGGGAACAGAGAACAAAATTTGTGATAAAGCGAATTTTTGATCCATTTTTTCCACCCAAAAAATGCATACCAGATCGCAGAATACCCGTATTCCAGCCCGTGAGAACCAGGAGGAAGCCAATCCATCCCATAGGTCGGGAAAACAGCCTAGGGATAAATCCACCACCAGTTCTCATGGCGAAGGAACAAGCCGCTCCAAAAATCGTCCCACTGAGTCTTCCCAGCAGCCCGATTTGAATGAGGCTGTCAAGCAGTTTTTGGCTGAAAAGCAGGAGGAATTCTTAACCTTCCTGCGAAAAAGCCAAAAGCAGCCGGAGACGAAAACGACGGATTCTCCTTCTCCCTCCGCACAAGAAAGTCACTACCGCAGTAGTGTCGCATCTCCCAGGAGAAAGAATCCTCAACCCCGACATATTCCAGCTCCTCCTCGGTACCGGAATCACAGGAGAACTCAATCTCCTCCATACCGACGAGATATCGGATTCGCCGTGTACGGAGCACTGAAGACTCCGTTCTCGGACGACATCACCCGAACTCCCCTACCACAGAACTACCGAACTCCGTCGATGACTTACGACGGGCTCGTGGACCCTCACGATTTCTTGGGGCGCTATCAATATAACATGGCGAACCAGGGTCTCAACGAGGTCCACATGTGCAAGCTGTTTCCCGAACTGCTCATCGGGAACGCGAGAAGGTGGTTCGATAGCCTCCCCCAGGGCAGCATCAGATCTTACCGAGATCTAATGGATGCCTTCCACAGGAGGTTCTTTCAGAAAGCGGAAGCCCGAATCACTTCGGCTCAGCTGCTTTCCATTCGTCAAGGTCGCGACGAAAAAATTAGCGACTTTATGACAAGATTCCACAAGGAATGCCTGCAAGTAGACGATCTCAACGATCTGCTTGTCATCTCGGCATTCCAAAATGGAATCCTGCCCGGAGCTCTCTACAGGAAGCTCGTTGAGTGCGGTCCGCAGACAGCTCAGGAAATGTGGGACATTGCGGACCAGTACTCCCGGGCCGATGAGGCAGACCGTCGCAAACGGTCGTTAGACAGCTCATCGTCCCGAGGAGACAGAAGGAAGCCCGATCATAGCGATCAGGGGCATCCTCGCCGGACTCCATTTGAAAGAATTCAAAGGGCTCCGGTGCAAGACAGATTGGGACCTCGTCTCAATCCCGAGAAGCCGCCCGCTCAGTTCGTACCGCTGAACAAGCCGAGAGCGGAAATTTTCGAACTGCACTCTGACCTATTCGAAAAGCCAAAGCGGATGACGAAATCAGCCGCGCGCCGACCACAGGATAACTACTGCTCCTACCATCAAGACCACGGTCACGATACTGAGGAGTGCAGAAACTTGGCTGCAGGTATCGATGTTCTTGTGAAGGCAGGGACATTGAAAAAATACCGAAGTAAGCAGCCAAAGAAGAATAAAAAGCAGAGTGGTGCGAACTGCGCTCCTCAGGATCCGAAAAGGCAGCCGGATCCCGAAGACGATGACGAGCCGCAATATGATGGAGTAATCCAGACTATTGACGCGCTCCCTGCCGGGAAGACCAAGTCGTCCCTAAAGTCAGAACGCAGAGGCTCCAATCGAGAGGAGCCAACGCATAAAAGGCTGAAGCAGGACGAAGTGATTACGTTCTCGGCTGCTGATCCCGTCCCGGCCATCTCTCCTCACCAAGACGCCATTGTCATCCAAGCCGGAGTGGCAAACAAACTGATCCACAGGGTGTTTGTGGATACAGGAGCGTCGGTTAGCATTCTTTTTAAAGAGTGCTTCGACAAACTAGAAGTGGACCCAGCTCGGCTCAGTCCGGCTCCGCTTCCCCTGAAGAGCTTCACCCAGGAGGACACCCGCCCTGAAGGTATTATCAGCCTTCCGATCACGGTGGGGAAAGCGCCTACTAGCTCCAGTACGATGATTGAGTTTTTCGTGGTGAAAGCTCGGTCCCCGTACAACGTCATCCTGGGAAGAGACTGGCTCAACACAGTTCGGGCCGTTTGCTCCACCTATCACCTCACCATCAAGATCCCTACTAAAGGAGGGATAGCGGTCATCCGAGGTGACCAAAAGAGAGCAAAGGAATGTCTGCAAATTGCGCTTAGAAGTGCCGAGCAGTCAGATCGGCACCACCAAGCATAGCAATCACAGCAGCCGGAGTCAGAGGCGATGACCGAAGTCATACCGGAGCCGAACTCGATGACAGTTCAGCTGTACGAAGACGATCCATCCAGAACGGTTAAGATCGGCTTCGCGGGAACGCCCCTACTTCGGGAAAAAACCATCCAGCTCCTCAAGGAGTATAAAGACGTCTTTGCATGGTCTCCGTTGGACATGACCGGAGTGCCCCCCGAGGTAATCACTCATCGGTTAAATATTGATCCTTCAGTCCGGCCTATAAAACAGAAGCAAAGACTCTTTGCGGCAGAACGAAGTCAAGTCATCCATGACGAAGTCCGTCAATTATTGAAGGCGGATGTGTTATTTGAAGTGAAGTATCCTTCGTGGGTGGCCAATCCTGTCATGATCAAGAAAAAGGAAGGAGGATGGCGGATGTGCATAGATTTCACCGATCTAAATAAGCACTGTCCCAAAGATTGCTATCCCCTTCCGAACATAGATAAAAAAGTAGAAGCTTTGATAGGCTTTGAAATTTTTTGTTTTCTTGATCTGTACAAAGGATACCATCAAGTTTTAATGGATGAGATTGACGCTTCAAAAACGGCCTTCATTACTGATTTCGGCATTTTCGCTTATAAAAAGATGCCATTCGGTTTAAAGAATGCCGGAGCCACTTATCAAAGGATGGTAGACAAGCTTTTTCGGCACCTGATTGGAAAGGAGGTCGAAGTGTATGTTGACGATATAGTCGTCAAAAGCAAAAGCACTTCGGAGTACGAGCACAACCTCAAGTCCACTCTCAACGTGCTCAAGAAAGCCAACCTCAAACTTAATCCCCAAAAGTGTACCTTTTTGGTAGATTCGGGAAAGTTTCTGGGTTGTTGGGTTTCAAAGGACGGACTCAAGGCAAACCCCTCAAAAGTTCAAATCGTTCAGAACATGGCAATGCCGAAGTCCATACATGACGTGCAAAGGCTAACCGGATGTCTAGCCGCACTGAATCGATTCCTTTCCCAAGCAGCCGAAAAGCAATTGCCGTTCTTCAAGGTGTTGAAAAAGGCACCAAAGTTCGAGTGGGGAGCCGAGCAGAAAAAGGCCTTTGACGAACTCAAAAGTTATCTAGCCGAGCTTCCTATTCTCTCTCTGCTCCAACCGAAGCCGAAGTAATATTCTTATACTTAGCGGCATCGGATCAAACCATCAGCGCGGTGCTTGTACGAGAAGAAGGCCTAAAGCAGCTTCCCATCTACTTTACAAGCCGAGCATTAAGAGGTCCAGAAACAAGGTATCAACCTCTGGAAAAAATTGCTCTGGCATTAGTAAATGCAGCAAGGAGACTGCGGCCATACTTCTATGCTCACAAGGTATGCGTCTTAACTGATCTGCCACTTCGGCAAGTGTTGACCAAACCAGAAGCATCAGGCAGAATCGCCAAGTGGGCTATAGAGTTGGGAGAGCACACAATTGAATATCTACCTCGGAAAGCCATCAAGGGACAAGCCTTGGCAGATTTTCTTGCAGAAGCAAAGTTCGATCAAGCAATTCCTGTTATTGCCGAACAGAAGAATTCTGCCAATGCCGAACTAGCACAGCCCTTGGAATCCGAAGTAGAGCCGCCGGACTGCTGGAGCGGATTCGTAGATGGAGCTTCAAACAAGATGGGAAGTGGAGCTGGTATTTTACTTGTCGCTCCCGACGGACACGAGGTAACCTACTCACTTCGGTTCCTATTCCCCACTACTAATAATGAAGCCGAGTACGAAGCCCTCCTGGCCGGACTCCAGTTAGCGCAAAGTCTGCTCGTCAAATCTCTCAAAGTCCATTGTGATTCACAAGTCATAGTAAATCACATGTTGGGTACAAGTGAAGCTCGTGACGAGAGAATGAAGAAGTATTTGGACAAAGCGCAAAGCATCAGCCGAAGTTTCTCCTATTTTCGGATAATCCGCATTCCCAGAGCGGAAAATAGCCGAGCAGATACCTTAAGTAAGTTGGCCTCAGATCCGAACTCAAAGGCGGAAGAATTAATGCATCGAAGCATTGATGAAGCCGAGGTACATTCAGTATCCAGCTCGCAGAACTGGATGACGCCGATCTTGCAGTATCTGGATCAAGGACAATTGCCCGAGGATAAGAGAGAAGCTCGGAAGATCACATGCCGAGCACTTCGGTACGAACTTCATGAAGGAGTCCTCTTTAGAAAGTCTTATCTCCAGCCGTTATTGCGGTGCGTAGGACCAGAAGAGACGGACTACATCCTCAGAGAAGTTCATGAAGGATCGTGCGGTAGCCACATCGGAGCCAGAGCTTTAGCTAAAAAAGTTCTGAGATGGGGATATTATTGGCCAACCATGGTACAAGAGGCAGTGCAGCTCGTCAAGAAGTGTACGAAGTGCCAAATTCATGCAAATGTCCCAAGGATGCCGCAGACCGATCTATACACTATGCAAAGCCCTTGGCCTTTCATGCAATGGGGCATAGACATAGTGGGACCACTTCCTCAAGCTCCTCGGCAAATGAAATTCCTTATCGTTGCCGTGGACTACTTCACGAAGTGGGTGGAGGCTGAACCATTAGCTACGATAACGAGCTCAAAGGCATTGGACTTCGTCTGGAAGAACATAGTGTGCCGATTTGGCATACCCCACATCCTCATCTCGGATAATGGGACTCAGTTCACCGACAAGACGTTCAAGAATTGGTGCCAAGAGCTGAACATTCAACAGCGGTTCACTTCGGTCTCCCATCCCCAAGCAAACGGACAAACGGAAGTAACGAACCGGATTCTGGTGAAAGGGTTAAAAGCTCGGTTAGAACAAGCCAAAGGACAATGGGTAGAAAATCTCCCTCAAGTCCTATGGTCCTATCGAACTACGCCCAAAACCTCCAACGGTGAAACTCCGTATAGTCTGGTGTACGGCACTGAAGCCGTAATTCCGGTGGAGATCGGCATACCCAGTCCCCGAACTCTAAATTTCTCCTCAGAAATGAATGACGACGGACTGAGAGCAGAACTAGATCTCGCCGAAGAAAGAAGAGAATTGGCGTGCATAAAAGCAGCCAAGTATAAGGAGCAAATAGCCCGGTATTATAACCAAAGGGTGAAAAAGCTTCAATTTCAAGTGGGAGATCTCGTCTTGAGAAACAACGAAGTAAGCCGAGCAGAAAAGCTGGGCAAACTCGAGCCCACATGGGAGGGTCCATATCGGGTGTCAGAAGTCCTCGGCAAAGGGTCTTATAAATTGACTCACATGTCAGGAGAACAAGTACCCCGAACATGGCACGTCTCCAACCTCAAGAAGTTCCACTTGTAAGAGACAAAGTCCGGTCAGTCTGTCTTGTGTCTAGTTCGGTCATAGGGGTACATGTTTTTATTTGTTTGTTTTTTACTTGTACTTTTTACTTGTCGTTTTATAAAAAGTTTAAAGTTTTTTTCTTTCGTCTTTTTCATTTTTTCTCTATGTGTTTTGTCTCTATGTGCTTGTCGTCTCTTACAAATGGTACCAAGGTATATCGTTCTTTAAAGACTGATCCCCTTTTTAGATCGATTATTAAAGACTATTGTGAGTCCAAGCTTCTAAGGAGGATATAAGACCACAATTCAGCTTAACAAGCAGTCCGTCTGAAACGAACTGCAATAAGCCAACGATTGTGAGTCCAAGCTTCCAAGGAGGATACAAGACCGCAATTCAGCTTAACAAGCACTTCGTCTGAAACGAACTGCAATAAGGGAAAGTCCGATCCACGCGATAAACCTCGCCGAATTAGGACGACCAAGTTCGGTCAAAGAAGTTTACCTCATAAGACCGGGGACGACCATGTCTGGTCAAAGAGGTTTACTGCATAAGACCACTTCGGTTAACTGGGAAAGTCCGATCCACGCGATAAAACTCGCCGAATTAGGACAAGGGAAAGTTCGATCCCGGCGACAAAAATCGCCAAATTAGAACACAAACCAAGTCTGGTCAAAGATGTTTATTTCATCAGACCAAAGACGAGTCCGGTCAAAGATGTTTATTTCATCAGACCAAAGACGAGTCCGGTCAAAGATGTTTATTTCATCAGACCAAAGACGAGTCCGGTCAAAGATGTTTATTTCATCAGACCAAAGACGAGTCCGGTCAAAGATGTTTATTTCATCAGACCAAAGACGAGTCCGGTCAAAGATGTTTATTTCATCAGACCAAGGACCAAGTTCGGTCAAAGAAGTTTACTTCATAAGACCGAGGACAAGTACGATGAAATTTTTTCGCTAAGCTGTAAATACAGTGTTAGAAGCGAAAACAAAATTTCATTTTTCAAATCTTGTTCGGCATACAACTCAGCTACCCTACAAAATGGCGTTACGCTATTACAAAGGACTATTCTACTGTCCAGGGTTGCTGAAGTTAAGCCACCTATCTGCAAAATCCTCTGGAAGCCGAGTTCGGTTGTTCCGAGCAGATGAAGAATAAGCAGGTCGACGAAATGCTATCCTCGACCCAACGCCTCTTCCCCGAGCCCGAGAAGTCCTAACACCTCGGCGATGAAGAGTCTCTGCAATAATCATCTGCTGATCTTGCTCGCTCATAGTCACAACTCCTCGGCGAATTTCAGTCCGTCCCTGTCTTGACGATTCCGGTTGCTCCTGAGCCCGTTCTCGTCTTGACGTTTCCGGCTGTTCCGGAGTTCGTTGTTGACTGGAAGTAGGATTTTGAACAAGGGAACCAGAGGCTTGATCTGGAGTGCGAGCATCTGTTGGCACGACATGCCGAAGGAATCTTTCTATGGAGGGGCGCCGAGAAAGAACAATGTCGTACCGAGAAGCCCAGCGCCGTAATGATTTCATAACTTGTTGGCAAGCCGAGCTCTCCAGCGCATTGTTCCTCCGGAGTACATGATATTCCTCCCACAGTTCGTCAACTCGACTCTGAACATCTGATATGGTCAATCCCCCGCGCACACGGATGTAATCCTCGTACGCAGTCCTCTCAGCAACGGTCGTATTCAGCTCGGCCTCCAGATCCTTCTTATCGGACTCTAAGTCCTTATTATCGGCCTCCAGCTTCACTAAACGAGCCAGAAGCTCGTCATTCTTCGTCTGATCGGCTATAGCTCTTTGCTCAGCTTCGTCTAAAGCCGAAGAGTACAGCCGTTTCCAGTGAAGTATCTCCATCTCCTTGAGTACAAAGCAGCTATATTAGTTCGGCAGCTGTACCGAGCAGATAGTAAAATACAACAGGAGTAAAGGCGAGTACGAAAAGCTATACGAAGACAAGTGTAGAGAATTTTTCATTCACAAGGAAAATTTTTTACACTAGGAGGGCTTCAAGGCCATTTTACAAAGAAGAAACTGGACTAAGAGAAGGGAGACGAAATCATACTCCGCCAGCTTCGTCTCCGGCTCCTTGGTCTGGTTCAGCTTCTTTCTCCTGAACCACCTCAGCCTCCGCCTCGCCTCCCGCCGGCCTCGCCTCCGCCTCCTGATCGGCCTCCTTCTCCGGATGCCCGGCCCGCTCGACTTCGGCCTCCAGCTCCAGCGGTTCGGCCTCACCCTCTCCGTTGTAAGTCGAAGCGGGTGAAACGGGTCCCACGGAGGCAAAGATAGCCTCCAGGTTCTCGTCCCGATCAGCTCGACAACCCCGGACTCGGTCTGCAGAAAGCAGGACCGAGGATGAAGCGAGCTCCTCAAGGAGCGGCAGATTCTGAAGCCGAGCTGCTATCTCTCGGCTGTACAGAGGCAGCACGACGTCGGCCCCCTGCTCGCCCTTATCGGCAATTAGCCTTACCAGGCTACCGACAAAGGCCGAGAACTGGCTGCTCAAAAAGAGTTTCTCCGTGTAAACACGGAGAGCCTCCCCTTGGGCAACCACGGCAGCAGCATCGCTCCGCTTCGTCTGCTCTCGCTGGATGACGAGCTGGTTTTTGGCAAACTGAGCTTCATCCTGGGCCGAAATCCTAGCAGCTCTGGCCTTCTCAAAGTTAGCCTCAGCCTGTTCGGCCCGATGACAAGCAGCCGCCAACTTCCTCTGCATCTCGGCATAGTCATTGGACGCTTTGGAGAGTTCGACGGCGACGAGCTTGGAGAGCATATCGTTCCTCTGAAAATGAATAAAGAAAAAAGTCAACAAAGGGGCCACAAAAAATACAGGAAAAAAGCAAGGCCAGAAAATCAAGAAGAGAATTCACCTCGGCGAAGTCCGTGGGCCATAAAAACGGCTCACAGATATGTTCCGAAGGAGGCGCCAAGACCACGTCTTTCTCTGGCGCTCTCGGGGGCTTCTGGGCCTTCCCCCTCCCCTTTGCCGAAGTCGACTCCGGCTTCTTCGGATCCGAAGAGGTTTTTTGCCTTTTCGGAGTCCTCTCGGCATCAGACGCCGAGCTGGTGGTTTTCGGCCTCTCCGGCTCCTTGGACTCCGAAGATTTTCGGGTAGCCTTACTCAGCATGTACACTGCCAAAAAGCAAGAAAGCAAAGTCAGGTTTTCTTCGTTAAAGCAGTAGAGCATAAAGATAAAGAGAAATCCTCACCCTCGGCCTCTTCGTCCGAAGACGAGATGTCGAACACGACGTCGCCCTTGACGAGCTCAGACTCCGGGTATTGTTTCCTAACTATGGGAATCTTGTTGAGCTCGCCATCGAGCTCGTCCAACGGTTCAGGCCGAGGGTGACGGATAACGGACTCCGGCCCTCTCCAGGGAAAACTAGGAGCCGCGGTCCTATCATAGTAGAAGAAGCGATTTTGCCACTTAAACCATTTCGTTTTACAAAAGGCTCTAAAGGGCTGTAAAGGGATCAAGTAAAACCAAGACCCCTTCCTCTTAAATTGAAAGAATTTAAGGATCGCCTTCAAAGACAAATCCCTTCCTAACCTACGGAGTTCGGCAGCGAAGGCCGACAAGTGCCTCCAAGAGTTCGGAGTCACTTGGCCTAAAGGAAGCTGAAAAAAATCTAGTAAATCTATAAAGGCAGAAGGGAGGGGGAAACGAAGCCCGCATTCTAAGCAGGCCTCGTACACGGTGGCGTACCCCTCCGGCGGGGAGTCAGCCCTATGATCACCGTCAGGTACCACCGCCTTCCCCCCAGGAAAAAAGTATTTTTCGGGTAGGGATATCACAGTATCCTTACTCAAAATACTATGGAAATACTCTACGGTCTTCTCCCCGGACTCTTTCCGGCCAGAAGACCCCTTATCCCCTTTCCTACCGCTACCCGACTCCGAAGAAGAAGAAGACATTTTTCTTACTTTTTGAAGATGAAGAAAGTCTGAAGAAGCTCTTGAAAGCGGAAGAAAATTTCTCGAAAAAGAGAGAGTATAGAAGACGCAACAGCAAAAGTGTTCAAATGAGGAAAAAGGAGCATACTTATCAGATTCGGGAAAGATTTCGAGATCGTTGCGCCGTTTCGAATCCCACCTTTTCAGGATTCAACGGCCGGATTTTACTGTCGCATTTAATGCAGGCACGCGCAAGGCACGTCCCCTGACGTCAGCCTCCCCCTTACCATTATCCAGAATGCCGAAGTGACTCACCTCGCCGAAGTGATTCACTTCGCTTTTCGGGGGGGGTAGTGATGGGGTACGAACTAAACCCTAATGGCAAGCCCAATAACAGTGACGGCCCATCAGCCCAGAGCCCAAGAAAGAGTATCTGTTCGGCACCAAAGAGTTCGGCACGACCAAAGAGTTCGGACTCAGGCACCAAAGAGTTCGGCACGACCAAAGAGTTCGGACTCAGCCTACAGCTCGGTAAAAGCCGACCAGTCAAGCTCTCCTCTCAGATCGGCAAGAGCTGATCGGTAAAGTCCAGCAGTTCGGTCTCAGCATTCGACCGAACTAGGAGTTAGTGGACTCATGAAAGGCCTCCACGACCTCCGCTATACCCACGATCTATTTAGTGGTACGAAGCAGTTATTGAGCAGTTATTGCTCACCCACGATCTTGTTAGTGGGGCTGCAAACCACGACCTTAGTTCAATGTATAAATAGAACTTAGATCAGATAGAAAAGGGTTAAGCTCTCTAGAGATAAAATAGCATATAGCAAGTCTGTGTTGTAAGCTGTAATCCCAGATCAAGCAATACAATCTTGCCCTCCCTTCTTCCCGTGGACGTAGATTTACTTCAGTAAATCGAACCACGTAAATTCTTTGTGTCGTAATTTATTTTTACGAGCATTTATCATCATCAGAAATTCGCGGAATCATCAACATCAATATTAGTTGAAGCTAACCATCATATTATTAAATTCCCACAATAGTGTTCTCGATTCTTTCAAACAGTCATCAATGAGAAAAAGTGGAACCAATATGGTTCATGTGGGTCGTTCAGCATATAGGCTGCAAATTGTCCCTTAAGCGTGCGGGAAACCTTGATGAATGAACAAAAAAAAGGAGCAAAAGCGGGTTAACAATCTCAATTATAAAAAACAAAACAAAAATAGAATCCAAAGTCGTCAGAGGGCATTTGGTCTAGTGGTATGATTCTCGCTTTGGGTGCGAGAGGTCCCGAGTTCGATTCTCGGAATGCCCCATTTTTTCATATTCATTTTTCATTCCGTATTTCAATACAGTAAAAAAAAAAGAATATTGTTATACCTACTGATATAAATCTCGAATTATCCAAAGCCGCTCTTTACGTTAGTTAGCAAAAGTATTAGTGTACATTTTTAAGTTTATGCATAAAACGGAAATTAACTTATTTAAGTAGTTAAAATTTAATTTGTAAAGTTGGAGTAAACATCGAAATTCAAGCAAACAAGCTATTTTAAAATACATATTTAGCATTAGTATTTTTTTTCCATGCGTGTAAATATACAAAATTATAGAAATGATTGATATTTTTAACTGTAAAATTAATGTTTCCACGACGAGGTTTTGGACGGCGAATAATTTATTTTTCTGGATTATATAGGCAATTTTGAAGGAGTATTAAAATACTAGAATAATAAACATTATATCAATATTAACTAAGTTTAAGACCCTAAAACACTTGAGTCTTTACTTGTACCTTAAGATAAATGTGAAAGGTTTATTCGACCATTTTCCCAAAAAGTAATGAATTTATCATTCGTGATGACAAAAATAAAATACACGGTCCACATGAACGCACACGAAATGAAAATAATAAATGTCCTAAAACAGACGAAAAATGATCCAAGAAAAATACTTTACCAACTTAACATATAGAATTATGAAAATTCATATAGAAATGGAGTAACATCTTTCAAATCGAGTTATTCAAAACTGTTCAATAAATAGAAAAAATGGGCAAGTAAAACCAAATTCGAAAATTGAGGATACAAGTATACAACAACCATTTCTGATGGTCACGATAACCAACGAGCTACTAAAAGTCAAAATAAAATACTACTACCAGTTTACTACCTTTACCGAACGAGTGATGCTAAATGGCCATAATGTGGCCGGCCATAAAGAGTTAATTTAGTCCATTTGCATGTATAAAAAATTAGAATTACCGATATAAACTTATATGTGTGTGAATAGACTTGTAAGTTGATACCTATATTTGAATTTCATTACGTAAAACACATTAATATCACGAATTACTGTATACGTTGAGCAACAATCAAAAAATGACAGTAGTAATAAGTTGAGCAAAAACTACGAAAGAGCAACACTAACATGTTAAGCAATATATAATGAATATGATATAAAAGTAAAATCAAGTAGTATTAAATCAAAAATTTGAAAAAAAATCATTTTTTTTTGTTATTTAATTAATTTATGGCTGTCAATAATGTGGCCGCATAGCATTATTCTTACCGAAATTAGGTTGAGTTATAATCCGTTATATACATAAAAAATACTCCATTATTACTACTATGTGATTTGAATATGGACATATAATTGACACTAAAAAAGAAGGCACCAATCGATGGGCATGGCCTGCAGACAAAGTATTTCCAAGTCAATAAACGACAAAAAACAAAGGACAATAATTGATATGACGTTAAATTAAATTTTAGTGTAAATTCAAATGCTAGTAGTATTATTCATATTTAGGAATGTCTTGTACGTTTGTCTTTGTTTGGACCATTTTTATTTTCAGTATTATCATAATGTGGACCACTTTACTTCTGGAGTCTAGCACCTAGTGCGATCCAGGATTAATTAAAAATAACTTTTCCCTTTTTAAGATTATCTAATTAAATTGTGTAATAATACTACTAATATTCAATATACACATAACTTGTGTGTAGGACTTACATATTGTTGTCTAGCTAGATATATATATATACAAGACGAGGCTAAAATGTAAACGAATTCTATTAAATAGTAAAAAGTTCAGAATTACACACAAAGGCGAAAGTTAACATGAAAAAACATACACTATACTGTGGGATGAGAATATATATAATGTTGGTTGTAATAAAAAAAATTCTACTAACATAATTTCTCCCAATCAACAAAAATGCAATTGTATTGACTCTTGAGTCGATTCAGATGGAAAAGTTATTCCGCAATCAAGACTCTCCTAATCGAGAGGTACTATTTCTTTCAATCTTGCATGCGTACCCATTTCTATAGGTGGAATAATATGCTTTAATAGGGTAATATCTATATATAGTGGCGGTGGCGACGGAAGCATGATTTTAATATTGGAGGTCCAAAAAACTAAGTGTTACATATTTTTTTGTATCAACTACAACGAGAACAACCATGACTTGAACATTATATAGCTAACTAGTTAAGATAGACATGGATAATGAGAGATAAATAATTTGAAAATGACCAATATAAATTAAATATATATATAGTAACTATCTCGATGGAATAATTGAAATATATATATATATATATATATATATATATTTAAATTAAAATATAACTTTAAAGTTAAATTTAGTGTAATATATGAACATAATTATAGGATTAAGAATTATATTCTTATTCATATATTATATAGAACGTTACTTTGTGATCTCATAGTATTAATATTTACACAAATAGTAAATAAATAAAATTACATATAATTATTATGTGAAAAAATATAAATAATTAAATTACTAATTAATGAATTAACTATGAGAATTATATAAAGATTTACTTACTAGACGAATAAATTAATTTAGCTTTGAGAATCTATTAGATACAAAAATAAATATAAATAAATTAATAGCTAATGAATTAAGAATCAAATTAAGTGTAAAAAAATCCAAAGAAAATACAAATTAGGCGTGAGAAAAAACAGATAATCATCAAAGAGAGTGAAAAATTAAACAAAACGCCTAATGTAGGGATTGCACTCGGATCTCATGAATGAGTAGTTGCATCGGCTACCATCTGCGCTGCGTATCTATTTGTAAATTGTTATATCAATATATAATAGTACTCCCTCCGTTTTTTTAAAATAGGGAAGTTTGAAACGCCACGAGTTTTAATGCACAATCTGGTAAAATAATAATAGAATTAATGTTAGTGGATCATGGGGTCCACTTTAAGGTGTTAGTTGTAGTAGTATAAGTGGAAAATAAATTGATGTATAGGGGTGTAAAGATTTCCTAAAATAGAAAGTTTAAAAGTTGCTATCTTTAAATAACGGACTAAAATAGAAAGAGATGTTATTTTAAAAAACGGAGGGAGTATATCATAACTCAAATGGCTGGGGGCCCCATGGAACCTCCATGCCCCAAGGTGGGTCCGCCTCTATCTATAAATATATACCGGCTTAGTACAAAAAAAATCGTCAAATATATTTTTTAATACAATTAAGAACGTTAATTTGTGCTTTTAAAAAAATCAATAACACTTCAAAAAGCATCCTAAAAATCAAAAGATTAAGTAAATTTGTTCTTAATTTAAGCTTTGTTTTGTGTCCTAAATTGTTGTTATTTAAAAAAAAAACCAACGCAGATGATTGCGTTAAAATTTTATCTCCCTAAAAGATAAATTTTTTTGTAGTGTCCGCATATGGTCAGCCCTTATTTTGGCTACTCGGGTTTATAGGTGAATTAATTTGGTCAAGTTCGTAAAAAAAAGTAGAAGGTCAAACTTTGGTACTGAGCAAATCAAATTTTGTATCTCAAGAATTTTGACCTATGGGCTATGATTTTATTAAAATGACATATGTTAAATTGGAAGAGAAATACATGTACATAATATCCTTAAAATTTTAAATTTAAGTGAACTTAATTAAAACTAGTTTTGTTATTTATTGTATTATATGTAGCAATAAAAAGAAGTGATATAGAAATTTTATGTCGAATCGTAACATGATTTCGAGTTTGATTCGAATTAATTATATAATTTTTTATAAGAAAATATTTTTTTTGCTTTAATATATAAATATTAAGTTAAAATTTTATTTTTTTTTAAGTGTTGCAAAATGATTAGTATGAAATTTAATTTAAATTAATTAATATTTATAAAATAATTTTCAATGTAAAATGTTAAAAAAAGTTGATTATGTACGTAAAATTATGTACATTTATCAGTACCATGGATGGAATTCAAATAGTGTAGTCACTACATCCAAAAATAACTCTAAAAAACATATAAATATCAATGGTGTATGAACAAGCAGGGCCGCCGCGAATTTTCCATGGAAAATAGTGATAATATTCGAATGCCGACAAACAGATAATTAAACAATTAATTAATATGTGTCTTAAACAGAAAAACCTCCATATTAATGACAGTGACTTCACCTTGTTTAGCAAAACACCAAAAATTTCAATAAAAAGTTAAAACAAACCAGCTAATCACGTGAAGAAGACAAATCATAATAGGACAAAAGAAATAAAATTAATAATTTCGAACCAACCCACGCTGAAATAATCAAATAAATCAACAGGCAAACCAAAAGCAATTAGGAGTATAATCTATAGTATTAATAATTACTACTACGACAAATAAATTCCAGAAAAAGTCAAATGTGAAACAGGAGTGTATTATAATTTGTTGTCATTGTCTAAGTAGAGCTGATTTCTTTTACCACCATTTAGTGGCCATAGTTACACTCACCGAAAAAGCTATCCCAACAACAACTGTAACTTTTAAAGGTTTTTTTTAATGGGGATTTCAGAGTGGCCCTAATTATGTGATGAAATTAAAGAAATAATTTATGATCCAGTGATATCTCAGTGATAAAACCATCAAGGGGGTGCCAAGATTAATCAAATCAAGGTCTGATGATTGTGAGATTCAATTATTTGAAGTAATGGCCAATCATACTTTTTGTTTATCATTTTTGTTTTTGGCATGAATCAAGATTGTGATGTACAGTATGTTCTATTCCTTTGGTGGACGGGGTTCTTTGCTTTAGCAGTGGGGGCTCCACGTCCTTATAACGCCGTTGTGAATTTCTCAGTTACACACCCAATACAAACAATATATATTTTTGTTTTAATCAAACAAACCAAAACTAAAAGAAATACGGAGTATATACATACTTGTTCATTTGCAGGTATTAATCCATCACGGAATACACAAATAAGACATGGTTGAATTCACACTACCTTTGCAGTTATGGAAGTAGGGAGATTTTGTAAGAAACAGACACAGTGACACAACACACGAAATAAACATAAGATACTCTACTTTTATGGCAACCTTGGTCCCATCCCTCATTTTCCTATTTCAGGAAATTTGGTTGAAGTGGTGAATATAATCCTACTACAATTTAGAACTTGGATTTTAAAAAAATTCATACCATAAGTCCCTCTAACCTCTAGTCAGAACTCAGTTGTAGTAGATCAGAATAAAACATGCCCTTCTTAATTACTACTAGTGGAGTATTTACTAACATACAAAGTGGAAACAGCCGTAGCTATAAAAAAAAAACTAGTACTAGTACACAAAATCATAGCACCATGGATTTCCCTAATCCATGTTGCCGAATTAGCTTTTCCCCACCTATAGACTGCCGTAGCTCGCTCCACCGGCAACCAAGAGGGGGGGGGGGGGGGGGGGGGGATGGTGAGTTGATATGATAAAACTATTAACAATAATTAGGAGTGAAGAAAGGCGTTAATCTCCTCCATCAAAGAATGGAAATGATTATTGTTTGGCAAGAAGTAGAATCCAATGGTGGCCTTTTCAAGATAGAGCAATTTCACCTCATGCCCTGATCCCTCCAATCCATGGACGTACCCTAATTGCCAATCTTGGAGGAGATCGAGCCCGGCCACCACCACCAGACTCTTCGGGAAGAAGCGTAGCCCCTCGATGCTCCGGCTGCGCTTCCCGAACACGTTGCACGCCGGGTGATCCCGATCCTCGCCCTCGGGCAAATACGCCCGCCAATACCAATCCCGATCCTGAATCCGAACAAAGTACTTCCCGTCCAGCCGCATCTCCGACTCTGTCCGCTCTTGCCCTCCGAAGAGCGGGTGGAGGAGGATGTTCCCGAGCACCTCCACGCCCTCCTCGGCCGCGCGGACAGCCACGTGGTGGGCGATGTTCCCGCCCGAGCTGTCGCCGGCTAGGTACACGTGGGCCCTGGCACCGTTGGCCCCGCTCCGGAGCCACGGCCGCGAGTGGGCCCACTTGAGGGCCGCCCAGCCATCGTTGTAGGCGCACGGGTAGCGGTGCTCGGGCGACCGGCGGTAGTCCACGGACACGACGGCGGCGCCGCACGTCCGCACTATGCGGCGGCAGAGCGTGTCGTAGATGGTGCTGTTGGCGGAGGAGTGGACGAAGCTGCCGCCGTGGAAGAAGACGATAACCGGGACGATGGCGGTGGCGCTGAGAGGCTTCTCGAGGTCGGTGATCCGCCAGGGGGCGTCTCCGTTGGCGGCGGCGAGGTAGACGCGGTTGAGGAGGCTGGTGGCGCGATCGAGGACGTCGAAGGAATAGACGCCGTCGACGGGGACGGCGTTCGCCGGAACCTTGCGGTCGAGGAATTCGTTTAGTTCGCGGTTGAACGTGCCGTCCGATCGCCGGAGCAAGTTGTAAGCGAGCTTGAAATTCGATATCAAGATCCATGTATTCAGGGGAACCACTCTCTGCACCCGAAAGAAAATCACTAATTTATACAGAGCTTAACTAATCACAGTAGAGAAACCAACCAAAATAACCCAACATGCGAGGCTAAATCGGTAACAATGAGAGAGCCGCCAAAACCCTCATAATCAAAGGTAAAAATCGAGTCCTTACGTTTCGACACAAAACAGAGCTCCTTTCCCCTAAAAAAAAACAATTCGAGAAGCCCCAAAGAAAGAGAAGTAAAATTACCTGTGATTCATTAGTATTTACTTCATTACTGCCCGCCATTAGAGGTTGAGGAGGATGAATTACACTCCTCAAATCGATGATGATGATGATGATCTCCTCCTATGTTTATTTTTTTCAATATAGACAGACGAGACAGCCACTGCTATTTGTCCGATATAGGAAGAAGACAGGTCTGAAGAAATGCAGAGAGACAGAGAAAGGGATTGAGATGAGCAGCTCTCCCACCCAACCACAACTAGAAAAGTTCCAAAACAGAAAACAGAAAACAGAAACAGAACAACAAAGAGAGAGAGACGAGCGTTTAAATGAACACTCAAGGTAGCGTGTGAAATCAAAGAGAGAGTCTCAAAAGGCAAAACGACGACGAAGCGAGTGGATTAGACGACAGAAACGACAAACTGGGACGGCCAAAATAGGCGGGACCCTCTTTTTTAAATACTACTCCTATATTCCCAGTACTAATTAATCGCTTCATTTCATAAAGCTAATGGAGTTCGAGCTGAATTATAGTAGTACTAAATCATAATCACAAAAATTACAAAACTAAACATACGTGGAATATAAGGATTAAGGACGAACAAGAACCAATTCATAATTTTCGACTTACAAATAATTATTGCCTAATTTTTAGGTTTATGTTGAGTTCAGTTTTATTGACTTCTTATTAGTAGATAACCAGAATATCTTTTTCCATAAATAATTAACGTGAGTAGGAAATTAAATAATTGAATAACTGAAATTACTTGGAAATACAGAAAGTTAAACTGTGTTTTGGCCAATAATAATAAGAATAGTACTACATCTGACCTCACTTTACGTTAAATAACACAAGCAAATTAGAATACTAGTTATGTAAAATACTTCATATGAAGTGAACTATAAAAATGTTCATTGATTATAGGGTTATCTCGTCATAGTCACTGGTTTTTAACAATTTGATCTTTTTCACATTTTTAACTTTTTAACTTTTTCAATATGATATTATTTCAATAATATACTAAATCTGATATTATTTCAAAATTTATTTCTTCTTCCTTTTTTCATCCTTCACTTTGTTTCTTTATTTCAATATTAGATTTAATTTTATAAAATTAAATTTAAAATTTAGTTTTTTAAATACTAATAAATTATTTTTAATTAAAAATTACTGTTAATTTATATATTTTATTATAAAAGAGTTTTATGTGAGATAACTGCATAGTTTTATATATATATATATATATATATATATATATATATATAACCGTGAGTTGAGAAAGAATACATAAATTAATAATTTTAATTAATAGTAATTTATTGATATTTAAAAATATAATATTTAAATTTAATTTTAAAATTTAAATATAATATTTAAATAAAGAAATGAAGTGAATGATGACAAATGAAGAAGAAAATAAATTTTGAAATAATATCAGATTTAGTACATCATTGAAATAATATCAAATTGAAAAAGTTAAAAATGTGAAAATATCAACTCCAACCCCTAAAAAAGGCATTTTCGACAGAAAATGGTGTAAAATGACCAATTTAAGAATAAATTCTTAGTTTATGGACTACTGAAGATATTTTTAAAGTCCAAAGACAATGAACGAGATAAATCCATAGTCCAAGGACCATTTTTGTAGTTCACTCTATATTTAAAGCTATCTTTGCGACAATCAAAATAATTAAATAGATCAGCCATTTGGCCTTTTTGGGCATCTGGAGATATACTCTCATTTTCAATCATTTTTTACACTCATCTCCTTTTTCACCAACTCAATTATCTCTCACTTTATTAAAATGGAGACGATGACCTCACCGCCACCGAAGACATAAACTGGATCTCGATTTTATGTATATTTCGCTATTTTATTATATTTGAAAAAAAATTACTACAAAATAGTAGTTGCTAAGAAATAGGGCGGGTTATAATCTGCATCATTACAAATAAATTGGTCAGATTATAGAATAATGATGTTAAGAAATAGGGCTGAGTTATAATCCGCATCGTTACATATAAATAGGTAAGATTATAGAATAATGATGTGAAGGACTACAAATTGTTATGAGCCGGATTATAGTATGCCCCATTGTGGATGCTCAAATTAATATCAATGAAGAGAACAAGACAAATAGTTTTCCACCATGTAAATTACTAAGATTAGGCAGCATAGTTTTGTTAGATAGCAAAAATCAGGCTAAGGTTTATATTTGGTTTATCTTATAGTAAACTTTAAAATTGATTGTCACTTGGAATAGCCTTTTTTCCCCCCATAAATTTAACCGATGTGACACTTGGCTTATTTACATGACATGTCGAACATTAACTAATTTTTAAAAATGAAATGCACAGTGAATCAAAACGATGGTTTCCCAAATAATCTCGATTCTTAAACATTAAAGTTTCGATCGTTGTCGCCCACAACTCCCAGTCCAACTAGCCTTTTATTTTTCTCTATTATCATATAATTCCAAAGCTCACTGGCTTGAGTAGAATATAACTGAGAGATAGAATTGTGGGTTAGAGCGGTTTCCTGAGCATAAACCATCGCTGGTATCTCGTCTTTTGGAATGCGTGGTGGTGTCAATTATAGCGTCCTTGATCAAGTAGTGGCGGCGTCGATTGGTGGTCATATCTATTGATGCTCATAAGGGCACGTGGATGAAGATCTACTCCAATCCAATAAGGAAGTTATAAACTTATTGTTGGGATTTGCAACAGAAGATTTAGCAAATAATTCTGCAAATGAATATTAATTCCTTTAGTGGTGGTTTAGTACTTCATTTAGAGCAGCGTTAACGGGGGAGGCCGGGCCGCAAAACGCGAGTCCCGGCCCGTCCCACGCGTTGGATGGAGGAGAATCACGGCCCAGGCAGGTCCCGGGGCCGCATTTGCGGCTCGGTGACGGCCCCGCGGCCCGGCCTTGCCGGTGTTAATCCGGCACAGGCCGCATCCCGCGAGTCCTGGCCCAGCGTTACATGCTCTTCGGGTAGGGCCGCAAGTC
The DNA here is from genome assembly GCF_004379255.2 of Salvia splendens. NCBI lineage: Eukaryota > Viridiplantae > Streptophyta > Magnoliopsida > Lamiales > Lamiaceae > Salvia > Salvia splendens. The sequence continues at coordinate 401,782 of NC_056033.1, forward strand.
CCCAAAAATTAATTTTTTTTTCGATTTTGTGTCTATAAATACGAGACTATTGTGCATCATTCTTACGTGCATTATCTATTTCAATCCTCTATTATACTATTTGTTTCAGCGTCAATGGATTGGTTCAACAGCGACGAACCAGATGGACGAGTTCGTCAACTCGAACAATTGGTACATACCGGCATCGCCACCATCGCAGTCGACGCCTAGTCCGGGAGTCAGTAGCAACGTCGACGTAACATCGCCGGTCAACACCGAAGAGTTCGAGATCAGTGAGATGGAGCCCGCTCAAGGGCGGGGCAAGGGCAAGGTCGGCGAGGAGGATGGGCCGAAGAAGTACAGTCCGCAAGAGACAATGTGGCTTGCGAGGAACTACGTCGACGTCGTCGAGGATCCTATCATCTGCAACCAGTAGTCCGGCAAGGTTTTCTAGGAGCGGATTGCTGAGAAGTACAACGCTGGGCGTCCTAAAGGGTCGATCGAGCGTAGCTACGTGAAGCTACGCAACAGCGCAAGCATTGAGGTCGGGTCCAGGCGGATATGGGCAAGTGGAATGGAAAGTGGGCCAATGTAGTCCGGATGTGGCCGATCGGGCACAGCGAGGCGGACCTCGTCGAGAAGGCGAATGAGGCGTTCTTCGTTGACGGGAAGAAGGCCTTCACGTACTTCGATGTTTGGAAGCTCGTCGAGAAGGGTCCGAAGTACACCAGCGGTGCCGAGCCGACGACAACTGGGGCGGCGAAGAGAACCAAAGTTTCCGCCTCCGGAAACTACTCTTCGAGCGAAGGAGGTCCGGCGATCGACCTCAACGTGACGGACGACGACGTCTTCGGATCCTCTCCTAGCATTCAGAGCCGTCCGATGGGAACAAAGGCAGCAAAGAGGAAAGCAAAGGGGAAGGCAACTGCGAGCAACTCCGCTATGGTGCCACCGCCGATCAATCCGTCTCTGGATAAGATGTCCGACTCTTTGTCGAAGATGAGTATTACATGGCGGATGAGCCAGCTGACGGAGTTGACATAAAGGGATACCTCGACGATGTCGGAGTTCGATCTTGGGTTGCACCGTGAGATGATCGCCTACCTTCGCGCCCAAATGAAGAAATAGTAGTTGTGGCCCGGGTTTCTATGACTTGTATTTTTAATTTGCTTTCTCTAGGATTTGTAATGTTAATTTCTACTGAACAATGCAATTTCTCGATTTTTATTGTTCAACGTATTGCATTTACGAGTCAAATATGTTGAAGCTGTGAATAGTGTCAATTATTAGTTGCGGCTCGGGTTGTGGCCTGCAGGGTTAGAGCAGTTGAGGCATGGGCCGCAACTGTAGAGGAATGATGACGTGGAGGGGACTTGGGGCCTGAAACCGGGCCGGGGTTAATGATGCCCTTATGACAGCAAATAATTCATGAATATAATTAAATCCTAATCATGGTTTCAAATTTTCTACAATTACACAACTTACGGTTTTAATTTTCCAAAAAATTGACAATGACCTACACTTCCTTGTGTGTTGATTATTGGTACTCAACCCACAAATCTTATGACTCAAAATACGAATTTTTTCGTGAAAATTTAAAAATTTTCAAGTGCTTGTGATATGATTTTCTTCCCAAATAAACTGATGCCAATTTCCTCAGACACAAAGGATTTCCGCTGGCAATCCGCGGGAAGAAGCAAGCAGCCAATCATAAGCAAGACGCGCATCTTTATAAATACTCCATCACAACCGAATTGCATTCACCAGATTCAAATTTGAAAAATCCCTCTAAAAATTAAAATAGCAGAAATTATGGGCGGAAAGACGGCGACGGCAGATCTTCGAAAGCCGGTCTCCAGTTCCCCGTAGGTCGGATGGCTCGTTTCCTGAAGAAAGGTCGTTATGCTGAGCGCGTCGGATCTGGCTCCGGCGTCCTTGAATACCTCGCTGCGGAGGTACTAGTCATTTCATTGATTTGGGGAATTGTCGATATACGTTGCTAATTTTGTTTTGTTTTGTTTTGATCGTAATTAGGTTTTGGAGCTTGCTGGAAATGCGGCAAGGGACAACAAGAAGACTAGGATCGTTCCAAGGCATATTCAGTTGGCTGTACGGAACGATGAGGAGCTGGGGAAGCTTCTACGATCTGTGACCATTGCCCAACATTCACCGAACTTTGCTGCCGAACAAGGCTGGTCAAGCCAAAGGAAACGGGGAAATTGGCTCCGCGTCTCACCAATTCTAGAATAAACCCTACTTGTATTTTCAATTTGTTGAAAAAATGCCATTAGTTTTATCTTACCCTTATGTATTCCGATATGAAAATATAGTAACTCTTTTGAATCATTTTGATTATATGAAAATATACTTCCTTTCTCCACAAAAAATTAGTCTCGCCTCATATTTAAATGATAAATTGGCGAAGCAAGAGATAAAAAGAAAAAGTAGTTGAAATAAAACATACATAGAGAAAAAGTAAGTAAATTATAAGAAATAAATATTCCATTTTAGAAACATTGTGAACATTTTAAAATGACAAAAGGAAATTATTTTTTGTGGACGAATGGAGTATTAGTTTTGTTAGAGTATATGATTGTTTTGAGGTTTGTATGGGCTGCAATGCTCTTTTAGTAAGGGTAATGAATGTGAGATTCCTTTGAATAATTTCTCTTTAATGATATGGATTATTAACTCAGGTAATTCATTTTTATTGTACTAGACCTAGGCTAGTTGTAGTATTTATGTTCTGAGAGTACAACACGAATGGGGATGTAGCTTATTATACATACGGAGTAGTATTTACTTGTAGCTAGAGTCAGAATTACCTACACGAACTATACATAAAATTTTAATTTTTAACCCTATTGAAGTCGAAAGGGGATGTAACTGCAATAAGGATACTATCATTCAACTATTAGCAAGAAAAAATTACTCGTACCATAACTCTTGCAGTATACGATGGGTAACTTAATTTCCATTTAGAATATAAATACTCCATCTATCTCATGCTACTTGCACTATATATATTCCTTTTTGGGCGTTTGCACCATTTCCATTTTGAGTAAAGATTAGAATTATTTAAGTTTCCCTTATTACATTAAATAAACGTTAATTTAATGACATTGATTAATTATCCACCTACTTCACCGACCCTCAATTCATTTGCAAAAATTACTTTTCTCTCTCAATGCGCCTCCAACTGTTTCTCTCTCTACAAACACTAAGAATACGCCTCCAACTAATTCTCTCTCTAGAAACCCTAGATCGACTACGCCTCCGTTCTTCTCCAACCACGATCTGCCCTTGCGGATCTGCCATGCCCAACTCAGAAAATGTAGATGGTAGGTGGATTAATCCATGGCGCTCTCGAATCCCGACCTCTTTCCCCGTCGACGACGTCTCACTCACCACGAAGACCTCTGCTTCTGGTGGGTTTGCAGGTGGTAGGGATAAACGTCGATATGACGAATTGGGGTGAAAGTAGGGCCGCTGATGACGAAGAGAAATGTTGGTCTCAAGGCTCTACGGCCTCTACTTCCGACGGCGCTGTTGTCGACTGGGGAGAGGGACGCAGTGGCGGATCCAGGATTTTCAATCTGGGGGTGCAAAAGCAAAAAATAATTCCATTCAGATTTAAAATTTCAAAACATGACTGATTTTTGTTTCTCTTTATTTTGTTTTATCAATTGTTCTATTATTTAAAATATAGTTTTTTATATATTTTTATTATAAAAGTTATTAAAAAATAAATAAATTATTTTATAGTGTCACTTAGACGATGAATTATGCATTTGAAATACAAATATTAATGTTTTGTTACTTAGGATTATAGTATTATATAGATATGAATATTATGAGATGAGTTTTATAATTACTAATTTATGATACTTTCATGTTAGTAATTAAACTTGAATTTATTGTAAACAATTATTAAAGTTTGCTTTATATTAGTCATATATGTATTTACTAAAAATAAACTATTTAACGGATTGGTAACAAAATTAAATTGAAAAAGAGGTGGTATGTATTTAAACAAAGTTAATCGGAAGAAAAAAAGTAAGTTAAGTGAAATAGAAAAGTAGGAAAAAAGAGCTTGAGAAGGCTCGAACTCAAGCCAATGCCTTCAAGACGAGCGTTCTTACCACTGGGTCATCGATAGCTTTTGTTTATGTAAGACTACATATAGTAATAAACACCACAGTTTTGGGGGTACAGTTGTACCCCCTTGTTACCATGTGTATACGCCAGTGGAGGGACGGTGTCTTAATGATGAATCCGCGAATTTTTGATGTTTGTGAATGCAGGAAAATGCAGATCACGACACAGAGATTTACGTGGTTCGATTTACTGAGGTAAATCTACGTCCACGGGAAGAAAAGAGGGCAGAGTTGTATTGCTTGATCTGTTTTCTACAGCTTACAATACAGACTTGCTATTTTATCTTTTATCTCTAGAGAGCTTTTAGAACTTAACCCTATCTATCTGATCTAAGTTCTATTTATACATTGAACCAAGATCGTGGCATGCAGCACCATTTACTAGGCAGTGGATGTCGTGGAGATCGTGGCGATCTTGCATGGGTCCACTATCCTGCATGAGTTGATGACTGCTTGACACCACTAAATAGATCGTGGGTGTAGTGGAGGTGGAAATCCTGCATGAGTCCACTATCTCCTAGTTCGGTCGAATACTGAGACCGAACTGCTGAATTATTGCCGAGCAGCTTTTGCCGATCTGAGAGTAGAGCTTGATGCCGACCTGAGAGCAGAGTTTGATTGGTTGGCTTTTACCGAGCTGTAGGCTGGGGCCAAACTCTTTGGTTGTGCCGAACTGAACTCTTTAGTCATGCCGGACTGATACTCTTTAGTCATGCCGAACTGATACTCTTTCTTGGGCTTTAGGCTGATGGGCTTTACTGCTGTTGGGCTTGTTTAGTACGTACTCCATCACTACCCCCCCCCGAAAAGCGAAGTGAATCACTTCGGCATTCTGGATAAAGGTACGGGGTAAGTTGATGTTTGTCCTCGGTCTGATGAAGTGAACTCTTCTTTGACCGGACTTGGTTTGTGTCCTAATTTGGCGAGTTTTATCGCTCGGATCGGACTTTCCGTTGTCCTAATTTGGGGATCGGACTTTCCCTTGTCCTAATTCGGCGAGTTTTATCGCGTGGATCGGACTTTCCCTTGTCCTAATTCAGGCAAGTTTTATCGCGTGAATCGGACTTTTGTTGCAGTTCGTTTCAGACAAAGTGCTTGATTTTTAAGCCGAATTGTGGTCTTGTATCCTCTTTAGAAGCTTGGACTTCACAATCGTTGGCTTATTGCAGTTCGTTTCAGACGAAGTGCTTGTTTCTTAAGCGGAATTGTGGTCTTGTATCCTCTTTAGAAGCTTTGACTCACAATCGTTGGCTTATTGCAGCTCGTTTTAGACGAACTGCTTGTTTAAGCTGAATTGTGGTCTTGTATCCTCTTTAGAAGCTTTGACTCACAATCGTTGGCTTGTATATGTTCTAAGAAGGGGATCAGTCTTCGAAGAACAAGATACCTCAGTAACATTTGTAAGAGACGACACGCACATAGACAGACAAAACACACCTAGACAAATAAAAAGCACTTAGAGACAAAAACGCACAGAGACAAACAAAGACCAAGCAAACCAAAGAAAGCACATTGACCGAACAGGACTCAAGACTGACTGACCGGACTGTCTCTTACAAATGGAACTTCTTGAGGTTGGAAATGTGCCATGTTCGGGGTACCTGTTCTCCTGACATGTGAGCCAATTTGTAAGACCCTTTGCCGAGGACTTCTGACACCCGATACGGACCTTCCCATGTGGGTTCGAGCTTGCCCAGCTTTTCTGCTCGGCTTACTTCGTTGTTTCTCAAGACGAGATCTCCCACTTGAAATTGCAGCTTCTTCACCCTTTGGTTGTAATACCGGGCTACTTGCTCCTTGTACTTGGTTGCTTTTATGCATGCCAATTCTCTTCTTTCTTCGGCAAGATCTAGCTCGGCTCTCAGTCCGTCGTCATTCATTTCTGCTGAGAAGTTTAGAGTTCGGGGACTGGGTATGCCGATCTCCACCGGAATCACGGCTTCAGTGCCGTACACAAGACTGTACGGAGTTTCACCGCTGGAGGTTGTGGGTGTAGTTCGGTAGGACCATAGGACTTGAGGGAGATTTTCTACCCATTGTCCTTTGGCTTGTTCTAACTGAGCTTTTAACCCTTTCACCAGGATACGATTTGTTACTTCCGTTTGTCCGTTTGCTTGTGGATGAGAGACCGAAGTGAACCGCTGTTGAATATTCAGCTCTTGGCACCAATTCTTGAACGTCTTGTCGGTGAACTGAGTCCCGTTATCCGAGATGAGGATGTGGGGTATGCCAAATCGGCACACTATGTTCTTCCAGACGAAATCCAATGCCTTCGAGCTCGTTATCGTAGCTAATGGTTCAGCTTCCACCCACTTCGTAAAGTAGTCCACGGCAACGATTAGGAATTTCATTTGCCGAGGAGCTTGAGGAAGTGGTCCCACTATGTCTATGCCCCATTGCATGAAAGGCCAAGGGCTTTGCATAGTGTATAGATCGGTCTGCGGCATCCTTGGGACATTTGCATGAATTTGGCACTTCGGGCATGTCTTGACGAGCTGCACTGCTTCTTGTACCAAGGTTGGCCAATAATATCCCCATCTCAGAACTTTTTTAGCTAAAGCTCTGGCTCCGATGTGGCTACCGCACGATCCTTCATGAACTTCTCTGAGGATGTAGTCCGTCTCTTCTGGTCCTACGCACCGCAATAACGGCTGGAGGTAAGACTTTCTAAAGAGGACTCCTTCATGAAGTTCGTACCGAAGTGCTCGGCACGTGATCTTCCGAGCTTCTCTCTTATCCTCGGGCAATTGTCCTTGATCCAGATACTGCAAGATCGGCGTCATCCAGTTCGGCGAGCTGGATACTGAATGTACCTCGGCTTCATCAATGCTTCGATGCATTAATTCTTCCGCCTTTGAGCTCGGATCTGAGGCCAACTTACTTAAGGTATCTGCTCGGCTATTTTCCGCTCTGGGAATGCGGATTATCCGAAAATAGGAGAAACTTCGGCTGATGCTTTGCGCTTTGTCCAAATACTTCTTCATTCTCTCGTCACGAGCTTCACTTGTACCCAACATGTGATTTACTATGACTTGTGAATCACAATGGACTTTGAGAGATTTGACGAGCAGACTTTGCGCTAACTGGAGTCCGGCCAGGAGGGCTTCGTACTCGGCTTCATTATTAGTAGTGGGGAATAGGAACCGAAGTGAGTAGGTTACCTCGTGTCCGTCGGGAGCGACAAGTAAAATACCAGCTCCACTTCCCATCTTGTTTGAAGCTCCATCTACGAATCCGCTCCAGCAGTCCGGCGGCTCTACTTCGGATTCCAAGAGCTGTGCTAGTTCGGCATTGGCAGAATTCTTCTGTTCGGCAATAACAGGAATTGCTTGATCGAACTTGGCCTCTGCAAGAAAATCTGCCAAGGCTTGTCCCTTGATGGCTTTTCGAGGTAGGTACTCGATTGAGTGTTCTCCCAGCTCTATGGCCCATTTGGCGATTCTGCCTGATGCTTCTGGCTTGGTCAAAACTTGCCGAAGAGGCAGATCGGTTAAGACGCATACCTTGTGAGCATAGAAGTATGGCCGCAGTCTCCTTGCTGCATTTACTAACGCCAGAGCAATTTTTTCCAGAGGTTGATACCTTGTTTCTGGACCTCTTAATGCTCGGCTTGTAAAGTAGATGGGAAACTGCTTTAGGCCTTCTTCTCGTACAAGCACCGCGCTAATGGTTTGATCGGATGCCGCTAAGTATAAGAAAATCACTTCGGCATCTGTTGGAGCAGAGAGAATTGGAAGCTCGGCTAAATAACTTTTGAGCTCGTCAAAAGCCTTTTTCTGCTCTATGACTTCAGAGACGATTTAGTCTTCCCGGCAGGGAGAGCGTCAATAGTTAGGATTACTCCATCATATTGCGGCTCGTTATCGTCTTCGGGATCCTGTTGCCTTTTCGGATCCTGAGGAGCGCAGTTCGCACCTCCCTGCTTTTTGTTCCTTTTCGGCTGCTTGCTTTGGTATTTTTTTAACGTTCCTGCTTTCACAAGGGCATCAATACCTGCAGCCAAATGTCGGCACTCCTCGGTATCGTGACCGTAGTCTTGATGGAAGGAGCAATATTGATCCTGAGGTCGGCGCGCGGCCGATTTCGTCATCCGCCTTGGCTTTTCGAACATATCGGAATGCAGTTCGAAAATTTCCGCTCTTGACTTGTTCAATGGTACGAACTGAGCGGGCGGCTTCTCAGGATTGAGACGTGGTCCCAATCTGCCTTGTACCGGTGCCCTTTGAATTCTTTCAAAAGGAGTTCGGCGAGGAAGCACCTGGCCGCTTTGATCGGGCTTCTTTTTCTCTTCTCGGGATGAGCTGTCTAAAGACCGTTTTCGACGGTCTGCCTCATCCGCACGGGAAAACTGGTCCGCAATGTCCCACATTTCTTGAGCTGTTTGCGGACCGCACTCCACGAGCTTTCTGTAGAGAGCTCCGGGCAGGATTCCATTTTGGAATGCCGAAATGACAAGTAGATCGTTGAGATCATCTACTTGTAGGCATTCCTTGTGGAATCTCGTCATGAAGTCGCTGATCTTTTCGTCGCGACCTTGACGTATAGAAAGCAGCTGAGCCGAAGTGATCCGGGCTTCCGCTTTTTGAAAGAACCTCCTGTGGAAAGCATCCATTAGATCTCGGTAGGATCTAATGCTGCCTTGAGGAAGGCTGTCGAACCACCTTCTGGCGTTCCCGATGAGCAGCTCGGGGAACAGCTTGCACATATGGACCTCATTGAGACCCTGGTTCGCCATATTATACTGATAGCGTCCCAAGAAGTCATGAGGATCCACTAGCCCGTCATAAGTCATTGACGGTGTCCGGTAGTTCCGCGGCAAAGGAGTTCGGGTGATATCGTCCGAGAACGGAGTCTTTAATGCTCCGTACATGGCGAACCCGATATTTCTTCGGTACGGAGGAGATGGAGTTCTCCTGTGGTTCCGGTACCGAGGAGGAACAGGAACATGTCGGGGTTGAGGATTCTTTCTCCTGGAAGACACGTCACTACTGCGGTAGTGACTTTCATGTCTGGATGAGGAGGGAGAATCCGCCGTTGTCTTCTCCGGCTGTTGGCTCTTCTGCAGGAAGGTTAAGAACTCCTCCTGCTTCTCGGCCAAGAAAAGCTTGACAGCTTCATTTAAATCGGGCTGCTGGGAAGACTCGGTGCGATCTCTCCTGGAGTGGCTTGTTCCTTCTTCGTGAGAACCGGAGGTAGATGTCTCCCGAGGCCGTTTTTCAGACCTGCGAGCTGGACTAGCTTCCTCACGGTTATCACGAACGGTATTACGGGTAGTATGTGATCTGGTATGCATTTTTTTGGGGTGGAAAAAGGGTCAAAAATTCGCTTTATCACAAATTTGGTTCTCTGTTTCCCACAGACGGCGCCAGTGATGAATCCGCGAATTTTTGATGTTTGTGAATGCAGGAAAATGCAGATCACGACACAGAGATTTACGTGGTTCGATTTACTGAGGTAAATCTACGTCCACGGGAAGAAAAGAGGGCAGAGTTGTATTGCTTGATCTGTTTTCTACAGCTTACAATACAGACTTGCTATTTTATCTTTTATCTCTAGAGAGCTTTTAGAACTTAACCCTATCTATCTGATCTAAGTTCTATTTATACATTGAACCAAGATCGTGGCATGCAGCACCATTTACTAGGCAGTGGATGTCGTGGAGATCGTGGCGATCTTGCATGGGTCCACTATCCTGCATGAGTTGATGACTGCTTGACACCACTAAATAGATCGTGGGTGTAGTGGAGGTGGAAATCCTGCATGAGTCCACTATCTCCTAGTTCGGTCGAATACTGAGACCGAACTGCTGAATTATTGCCGAGCAGCTTTTGCCGATCTGAGAGTAGAGCTTGATGCCGACCTGAGAGCAGAGTTTGATTGGTTGGCTTTTACCGAGCTGTAGGCTGGGGCCGAACTCTTTGGTTGTGCCGAACTGAACTCTTTAGTCATGCCGGACTGATACTCTTTAGTCATGCCGAACTGATACTCTTTCTTGGGCTTTAGGCTGATGGGCTTTACTGCTGTTGGGCTTGTTTAGTACGTACTCCATCACTTAACTTTTTAATTCTGCCGCTAAGAATTGTTGACTCAGTTTTGAAATTTTTTGAATATACCGCTTAATTGAAGCAATTTTTTTCAATTGTGTTAGTTCACGTTTTGTTATTTCCAGATTTACCATTCAAATTGTTTAATTGAAGTATTCTTAATATTAATAGTTTAAATAATTTTGAATACCGTTACTGATAAAAAAAATTGGATAAAAATTGAAATTAAAACTCATTCCTAAAATATTTAATCACTTTACCTATCTTATTATCCATTCTACTTAAAACACTAATTACTCATTTCTTAATTTCCGTGTCCAAAATGAAATATCCATGAAAAATAAAAATTGTGCAACTAACGCGCAGGACGGAGGGAGTATATGTTAGACTTTTTAAAATTATTTATAAATAAATATCCATGAAAAATAAAAATTGAATTATAGTATTGTAAGCATGATTCGAAACCCATATTGATTTTTAATAAGAGTAAGTCAGCAGAAGTTGGACAAAAATCATAGTAGTAGAATTTAGTTGAGAATTAGAATACACTGAAGCGGTCATCTCTAACAACAACAAAATATTCCCCATGTTATACTACTAGCAGCAGCAGCAGCACAATAGTTACAGTTACTACATTTGCTTGCCTTCAAATTTCGAACTTGATGAACAAAATGAACTCCAACAGATGCTAACAAGCTCGAGCCCATTTGAATCACTAAGGTTGCAACCGGGAGAGTTTGTTTGAATCCCACAGAACTCTCATCACACCATTCCTTTTCTGAGACTGATAGAACGAGTTGCCCGTTGCTTCCACTGGATGCGGAAGGTCAGCAAATCTATCGATTGATAATTTCTTGATGTCAACTACGCACACCCCAGATTGCTCCAAATCCACCCCATTCCAATATCCACGTACTTGAAAAACCATGCCTTTCCCAATCTCCTGTTGTTTATCGCCTCGAAGCATCACGTATTCCCCGGGCTGAAAGTAGAGAAAGAGTTTGTTTATATCCCACAAGACTCGTATCAAACCAAATCTTTTTTCAGTCTGATAAAATGAGTCGCATGTGCCCTCCACAGGGTGTAGAACATTGGAACTTTTGTCGACTGAGAGCTCCTTGATGTCCACAACGCACATGCCGGATTTATACAAGCTATTCCCACACCATTGTCCACTAATTTGAAACACTGCACCTTTCCCAACCTCCCCCCGTCTCTCGTCAACAAGCATTACATATTGCCCCAGTCCAAAGGGCAAGCTTGGTGTTGCAATATCCCTAGGTGCAGCACGTGAAGTCCCCAAACCTTCGTCCGCTTTAGCTACCACTTCAATGTCTGTAACCTCAATATCCATAGGTGCAGCACATGAAGTCCCCAAGTTTTCGTCATCATTAGCTACCACTGCAATGTTGGTAACCTCATCAGCAATGTTCCCTCTTGCAGAAAATGAGATATGGGTATCATCCATAGAGCTACGGGGTGAGTCAAGATGCCCAGAGATTCCTAGTCTGTCTGCACTGTCTCCATCATATGACACACGAACATCTTTAGCTGCACGTGCCAGCCTAGCTTTCCGATTATTCAGCCTGGAGATTTAACACAATAAATAATTATCATTGTAATGTAAAGAACCCAATAATTAAACAAAAATCAACTTATGCACAGAATTTACATCTACATATGCAAATCCAATTTATGGCAAGTAAGAATGTCAAACATTTGGAAAACACTAAACCAAAATCATATGATGAAAAAATGAAGAACTCGCGGAAAAGAATATGAGCCCCCTACCAATTTTTTAGCCTTGAAGTTGTAACCTCGGCACCCTGAGAAAAAATAAAATAAAAAACTGAACTTTATAGAGAATAAAACCAATATATAAGTAGGCATTACAAATCAAATTTTTTATATAAATGATAGTATTAAGTATTATGAGAGTATCACAATATAAAATATATTTATTCACTCACATGAATACTCAATTTATCAGCCCACAACCGTAGTACAGGTGCATTGCGGTGCATATCAGGTTCATCTATAAGTGCAGATTCAATAAGAGCTATCTGTTTATCATTCATTACAGTTCTCTTGCGTTTCCTTTGCTGCTTCTCTTCAGAATGTATAGGATCGATCTTTTCCTCTTCAGCAGTTTCGTCAAAGCTATGTTGCTTGATACGATCAACACCCATTTGATCAAAGTGGGTCTTTCCTCGAGTGGGGCTGGAATCTGACCCACTAGTATCAAAAGCTCGAGCATCTTTCTCATTATCTCGCGAATTTACAGAGGGCCCATTGGATTTGTCCTGCTCCATCATCCCAGAGTTCTTCCTATCAAAAAATTGCTCATCCCCATTCCTGGTCGCATCAAATTGATCCACTTCTCGGAAACCAAGGTCCAGTGTGCCCTGTCCCATGTTGACAACATTATTTTCATGACCTGGGCTTATTTCTTTGTGTAAGGGTAAAGAATACACCATTGCATTTTTCTCATCCTAAACCAAAAACTAAAAAAATTCAGAAAGAAGTTACAATAGTTGAAAGAGAACTAGAAAAATCTTGATCTAGCAGGACCATGTCTTAGTCACATACGGAAATCTGTGTAATCATGGATCAAGCACATCGCCAAATAAAAACGTTGATAATTCAAAGTTGCGCTGGAGCTTGAATATACTGTTGAACATATAAGAAGTTTACAATTATGAACTTGTAGAGGTCCCAAGGTGATCATCAGTTAAATCACATTACTTTTAATGGATAACTAAATCTGAAATATGGACAATTTACAACAATACACGTCCAAATTTATAGATTGCAAACACCTCTTGGATGTTTGTTTTCAATGGCAAACTGCAACGACTATTTAGTTATCTACAAATTTACAACAATACACGTCCAAACATATTTTCACATATAATCTTTGCATACATGACATTGCAAGTGTAGTTACGTGAAGCCAAAAGATGGAAAGTTCAGTTAGTGAAATACTCCTTCCGTTCCACAGTAGTAGAGCCGTTTTATTTTCTGCACTCGTTTTGGAAAAATGATACTCCCTCCGTCCCTTGGTAGAAGCGTTTCTTTTCGGCATGAGATTTAAAAAAAATTGTTTTAAGTGAGTTAAATAAAAGAAGAATAAAGTAGAAAGGAAAAAGGTAGAGAGATGAAGAGAGAATAAAATAAGAGAGTAAAGTAGGAGAGGATTTTTTTTTGCCGAAACAGGAAATGACTCGGCTACAGTTGGACAAGCCAAAAAGGAATACGACTAAGCTACATTGTGATAAAGGGAGTAATAAATAGTTAAAGTGGAGAAAGAGTAAAGTAAAAAAATAATGTAGATAAGAGTCTTCTCTGCATTATTCTCTAACTTACTTTACTCTTTATTCACTTTAACTATTTATTATCATTTTTTCAAAACGAGTGCAGAAACTGTGGAACGGAGAGAGTAGGAATAAAGGATGTCAATGTAAATTTGATACCACAAGAGAGCAGTTGCCTTTTATAAACCATTGTTTCTGTAAATTGGACTTACCAGTCAGATTATTTTTAATTAGCATTATGTTATTGAACTTCATAATCTGTTTAAAAAAATAATTTAGGCTAGACAATGCTCATGGACAAAAGAATTATAGAAACCAGTCATCCCAAGACAATTTATTTTTCCAAGTTCTTTCAGAAGTGAAATTGTGATCTAGTTGAATCAAAGACTACATCACAAGTACTGTAAAAGGGTAACAAGGATACCTCACAAAAAAGAGGGATATGATGTAAATATTTGTATCTTTTGCACTATGTTCAATGATCCCCCCCCCCCCGAATTTCGGCTGTTACCTTTACTTGAGCTCATAATAAGTACTCCCTCCGTCCCACGTTACTTGAGGCGTTTCTTTTCGGCACGAGATTAAGGAAGTTGTGTTTAGTGAGTTAAATAAAGTAGAGGAGGGAATAAAGTAAGAGAAAGAAGAGAGAAAATAAAAGAAAGAATAAAGTAGGTGTGATTAGATGTTTTGTTTTTAGCCAAAAAGAGAAATGACTCAAGTAACTTGGGACAATCCAAAAAAGAATACGGCTCAAGTAACTTGGGACAGAGGAAGTAGTAATCTATAGCAATGATTTCAGTTGTTGTTTTCTGACTGCTGATACGTCATGTTCCTCCAATAAGTCTTTGACATGTTCTATACTATCTACCCTAGTCAGCAATTTTGTTAATGCCCGAAAAAGAAAAGAAATCCCCAAAGGTGTGTGACATTTTCCCAACATCCATTGGTTTTAGCTATTGCAGGGATGACGGTCTAAAAGCTAAATTAAACACTAAATGACTGAAATGATATTATGGTGCAAAAATGTGATAAAAAAAATATAAATGCCCTAATGTAAATATCATTTCAATTAAGATCTCAAAAACAAATGCACTTGATGCTTTCTGAAAAAAAATGACTACTATCCGTAGTTTAAGCCAGAGAGGTTTTACATGGACCAGATGATCTTCAGATGCAGCACGAACAATCCGTGACTCAAACTGACTTATAAATAACCTACAAAGAATATTTCCACTCTTAGATAGCCTAACAAAATAATAATCAAAGAATACATGAATGCACAAGATGAATAAATGTGGTGAGTGAAGCAAGCGTATTACAGAACAAAAGGTGACTATAAGAATCAGATAGTGACCATGTGTTAGAATGTTTTATTATCTATATTGCAAACTAAGAGTCATTGGAAGAGGACAATTATATTAATAGTACCTCAGCAGTTGTACATCATCTTCGTTCAAAAATTCTGGAACTAAAGATTCTGCATGACTTAACAGTGAACCTACATGCAAAAGACTAATTAGAATATAGAATTTACTCAATTAACCAATGCAAAAGTTAGAAGCAGTCATACATAAGTTCTTGCTAACAGTGGAAACTTTGTCAGCTTCGGAAGTAGAGAGGGATCCATCTGACATTTTCTGATAGTCCTTCTGTATGAACTGAATGAACTTGTTGAGAAACAGATCTTTCTCGTCTGGGATTGAAACAAATCTTATTAGTTAAATAATAGCAAACAGCATACCCTAATTGGAACCGGAAATTACTAAATCATTTACCCTGGCATACATCAGGATTAAAGCAATGAAGGTTTGCAATCACTTTAATCAACAAAGACGTTCTCTGATGGGCATAAGACGACCGAGGAACACTGCAAGGCCAAATGGTCAATTTTAATTTAAGCATCTGTATACTTACATGGTTTAGGCCTTAGGGTATTTCAAACCATGTAATAGTTGTAACTGACTAATTTGGTGAGATAAAAATTATCAAGGTGTGGTAAATAATACATACTCTAATGGTGCATCCTCTTCAGAAACTAGAAGATCAGATGAGCACCAGCCAGATACAAACTCTCCATGAGGGAGTAGAAAAATTGCCGCTAAAGCTTCCCTCTAAAGGAACACATTGGAAGGGTCAGAAAAAGCACGATTTCCTTGAGAAATAATTATAAAAATGCATGATATCTAGTTACTCTTGAGAGAGAATATAATGATGAGACTCTCCTCTACATTATTCTCTCCCTTACTTTACTTTCTCTCCACTTTAACTATTTATTATGATTTTCCCAAAACACGTGCGAAAAAGATGTGTCACATGAAATGGGACGGAGGGAGTAACTGTCAAGTTTAAGTCACTCAAGGTGCTAAAGTTATCACCATTTCATTCAAAAGTTACATTCATAAGATTAACATCCATTTATTTAAACCTGCATCTAATCTCAAAAATTTCTTCATGTACATCATTAATTTGTTGGAATAGGCAAAGGCGTTTTCTAAGCACGGGCCTCAGCTGATATATAGTGTACCAATTGCAGCTCCATGTATGAGAACCAGTAAGTTATTTGTACATTATAATGGCATGGGTAAACTGTTCCAGACGAGGGTTTATATTTCAATTTTGCACCTGTATTGTTCAGATATCATGCTTTGAGTCTTTTTGACCTTTAATCATGAAAGGCTAATGGAAGCAAACAGCGCGCACACACACCAATGAAAAATCATGAAGCTGCAGCACTCTGCAAAATCTAAAATTAGCTGTACTGCTGGAAAGCTTACAAAATTTATCATGATGAATGATCGAAAGTTTGAATCATCTGAGAAAACATCTGCCAGGCGCATTGCATTAAGTTCCAGTTGCCCCTTTGGGTAGCTTACCTCAAAGGGAGCATTTAACTGTGTGGAATCTATACCAAACAGTTTTTTCAGCAAGTCAAGAACCTATACAAAAACAAATGCCCACAATACCACGAAGTTAGGGGTATAAATGTTAAGCCATGTAACAAATATATACCAAAATCATTAAGAACAAAATAACAAATTAACAATTGTGCATGTATAGAAGGTAAAATCTTCTCAATGTGCAGATATTGCAACGCTTATTGTACAGTAAATACTACTCCTATAAACATTGTTATAGACCCAATTACGCCTGGAAAATAAAACAGACTACGACTATGATAAGCAGTTGAAAATCATATGAAATTTGTCATATTTGGGTTTTTTCAATGTGTGAATTTCACATTTAAGATTGTTCCATTTTCAGAGTAACCTGCTAATTTTTCAATGTATTTATAACAGATCTAAAGGAACTCAGAAATGTTTTTCCTATTATGAACACAACAAAACATGTATCTCTCCAAGAGTAATGACAAAAAATTCAAATCAAAGTTAATTCTAGAAACCAATACCTCGAGTCCGACAGACTTTGCCAAATCCTGACTAGCAGTATTGCTGGCCACCTCATCAAGGTAGGATACACTTTCTGCTTCACAAAGGTGCAAAAGCTGCAGCAAAAAAATATTGTTACTAATTAAACAAAGAAGGGTCTGTTCACGCAGCCATACCAAGCACATGCACATAAAAAATCTAAGGTGTGCTTACTTTATCAGTAGTTAAAATATTCAAAGACCTGTCCACTTATCTTAATTGGATAGTGAACTCACAATAGATAAAGCTTTAGACTTTAGACGAGAGGTAGCAGCCATGTACGAGGAGGTATTGTCTGAGCCTGATAACTTCAAGTTCATGACGGCCTGAACCAGAACAAGAACACCACCATTGCCACATAACTCCTGGAATCAATTATCAGGTTACCAGGAAGAAAATCAATAAAGAAACAAAAGAGGATAAAGAGATAATAATAAGGAATGAGGAGAGACTCAATAGTGTGAGATTTTAGTTTAACCAATGAGCTCTTGATAAAACCTGTTATATGCTATTTCACAGCACTACTCTAGCTAAAAGAACAAAAGAAAAAAGACTGCCCACATAGTAAAATCATTTGGTTTGTATTGATACGTCTAATAATTACATTCCTCCATAGCTAACAACAACATTTTCACCTAAACTCAAATGTAACATACAGATCCTAAGCCATACAGGAGACCAACATTCATCAGATAAAACAGTAACATGATAAGAAAGTCAAACTGATTATGGAATCTTTTACAATCTCATATGGAAAAAAACTGAAGTCCTAGACCAATGAATTCAGATGCATCAAAAATAGAAATTATGTGTGAATGTTGGTCAAGCGGTAGAGTGGTTAATAATAATGCCTAAGGCCAAAGGTCTCAGTTTCAATTCCTGGATCAGAAAACATGTTTAGACCACATTTGATCTCATAAAGAAATGTCAATGCATACAGGCAATGAGAACTCTAATAGATGAAAGGAAATATATCCAGAAAAACCTTGTTCTTAACAACGCATTCCCGAAACAACTTTTGCTGACACAGGGACTGTAAAAATTGAAGAGAAGAATCACACTGCTGGCAAAGGTGATTCAAGGTCTCTTCAGCAGTAGGGGAAGCACTTCCAGATGAATCACCATGTTGAGCAGACAGTTTGGTCTGCAGAAACTTGACATCAACACAAACAGCAGAGAACGCAGCCTCCATGAATATGTCCACCTGCGATCAACTCCACTTACTCAGCCACGACATCATTGAACAAAGTTTTGAAACAACACCACCAAGATGGAGTAGGAAGGAAAGTTAAGAGTTAAGTCAAGGTTATACACGCATAAAACAAGTGATTTACACAGTTTAGTTTTCACCAAATATTTCCTGGATAACCTTGTAATATGCAGTCAAAACTTGAGCAACCTCTTGGTACTGTGGTGAAACAATGACCGTCAACAATTTTAGACTGCAAGCAACCAGAGCTGAATGAAGAAGAACCATGTCATTGGGAATGGTGTGAGTTTCCTGGATACTAAGAAGTCAGTACACATCTACCAACAACAAAGCAAAGATCTAAAATTATAAGAAAGAAAAATGAATAGCGACCTGTTTGTATGCACCAAGGAGAACTAGCAGATAAAAGACCAGGTCAATTAGCTGTTCTGATATCTTCACATCATCAAGCAATATCTTTAGAAAACATATAATGGTATGTGGATTAGGGGCATATAGAGGATGTATATGAATATAATCAGTTAACCACATCATAACACACATAACAAGTGAGTTTCCAGAAGTTGAGACTTGAGAATGACAATATTTTCCAAGTACAAAAGAACAGGGAAGATAGATTTCAGAGATAGCTACGAGCAATGTGAAGATAAGGAGCTATAATCTTAATTGTTAGAGTTTAAAAACCTAAAGGGCACTGGAGAGACAGAGATAAAGCACCTATAGAAGCATTAAGCAGCTAATAATTTGCAACTCGCACGAATGATTAATGGGCTTATGAGCTTCAGAAGCTATAGTTTAAGCAGAAAGGCTAGCAACTGCAATGACCTAAAACTAGGGAAAAGTAAGCAGAAAGGTTGTCACGAACTCACATGATACCCAGAAAAAACTCATTAAAATACTTTTAAACCTCTATATATTACAATAAGTATTCATGACTGCAAGTATCATAATATTAAGGGTGAAAACACGAGTGAGCAACCTAAAGCAGGAAAAGGAAATGAATGCAAGAAACAGATTGTTATATGATGCTGAAAACAGCCCAACAGACCACAAGCCACTAGTAAAGTAATCGAGTCCAAATAAGGATTTTCTTTCCATCTCTTTATGTCTGTTATGCTTGCATCAATCAGCAAACACATAGGCAATTATAAACGTATATAAGCCTTAAACTTCTGCAAACTTAAAAAATTTAGACCAGTAACATCTGCTTGACATGATGATAAAATATAGTTTGATTTCTAACCTGCTCAATTTTGGGCACCCGAGAGGCAAGATCACACATGGAATGCAAGAGAAGAATTCCACATAACAAATACTTGAATGTTGATTTGTCCCTTTCCCAAGCCATAATCACTGCAATAAGATGAAGAGGCAGACACCTTGCAAATTTTTCCAAGTCAACCTGCAATAATCATGTGATTGCAACATTGACATTAATTACAGAGTTTAAATAGCAATAACAGTATAGCTTTGATTTCTTCCTAATAACCTGTATACACGATCCATCCTCAGCAATGTGCCTGACCACATTGTTCCCAGAATCTTTGATTAGTTTGCCAAGCTGTTGAGGACTAAGCTCATGCAGTCCCTTGACCGCAGCAATTAAATCAAGTGCCTTAATTAAAAACAAAAGACAAAATCATTATGGAACCTTATGATTTCCACTCACATAGTCTAACTTCTTTAAAATTCTAAAAGGGAGGGAGTTTGTCCTGAGAGTGAGGAGGAAGTCAGCAAGGTACAAAATGGAGTTCATTGGTGATATATTTAGCACATAAATACTGAGTGCAGACAATATTTTTTGTTGCAAAGCAATCTCTTTTAACGACATATAATCCACATTAAATGATCCGCAGTGCCACTGTATTATAAAAATAGGTGTACAGAATCTTCCCCAAGAAATGCACACAAAACAATTTAGAAATATTGATTCAACAGTAAATATCAGTTAAATTAACTCTCTAGTGATACACACAGGTCATGCAAATTTCAATGCACACAAATATAAAGCCTTGATTTCATTATTAATCTTTGGCGTTCATTTATTAACTATTGAAAAAAGCTAACATACCGAGCTAGTTCTCTTTTACTCAACTTACCACCTCAGATCGGCCTCGAAATAAACTGTTCGCCAGCTCAATGCTGGTGGAAGCTTCGTTTGATGCCCTCATTCTTCAGAATCTATATAATCACACAGTTAATTTAGGAAAAATAAGAACATAAATAACTCCTTCGCATAAAAACGCATTTCGAGAGTATAAAGACACAGCAGCATGTAGGAACATTTATTTCCACTTCAAAAAAAAACTATGCACGACTGTTCTATGCAAAATAAGCGCGACTGCACGCAATTTTTTGAGCTTTTTACCGTTATGTTCGAACCTAAAGTGGCAGAATTGACATAATTCATGAAAATAAGAGTGAGAGAAAATTGAAACCCTCTTAAAAGCCCTAACATACCTTAAATTTTGAAAGAGAAAACAGCCAAAGATACTGCTTCGAGCATCGAAGCGCGGCATAAAGTGGAGCGAATTCAAGTAACGCTCGAAGCGAATTGCGCAAATCTTAATCAATTTGTTTCCTTTTCATGAAAGGTTTGATTGACAGTAAAGAGTAGCACGCGATGCTACTATGCGCCGCGGTGGCGTAGGCTGCTTAGCCTATATTGGCTGACTATTATGCCCCTGTAATTTTTCATTTTTCATTTTTCATAGGCTTAAAGATTGAGTTTTATTGGGATTTTCCTTTTTATGTAAAATCTTTATTCCATCGTTTTACATTAAAAAAGAGAGAGAGAGTTATATTTAGTGAATAAAATGAAAATATATAAAAGAATAAATTATCAGAAAAAAATTATGGATTTTCGTCCTTCCATAATTATAAAAATTAATCATAAAAATAACAAAATTTATTATTTTTCTTAATACTTCTATAATGTCTAATCTTTTAGTAGTTAAATTGTATTTATTGTGACATTCATAAATTTTTATAATGACAACACTATTACCTATGAATTTTATAATTTTCGTCAACACACTTATCAAATAACTCAACTACGTCATTAGTGAAACATCAAATCAACAACGTAATTCAAATAATATCATGCGAATTAAAAAAAGTATACTATTGAACTTTATAGACTTATAGTTTTTGCAGCTGATTTTCAAATTGAGAGATGGGATTTTCTTCCCTGGCAGTTAAAATACTTGTGGAAGAGAATTTTCAAGATGGTTAACCACTATTTTTGTTGCAAACATAATCACAATCACAACCGGCCCACGAACTCACAACCTTAAGCCCAAAGATTATACCCTACATAAAAGAAACTATCTACATGAAAAGCCCACTAAATAATGTTTTGGGCTTGCAAGCACGATCACATGACTAAAATATGACAAACTTTTGAATTTACAGAATAAATTGGAATGAGGCAGAAAAGCATGAAGAATCCTATGAGTGACGGGATCTGCAACGGTCAAATCAATCAAGATGGCCAAACAATACAAAACAAATTAATAAAATAACATGAATTCGTTAATAAAAAGATTTGAATTTGAATAGCAGTAGCACCACGATTGGTGGGCCCCCGTGTCGGATCTATGTTATGTTTGCATGCCGCCAATGTGGTAAATTTGGTGCAAAAATAAAAATTACTCCTATTACTCCAATAGTTTGGTATAATTAAGATTACTTAGAGCATTAGCAATGGGGCGCGCTCTAAGGCGAGGCCTATGGCGCGCCACATCAGCAGTTTTATCCTCCTACCTCCCCACCTCCAGTGGGGCGCCCTAAGGTGCGTCCTATGGCGCGTCACATCATTATTTTATTGTTTTGTTTAATTAATTTAACTGTTTTCAAATAAAAGTAACGAGTAAATAAAAAACGGTCTAAATAACAAACGGCGAAGTTTTAATAAAAAAAAGTTACATCATTGAACTAATAAATATAAAAAAAAACTAAGTCGGCTCAATTCCCAACTTCCGACGCAGCTCATCGAGTAACGTCCGGAGATATTCGGCTTCGTCGGGGTCGGTACACTTCTTGAGGCGGTATTTATAAAAAACGAAACCGCGTGCCATCGTCCGCGGTCGATCGTCCGCGACCTCCACAATGGGGCGGACGATGGCGCGGACGATAGCCATCGTCCGAGCTATCCTCCGCGACCGAAGTATAGGGCGCGACTATCGTCCGCGCCCTATGGCGCGCACGCGGACGATGGATGGCGCGCACGATGAGCGCCATCGGGCGTGCCATCGTCCGCCCATTGCGGATGCTCTTATGCTTGCCAATTGCCCCAATTAATAATTACAGTAATAATTACGTATAACTTTAAAATAAAATATAACAATTTATAATGCAATAGTATTTTTTTCCTTTGTTAACGTCACACTAATAATTAAAAAAAATTACTACACAATAGATTGCTGTGTAGCCTTTTTAGGACATTTTGTATCGATCCATTTGAAAATGGTACGCTTCATAATACTAGTAAACAGGGTAAACATAGCTCAAGCGAGAAAAAATATGTTAAAGCAGTACAAATATTTTTATAATTAATTACACATCCATACTAGTAATCATCAATTATTTTTTAGCTTGAGAAACATATATTGGTATATGGGACATTCTTAATAAGATTAAGTTTCAAGAATATAAATTTAATTGGAAATTTAAGAATCAAATACTAATTTTTTGGTCTTGAAACTTGAGTGAAAGGAGAGTGCTCTGAGTTCCCCTTCTCACTAAGATATGTAATGGAAATTTTCAATGATATCGTAATGTGAGCAAGATTAAGACCATGTTTATGAGCAACCCTCCAACCCAACCCAACCATCCACTTTTTCAATATTTAATTCATTTCTATCTCATCCACATCATCTTCCACATCATTAATATTCACCCAACCCAACCACACATATTTTCATGGTTTATCAATGACCACCCAACCCCACTATTATATATTTATTTTTATATTATTTTTAATACTATTATTATTTCATGAAATACTTATTATTGTAAAATTATCGAAAAACGCAATAAAGGACAAACTAAAAATTATAAAAACAAACAAATAAAAAACATAAATTACAATCATGGAAATACGAAATTGAAATTCATTGGTGCTCATACATAAGATGAAGACTAGAAAATATGAAATTCTACTAAACAATAAGGATTATAGGAGGAGAAAAGATGATATTTTTTGTGTGCAAAACTATAGCAAATGTGGTCTCTATTTATAGAGGAAGAAAAATTATGAATTTTGGTATAAATTTTATAATTTTTTAATGTAATACATTAAAAATATATTAATTATTAAAAATAAAAATATCAGCCAATGAAATTGTGCCATTTGGCACAACCTCATTGGATGAATGGTGAAATGAGAAGGGAGACCCGTCGGTTGGTTTGAGGAGAGAGAGCGACATGGGTCGAGGAGAGAGAGACCCATGTTTAGATTTTTATTTTTATTTTTTTAATTGTAAAATTACGTGGAGGTCGACTCCAATGACCGATAAAGGTGGTCTAAAGAGTTCACTCAAAGAGTGGCCATCTTGTTAACTAACAGTTTGTTATGTTTTCTTACCATGTGGTTGTTCCTTCTTCTTTTCGTTTGATTACCGATTGTGACATCAATACCTAGTCCTTTCTATTTTTGGTGTTTGAATCATGTTGCACGGGTGTTTGGATCATGTTGCATGAGTGCTTGATCATGTTCATGGGTGTTCCACTGTTCCATCTGAAGTTTTTTTTTTTCTCTTTATTTGTATGTATGTTATAGTAGTATTAATATATTGATTTGTTGTTACTTGGATAGATATGTGGATCACCATTGTTAATGGTTTGCTAATGGCTATGATCATATTTTTGTTGTGCAAAAAAATGTACTCCATCAATTATACATACTTCAGTTTACTATATACCCAATAATTCTAAAACTCCCAATGGAGCCCAATGCAGTCATGTACCCCCATACCCCTTTCACTAAATCTACCAAAATATTTTCATCGATTAAACTACATTTTTTAAATAGTATACTACTGCTATAAAGACTTTGACGATTACATATTACACGATGAAAGGGAATTATGGATATATATGGGGTAGACTGCGTAGTTTCTTTTGATTCTGTTAGCTTCTAAATGTCGTCTCTGTATATATGCATTTCACATTATACGAAAATTGAAGGATTTATCTCTTCACAAAGTAGAAGTTTGGATTATCTCAATTGACTTACAATATACATCCAAAATTAGTTTTATGTCGTTTATCCACGTATATATAGGTATTATAAATCAAATATTAGGGATGTTATTTATATGTACATATTTATACTTGGACAATATATTAATTGGCCAAGTTGAGATAACACAAAGATTACCAAGATATTTGTACTTTTTTCATAATGATTATGTTAATTTGCATATTGTGTAATAATTTAATCATTGTAGGTGGTGTTCGGTTTCATAAATAAAATAATACTATCAATATATAATCTAGGATTGAATTATGAGATTATTTTAATCATGTGGGGTTAGCTATAACTAATTATCCATGGTTATCCATCTATGATTGAATTGTGGGATTGAATGTCAGAAACCAATCACATCATATATTTAATTTCGGGATACAATCTTGCAAACCGAACACCCTCGTATTATATAATAAAGTTGAGACAACACAAGACTTTTTTTGTAATGGTTCTATTAATTTGCATATTGTGTAATAGTTTGGTCACTGTATCGTATAGTAATACTAGTATATTGTAGCCAAGTAAAATGTGCAATTATAAAATAAAGATGCGTCATTATGAAAACATGGTTGGCAAATCGAACGCTTTCATGATGCTTGGTATATAAAATCTAAACGAATAAAGTTGGGACACAAACACGACAGCAAAATCTTCAATCCTTGGTTTCATCAAACGGAGGCTCCTTGATTATTTGGCTGGTGACTATTCTAAATTATTTTTTATTTTGTACTCCTGTAATGTTATGATTGAAAATATCATAATACAAATAGTTTGCGCGGCAAGTATAGTTATATTTTAGAGGGTACAATTTTTTTATTTTTTATTTTATTATTATTATAATTTTTTTGTCGGCAAACTTTGCTAATGTATCAATTTTGGTACGTAGCATTTGAAAATATATTTTCAGATCCATTAACTTCAATTTAATATTGATTGAGCTGCTTTTTTACCATTTTAAATGTTTTTGAACGAAAATACCCTCAAGCCAATGAAAGGCATTTAAGTTTATTCATTCACTCTTCATTACTAAAAGAGATAAGGAAAAAATAGGAAAGAAAAGAGAAAAAAAGAAGGAAGAGGGGCAAATTAAAATCAAGAGAGATAAAATTAAATTATTTCTATAAAGAAAAGAGAGTAAATAGACAGAATTGCCCGTTATGGCCGTGAGAGTATTTTCACCAAAAAAAGTTTGAAACAGTAAAGAGGTAGCTCAAATGATATTAAATCGTAGTTCATGAACATAGAAAGATATTTTCAAATGTTACGGACCAAAATTAATATCTTGATAAAGTTTGCAAACTGAAGAAATTGTTCTCTCTATTTTTTAATACGAGTATCAATACATTATAGTTATAAAATCATACTATTACTTATTGATATATTATAAGTTCAAGATTATTATATGTGTTAATGATAATACTATCTCATTACTAGCAGCTCGTTACTAATTAGTTGACTAGTTCATTATTCTTCAATTGGGAGTAGTTAGAGAGTAGTTTAGAGAGAAAAACTCAAAGCAAATACTCTTTTACCGACTATTATTAAACCAAAAACAACTTCTTCTCATATCAATTAAAGACACTTCAACAATCCTATTATGAAAATGAAACAAAGAGAGTTGTGGTTTTATCCTCTTGTGTTTTTGCTAATCAAGTCATTTTAATTATTTTGGTGGATTACAAATGCTGAAAGAGTGTTCATTTCTATGGAATGACATTTGTGAAGAACATATTGCATCTATGATTATAAAATTGAAGAATGTTTCAAAATTTACTACTATTATTTTAAATTTTTTTTTATTATCATGTAAATATTTATTGTGTAACCAGTATTATAATTGCAATTGTAGATTATAGATTGCACATTGCATTAGTGTTTCTACATTTCCAATAATTAACAATAAAAATAATTGCTGATTAATTTATCAAAAAAATGAAATTCCTTACATGTTCCATTGTACTAGTACTAGTAGTATGTCTGAAAGAGCATAACTTTTGTTGCCCTTTCACAGCTCAACGTTAACAACCTTTAGACCAACGGTCTTCTACAAACCAAGGTGATGCTAATTGCCCGATTTGCCCTTAATTTTATACTAAAAAATAGGACTCCATAATTTACATACCACTATTAGTAGAAGTTTGTCCAATTTCAGTTAGGCGTCAAGTAACTCTCTCATTATTGAACACCTAATTTAATGTTATAGTACTAATAAATTTATCATAGACTTCAAATAATTATGATCACTTGAGGGACAGCGATTAAGGGATTTGCTTTTAGCGCTCCTAATTCAACTCCTGAATCTTTATGCAACCATATATTTCCACACTCTTTTTTATTACAATTAATTTAGACGCCTACAAAATACATCCACACAACAACATAAATTATTAATAATCAAATGGGCCAGGAGTTTTTTTTCTTCAGATTCCAACTTCATTTTCCCCGTTTGGTTTTCTAAATCGATACCACATTTAATTTTCTTTCAAAATTGATAGTTCAACTTAATTTGGAATATCCAAATACAATAAATTCAGTTCAAATTTAAATTCGGTTCAATTTGCTTTCTTTTAAGTACTATATTTAATCTATATCCAACTGTATACAATTCTAACTATATGTACTTTGATAGTTTCATTACATTTACTTTCAAAAAGCATTACAATAAACAATATTGGCCACACAAGATTCAGATGATACATGGTGCCTATTTTTTATACATAAGATGAGATAAGATATTGCTTATTTACTTTGTTTTTGTTACGTTAACATTTTTTTTAATAAAAAAGAGCAAAGAAGACATATACCAGAAAACAACAACCCAAAACGGTAAAAGACAAGAAATAAAATATTTAAAAAAGTAAATCTAAAAAGTGGAGAAACAAGAATTTGAAATGAATGGCCGTTTGAATTAACAGTGTAAATAACAATAGTTCAAACTTCAAAAAGCCCCACACCCACACCCTTCTTGAATGCAGCAGCAACATCAATAAAAACAATACAAAACAAAAACAAAAATCTATTTCTTCTCAAGAGATAGGGAGAAGAGCTTCAAATCATGACTGGGATGGTTATGGTGACGAGGGGCGGTGGCTGCGGAGGAAAGAGCTCTAAATCAGCTGCGGCGGAGGAGCACGACAAGCAGCAGCAGCTCTCCTTGCTTGATTTCATTCTGTCAGCTCTGAGGAAATCAATGGTGTCTACGTGCAACATCGACCGGCAAGATCAAGAAGTGATCTCAGCCCTCCATCCCATGGAAATCGGGTGGCCCACAAACGTTCAGCACATAACTCATGTCACATTTGATAGATTCCACGGTTTTCTAGGGCTCCCTGTTGAGTTCGAGGTTGAGGTTCCTTGTAGAGCTCCCAGTGCTAGGTATCAACGAATTCCAAATCTTCCCCAATTTTTCCTTCCAAGTTTGGCTCTCTTTGATTTCTAGGTTTTGTTTTCGTGTTGGTTTTCTGTGTTAGCCGTTTTATCTAAAAAGAATTTTCTAAAAATTTTAAGCTTTTGGTGTGGTGGACTGTTGTAAAGTTTTCAACTTTTTTTTAATCTTCATTTTTTTAAAATTTACTGGATTTGATAAAAAGGGAACCCTAAAAAAGTAGCCTTTTCATTTGTATGTGTGTAGATCTGTTGTTTCCTAAGTCTAACAAGTGCTAAAATCACAAATTTAGTAGCTAAATATCAAGATTTTGAATTTAAGAGTGGTAGTAAATTGTGCAGTAAAATCATGGTAGGAAGTAGGAACATTCACATATCAATAATGCGTTTGGTAGTTAAGAAAATGTGGTAAACATGCTTTGTATAATTCGTAGTAGTTATTAACTCAACGAATCCGATTAGGTTGTTATACAGATTACTAGCCTTTAATTAGCTATAACCAAGTGTAAATGACTCTTCATGTGAATATTTGTTTAGTAGCAATATCATTGATGAGAAGAAGTCTTGAATCATGGAGTATCATTCAGCCGTGTTTTCAAGCTAGTGTCGTACACCAATAATGGAGATTTGACTGGTCATAGTTATTACACATTTACAAGGGTAGCTGCAACTGAAACTACAATTTAGTGCTCATGTTAATGAAAAGTAGTAGTGCTTCTTTAAAGATTCATGGGACCTCACAAAATCAATTCTAAGACTTCAAGTTAATGTGATGTTGAGGTCTCAAGAAATTTCTTACAGTGTGTGATCCACTGTAATTCCTTTGTTGCATTTTATCTGATTTATGTTGTTCAATGACCTTGTGTATGCAGTGTCAGTGTGTTTGGGGTCTCAGCTGACTCGATGCAGTGCTCTTACGACAATAGGGGGAACAGCGTCCCGACTATATTGTTGTTGATGCAGGACAGGTTGTACTCACAAGATGGCCTTAAGGTGAGTGAGCCAACATGAGTTCTTGATTTAGACAATGATGATTTGATTTAGTAGTCGAGAGGTGATTGATCGGTGTGTCTGAATGATTTTTGTAGTCGGAAGGGATATTTAGGATAAATCCGGAGAATGGCCAGGAGGAGCATGTGAGGGACCAGCTCAACCGGGGCATTGTGCCTGAGGACATTGATGTCCATTGCCTAGCCGGTTTGATCAAGGCGTGGTTTAGGGAGCTCCCGTCCGGGGTCCTTGACGGGCTTTCTCCAGAGCAGGTGTTGCAATGCAATACGGAGGAGGAGGCAGTCGAGCTTGTCAAGCAGCTGAAACCAACCGAGGGGGCACTGCTCAACTGGGCAGTTGATCTCATGGCTGATGTAGTCGAGCACGAAGAATCCAACAAGATGAATGCCAGAAACATCGCTATGGTCTTCTCCCCAAACATGACTCAGGTGGCTCAGATTACTTTTTATTGGTTTGATGTTTTGGAGAAATCAATGTTAATTGGGTTGCTGATATTATATGGTTGTTTTTGTGCAGATGTCTGATCCATTAACTGCCCTAATGCATGCAGTTCAAGTAATGAACTTGCTGAAGACACTCATCACGAAGACGCTGCGAGAGAGAGACGAGGCGGGCGATGGGGGCTACTCGCCCTCGTCCTCTCTCTCGTCAGAGAGGCAGTCCGACGAGGAGGAGTATGACAGCCAGCAGGAGATGGAGACTAGCTGCGAGTCGGCCTCGGAGGAGGACGAGGAGAGAGACGAAGTCGAGTCGCTGAGCGAGATAGAAGAGTGCTTCTTGAGGCAGCTGAATGAGAACCAGAATGCCAAAAAGGGATTCTGCAAGCAGCTGGAGGGGATCCTGTGCAGAGACCAGGAGAGTGGCTCCTCTCCCTTCAATGCAGATTCTAGCCTCTCCGTGTCGGATAGTCGGGTCGAGAGCTCGTTCTTCAGCACCAGCGATGGAGAAGACTCGAGAATGAGCTCGACTGTTTCCGGACTTAAGATGGCTGCGGAGAACCAACCCTCTGCAGCCATACAAGAACTCCACGACGTTGTCAACGAGGACATGGACATGGATGTGGTCGACAACGTCGGAGAATCTGTAATAATGAAGCAGCTACATGTCCCAGATGCAACTGTTTGATCAATTACAGATTTAGTTATGTTGTGTTAGGAACTAGAATCTTCAGCCATGCCTTGTTATGTAAATTAATTTATGTGGTTATGTTTTAGGAATTGATGAGACATAGATTGGTTTGGTTTTGTTGGTTGTAACTGTATGCCACTGTTCAGTTTAGGTCTGACATAGTGCTCCATTTCTCCCCTTTGCTCCACCAGCAAAGTTTAGATTTTCAGAAAATGAATGATGAATTTGTACCTTATTTCTGACTTTAATTGTTACTCAACAAGTGTATCAACAAGATTCTTCTTGAAATGTGGTAAATTTACTTATACTATCATTCTTGTGTATTCATAGTAATCACCTAACTAAAGTATAAATAGTCATCCTATTTGTTTTTAGTTTTTTTTTTCTGAATTGTGGCATGTGCTGAGTGTTTGTTGCCGTCACTAATTGACTATTACTACCAGTTACATTCAATAATTAATTTTCTGTAACTATTCTTACTTTGATTTGATTTAAATAATTACTTTTAACATAAAGTCTAAGATGGCATATTTTGCATGAGGGACTGACAGTTGTATATTGAAAATAATCACTTTTATATTAAATAATTTTTTAGTGCTCCATCTTAGGATGACCTTGCTCATAATGAATTTAAGAGAAAAATAATTAACACAACTCCCAGGATGCATAAACGAAATGCTTATTTAGTTATCATTGAATGTTTAAACAACAGGTGAATACAATTATGGAACTGAAGAGTAATATTTTCCGCTAAACTAAAAATATATTGACGAATCATTGCAAAAATACCATTAATTTTTTCCATAGCAAAATAAAATAAAATTATATGGCAAGGATGAAGAATAAGCTAATGCTAAATCTGGCAAGACGTAGAAACTTTATGTACAGTTGTTGTGTGAAAATTATAGTACATCTGATAAAGAAAAAAATGTCGATCAAATTTTGGAGATTAATTTCTTTGGAAATTTTTGCAAAGAAATTTCTCGTGCATCCTCCATTAATTAGTATTAGTTGCTTAAAAAATAAGTAATTTGGAAGAATCAAGGGGAAAACAAACAATTTAATTTTCGTTTCCCCAATTTTGCTAAGACGCCAAACACGCCTCCCAGAAGAGCCTATCCCCGTCTCTCTCATTCCTCATCGATTCTTCGCAACCCTTCGCCGGCTCCACCGCCGCGCGACAGCGGCATTGATCGACGACGCCGTCCTCTTCGTCGCTTCCTCCTCCGCCGTCGTCGTCGTCGCCGAAGTAATTATCAAATTGCGCGGCGCGAGTATCCTCGCCGCCGTGAACCGCCTCATAGAGCCGGGCGGAGGAGCTGTAGCTGCACGACTGCGCATCATCCTCCTCCGCCGCCGCCGCGGCGCCGGAATCCTGCTCTTCGGAATCGCCGGTGGCCTCGAACAACATGTAAGCTGATGCATCAAATAACATTCTCCCTTGCTCCATTGTCAAAATCAAAATTCTACACACAAACGCACATGATATATAGAGGAGTAGATGTGATGGTGCGTGTGTGTATTTATATATAGGGGAAATGAAAAGGGGGGTTTTTAGGTAGAGAAGAAAGGTGAGTTGGGCTGTCTTGTTTGACACTTCATAGCTGTGGTGCGTTTACTGTATAGCTAGAGCTAGTTTGGGTAATCTCTCAACCCCGACACCTCTTTCTCTCACTTTACTCCTCTATTTATTTACATTTCACATTGTCACATGGAATTGTCGATTATACATATATTCATAATCAATTTTCTATTTTTATTTTGATACATCTCTAATTTGACCAAACTCATAATACAAGATTCTTCTATTTTATTTACCACCATATCCTATACCAAATTGATACTTTTAATTGTTGTTTATGCAAATAAAATTAGACTATTGGAGTATTACATTTAGGTAATTATTTTGACTGGATTGATACAGGATTTAGCATCTAGATCGAATCACCCAAAAGGTATCAGATGACTATTTTCTATGTCCTATTCGTGTTACATTATTAGATTTATTGTTTTGATCAAATCTACATCCCAATTAATATTTTATCTGTCCCACTCGTGTTATTCAAATTATCCGTTATGTATATGGTAAAACATAAGGAAAAAGTAGTCAGTTACATATTGAATTTCAATACTATAAATATTATATTGTCTAGTTGAATATAACTATATATGCCTAATTAATAGTATAACATGTAAAACCAAAATATAAATTAAGAAAACAGAAACAAGAGTTAAAATGATAGTAACACAAATCTCGAGTGATCACCAAATTTCAAAATAAGTAGTAGTACTACTAAGACTACTTTTCTCTGCAAGAAAAAAAAAACATGAAAAAGGCAGTAGCATTTTAATCGTGATAATAGTACTATTCCTATATGATCCAACATTGGTTACCGATCCAAAATTGAGAATATGCAAGTTGGAATAAAATTAGCTTCCACGAGTTAGATCCGTGTTTTAATTAATTTGTTAATAGTAGTAGCAGTGGTGAAGCCAGAATTTTTACGATGTGGGGCCCAAGTTATAGTTAATAGATATAGGGTTTGTTCGATATAGGTGACGTTGAAAGCTTGAAATAATCAATATTTTTGATTTTTAAGTAAGTATAATGGATGAAAACGAATTTTTTATGATGTTTTAATTTCCACCATAGAAAGTATAAATAATAATATAAAATTTAACAAATACTAGTAGATGAATAGAATAATTTTTTTAATTGTTATTATAAGTATAATGATAGAAGAAAATTATTACAAAGTGACAAAGATTTTGAATTATCATTATTAATAGTGTAAAAGAGAACAAATATTATGCTCTAAAAAATAGAAAGCAAGAGGAAAAATTACACACTATAATGCATAAATAGAAAGAAAAGAGAGAAAAGTTGAATTGAAAGAAGAGGATAATGGGGCAAAGAGGTGTCGAACTCGGAGACGGCGCCTACATCAACTGCGCCGCGCCATTGAAATAACATATAAAGCATAGGTTGCATATATAATACTCCTATATAGGTAGACGATAAATTAAAGCCACTGAGTAGTACTCGTATGTTTGTAATTGTATGCACACATATTATATTAGTAGGAATAGTGCTTATTTATTTTCGAGAGCTATCAGCTGTCGCTACGTGTGCTTGCTTTATTATCTAAAATTTCACGTTACTTTTAATAAAAAAATTTAATGTCTAGTTGATGGCATGGTCTGATGCATTATAGCTTCTAGAAGGATTTCGTTTCATACGATACGACCAAAGCCTTCGGTTTCATAATTCATACACTGCTATGCCCCATCTTCTTCTAGAAGGAATTGGAGGCGGGTGGACCCTACTTTTCTTTTCGACGTGTTCTACACAAATGCTTAATGTGGCCATTTTTTCCATTAATCCATCCAAAATAAATAAACAAAACAGATCGATATCATGATACTTATGTCTAAAATTGGATAAATTAATTTATAAAGCGTTGCTTTTTATCTCATAATATCGTTGAAACTAATAGTAATACTAGCTCCATGCCAATTTTTAAAGATGTGATTTCTATATGGACATATATATACTTTCAATTAATAATTATAACTGAATAATACTCCATGACAACATATTTTGTTCAAATGATAAAATGTCATGTGATCAGTAGTTGGTGTCACTAATATAGGCAATATTGATTCTTGTTGGATTAATAGCAACGAGTGTTGTGACAACAAAGTGATCAAATATCAATGGAATGGTTGTTGATGGTATTTTTGGTTGACTGTTTTCTGATGGTGATGTTATATAAATTGTGGATACTACGAGTTTTTTTTTTTTTTTTGCTATAAATCGTCAACCAAAATCATTTTTTGTGTAACAAGGTGTACTCTAATTTTATTCATTGTTGTGTGAAAAACATAACAGAAGGAGAAATGAAATAAATGTGAGAGTTATTTCCTAAGTTACTGGAAAATTGTATTCCTTTGAAATATTTATTCTTTGATTTGTAGTTTAACTTAGACTATTATTTTCTTCATTCAATTTTCAATATATAGAATATTAAATTAAGTTCGTGGAGCGCGTCTGGACTCTATTTGAATTAGTCAATTTAAGACTAATTAGAGCCCTGATAATCTTACAATAGCATCGCTTCATTATTAATATAGTAATTATCTTTTTTTTTTCTTTTGGTTTATCATTGCAGGTGACGGTCGCATTCAGATGCTGTAACACTCTTGTCTTAAACCAAAACCTCAATTTGCGGCGCTGGACACGTGACCACATGCATATCTATCTCCATTACAAATTCGTGTAAAACCTACATAGAGTAAAAATGAATATCAAAAATTCAAACATATACTCCCTCCTTTCCGGACTACTTGCACTTATTTTCTTTCTGGGCGTCTCAAGTTATTTGCACTCTTTCCATTTTTAGTAAAAATTACCATCTACAGCCGCAATAGTTGACTTTGCTATACACTCATTCCTTAATCTCCGTGCCGAAAAGGAAATGTGCGAGTAGTCCGAGACGGAGAGAGCAGTAAATTTAAATTAACAATTTCACTCTAGCATTTATTTTTGACTGCTGAGTCCTGACATTTTCGGTGAATAGACGATAGGTCCACACCCATATTCATTTTTTCCAATTAATTGACATGTTTCGATATTTCCACCCATATTCAATTTTTATATTACTACTTGACATTTTCCACATGTGTTTTTTTTCCTTCGTGCTAGGTAGCACCACACTTTTCGTGAACGAACGAACATGAGAATAAAACAACATTTTCAAGAAAACGAATAAAATATTATACTACATACACAATTTATAATCTTTTATATATTGGGAGTTTTTGAAAGGTTAAGAATCCTAAGGTATAAAATAATTTTTCTAATTTTAATATTTTTGAAATAATTTACTGATTACAACCTAGATTTTTACTTTATTTTAGAAGTGAGCTGATAATTTTTATATCATTCTTTAGTTGTACTCTTATTTTATAATTTATTGTTATGTTGTTAGAATATTTGATTATAATTAAGAATAAATAATTAAAATAATTTTATCATTCTCACAGTTTTCTGATTTTTCTTCTTCACCTCCAAAAGCCACAGATTTTTTTCTCTAGCTCATCAAATAATTTCTCAAATCAGTATTAATTCATAATTAGTGCTCCCAATTAATATCTACTCCATTAGTTACTCATACGAAAATAAAGATAATACTCCCTTCATCCCACTCTAAGAGAAGCATATCTAATTCAACACGAGATTTTATGTAGTGTTGTTTTATGAGTAAAGTGGATAGATAAAATAAGAAATATAGAAACAGTAAAGAAAGCGAGATTTCTATATTTAGAAAAGAGTGAGATCCCAAAAAGAATATGTGTTACTTAGAGTGTGAGAGTATTCATTTATCAAATTAAATTAACTTTATACAATACTACATCCGTCGTTGAAAAATACTTAGAAACTTTTGAAACGACATGGATTTTAATATACAATTGGTAAAGTAAGAGTGAATTATAAGTAAAATAAGAGAGATGAAGAAAAAAAATGAGTAAAGTAAAAGAGATGAAGGAAAAAGTAGTGGAAGTAGTGTTAGTGAATTGTGAGTCCAATTCCTAAAATTGAAAATTTTAAAAATTTCTATTTATAAGAGACGGATCAAAAGAGGTAATACTCTACTACTAGCTCGTGTTCTTTCATGTTATTACATTGTTAAAACTCTTAATTCCTCTATATAAGTGTGGATAACACTCCCTCTTATAAGGCCTTTTAAGGGGTGAGTGACTCATTTCTAATATATATCAATACCATTGTTGGCGCCTGGCAACAAAACACAGTTTAAATTTTGTAGCGAAATGACACGATTACCCATCCACAATGAGTCAAGAAAAGCATAATCTCTTAGACAAAATAAGGAATCACTACTAAAATGTGTAACTTTCTTGACCTAATTTAATTTTTACGTCTACAATTACCGCAATTTCAACTATGAATTTCACGATGATCTCGGGAAGTTTCTCAACTGGAAACATAGATATGAGCCATTTCTCCAAACAAAATATATTAGGAATGTAAAATAAAGTATGTATATTTAGTTTGTCATTTGATTGGATGTTTTAATATTTGATTATTTTCAATAAATTGCATTGATAAAAATTATGTTGTATTTTAAGTAGGACAAGGAAAATATAAGTAGATAGTGAAATAGTACTAATTTATGTCACTTGTGAGGTCAAGTTTTCCTTAATTATTACAGTGCTCTCTAATTACGCGTTTCAAAGTCGTGTTAATAAATTTTGCCATGCTGAAGTGGATAGGAGTCAACTAACTTGTGAAACGGGCATTCAATTTAGTAATTAATTTTTGATTATGAAGTATCCAGTCAAATTTATTCATTTATTGCTAAAAAATTACACTAGAAAAAGTGTGGTATAGCTATTTAATTCACACCCAACCCCAACCCCAACCCCAACCCCAACCCACTCACGAAAAAAATCTTACTACAAAAAAAGAAGAAAGAGAAAAGACATGTGTGGAAAATCTAAATTATTATTTGAGGACTTTCAAATCTGTTATATTCAGCACACAGAATTGAAACTTGAAAATTAAAGCTACCTAGCTTGTTAAATTTCCATGTTCAGAAAATTCAAGGAAAATTCAATCATTACTTCTAGATGGGAAGAAGGAACTCAGATTCTAATTCAGATAATTCACTCCCATAAATATGATGAATGTCACTAAGAGTATAAAGAATGTCATGAGGGATTGGTAAAAATTGTAAAATAATAGTCTGGATTAGAATGTGAAAATTAATACTAGTAAGTAGTAATAGAACATGAGAAAGTCTAAAAAGATGACAAAATTAATTTAGATGTAATATACTATTTGTGAGCAGACAAAAAACACAAAATTGTTTATAGTTTATGGTGGTTGAGACAGCCAGAGTAGACTTGGTTATTTTTAATGTTGGATTTGGATAAACAATAAGAGCGGCGAGCAGCGTAAGCTGGAGGGTGTTTGCATTTCATTATTAAATGCTGCAACATGATTAGAGTATAATATAGGTGGTGCGGTCCAGGACTCATAAATTGAATGTGTTATAAACAAAAAATATAAATCAATAGAAAGAAAATCAACTAAAATAAAATCCAGTTCAATAAAAAGTGATTTATCAGAAATCATTTTGACCTATACTAACTCAAAAGTACAAAGTCATTACAAAAGACAAGAAAATGGATTACAAAAACTGAGGAACGAAAGAATCAACGATGATGAGCTTTCTTGAACTCGACAACTGACCAAAATGTACAATATGACAAGCATAACCCAACTGTGACAAGATGGAATTAATTTCTCCATGTCTTGACTCAATGTGGACATGTCAGGAATGTGAAAACGAACAATCACCTAATATCTAACGCCTTCAAACCAAACAAAAGCTAGTAGTAGTATTTAGAGATTCAGACTTACATAATTGTGAATTAGGCTTGGCTATCTATGTAGGACTCCGAGGAATCTCGACATTCCCATAACTTTTCAAATAGAAAACAGTAGTAAAAATAATAGGAGTAGTAGAACAAATGAGCCAACCAGTCCACCATACTTAAAAGGACAAACTAATTTCTCTTATAAATGGTGATCATGTAAAGATAATAGAGCCCAAAATGCTTACCGTAATATCTCAGCGCAGCCAGACATGCTCTGATAAATTAGTTCAGTTCTTACCTTGAAAAGCAAACTAGTCAATGACATGTGCAACAAATATAGGGCAGTAGTATGTTTCATTACATATAGCAAGTTTCATACAACCTGGTGGTTGTCGATATCAGGGACTGGATACAGATATATATTAAGAATACTTGTATTACTATAACATTCAAAGACACTCCATATGATGAGACTGCACATGGTGGAGACAATGCATTAAATTGTGATGAAAATAATTAACTCGGTCCTACATAACTTATGTATAGAAACATTGCAAAAAGGTGCACATATTTCAGTTACTAGCCAAGATAAAAGACATGCATCCATAAATAACCCAAGAGCTGATTAAAGTCACATTACTTAGCTTCACAATAGGACGAGAATCACAAGGCACCACCTGAGGAACTTTTCAGATCCTGCAGTCACACAAAAAAACTTAGATACTCAACCTTACACTAATGCCTGCAAGCCAGAAAGAAAATGCATGTGGTTTAACAAGCAAGCAGTGCCCAATCACATTAATTGACACATCAACATTTCTCTGAGTAATATTCAGACAAGAGACTTGAGGGTTGAGGCAGATTTTTACACCACTAACTGAAAATCTAAAGCATTTTAGAGGTGACTGCCCACCATTATGGAAGCTGGGGAGAGAACAGTTTCAAAGATTCAGTATACTATTTGTGAAATGCAAACGTAAATACAAAATGATCAAATCTTTTCACAGAGAAATTGTACAAAAAAAAATCTTGGAACAACAATTAATAAACTTAAAATGTAATGTCTAATTATTATCCATGTTACAGTCTGCTACAAGTACAATGGCATAAGTAAATGAAGAACTACAAGTGTCTTGAACTTCAATCCAGAAGGATGGACAATATTGCGTCTGACTGTGGAATGTCTTGCGTCCACCCCCAGTCACTTGAATTGCATCCATAACTTAACTTAAAGTTAGTAATGTTTTCTTTTGCTTATTATCTCTCTTAAGTTGAACCTTCAATTTCTTACCACCTAATTGAAATCCATTCATCATATTAATGGCATTCTGTGCTGCCACTGGTGTATCATAACTAACAAATCCTGGAGAGAAGCCGATAGAAAGGTTAATACATGTAGTAATTGCACCGGATTAACAATAACGCAGGAATAATCATACCAAAACACTTGGTAACCCCAGTTGCTTTGTTGACAAAAACCTTGGAGCTCAGTACCCTACCAAAATGCTGAAAGGCGCTTGCAAGCTCATCATCACCTAATTCTTGAGGAATGTGGTAAATAAACAAATTCGCTCCAGGTGGACCTGCTTTCAAAGAGAATTGCTCACACCTTTAGTATTAGACACATAAATATACAAAAAAATGCTAGTCTAGCAGTTTCAGCAACCTTCATTAATCTGTCTCCCTAAGTTAGCGCTGACAGTTGATGATGCTGCGGATTGAGTATCTGCAGTAGATGGTGATAGAGAACCAGATGAATCACCCAGTGGGCGATTGCTAATCATTCCTCCAGGATAAGTTAAGGGATATTGAACCCCATGTACAGCTGGATAAGCAGATCCTACATAATTAGGTGCGAATAGTTTCTTGGAGCCATTCCAGATAAAAGATCAGGTGTTACTCCACGTATAGCATTTCCTAGGTTTAACGGTGAGATAAGATTGTGGTAGGCATGCTGATTCTGCAATGGCGGTAGGCGATAGTGCATGAGACCATAAGTCCCAGGAGTCTACAAAGGCGAGCAGAAACTAATATAAATATACCTTCAACATCAACCAGCAATATCAAAGTGTGAAAAAGTATGCACCTTGAAGGTGGTTAGCAACATCAAAGGGTAGTATGGGTCCACCTTGAAGGTAGTTACAATAAATGGAAAGTGCATAATTTTGTACATTGTGGACATACTAACATGGTAAAAAGTACTCCTGTCTATTCTTAGTGAACAAAGGGAGCATAAACCTTAAAAGGCTATATCTTATACTATAAAATATGCAAATTATTCATCAATTATAAACTGAACAAACCTGAAAACCATATCCATTATATGGAGGCATATAGCCCATCAGCAAAGCACCATATAAATGTTGCCTGGAGTCATCTGGATATGGCACATTAGATGCAAAGGATAGAGCTTTCTGCGCTCTCCTTGCCTGTCTTTCCTTTTCTGTATCGGCCCACTTGACCACCAGTGGAACAGTTGAACCCTATTACAGACACTTATACTAGTAATGCTAAAAAACTCAGTATATCTAATCTATAAGGATTACCTGAAATTTACAAATTTTGCTAAATAATGATATCAAAAATCACACAATTTTGGAGTCTGAATTACACACCTATATAAATAGTTCATTTTGTTCCTAGTTTGTTCCTATTACTAAAACACCTATTAAGCACGAGCATGTTGAAATAGATGTGCAACCTTAAAGATAAGAGAAGAAACTCATAGAATAGGTTAACGGATAACTTTCACACATTACAAGTGCATAGACTAAGTGTTAAATTGGCCCACACCTCAATCTTATGCTTCCCATTGAGGGCTTCAATAGCTGCAAGCGCTTGTTCTTTTGTCTCAAACTTCAGAAAAGCACAACCTATAGTAAGAAGAATGATTGGCAGGATTTAATTAGAACAGTGATAACCGCTGTACTATATGCAGTTCTGCAAAAACTGACTAAGGAAAACCAAGCATAAGGCAAAGAAAACAAAAAAAACTTAACCTTTGCTGGTTTGTTGATAACCTCTAACAAGTTGTAATTCTTTTATTGTCCCATAATTTGAAAATAGTGCAGAGACCTCAGCATCAGAAAGATTTTTAGGAAGCATACCGATAAAGATTTTGTGCTCTGATATTTTGGCAAAAAATATAGTGAAATCAATTCTACAAATAGAAACAACAGCATTAGGGGAAAAACATATGAATAACTAAAAGAAAATAGTTGCATGATAATTTACAAGACACGTTATAAAACATAATAATACGAGTTTGAAATTATATAACACGTAGCCTTTCCAACTAGCCATCAGCATACTTCACTTGCAACAGGCTAGATGCCTGAATTGGAAAAACACAGAACATGTGGCTTTTATATCAGATATAGAACACTGATAGATATGAACAAGATCTCTCACGTGAAAGAATGGTTCAGGTTAAACATGCCTATCCAGAACCTTTTCTAAATTTTGACAATTGCAATATGAAGCAAACCCTAAAACCCACAGTAATAGCCAGCTATAGCACTTATTTCCTCTTGTTATTCTTCATGATGATCAACTTACTCTAAAGTTTACTTAAGTATATTATCTACTATGAGGGGAGCAAACCCTGGGAAACTTTTATATACTGAGTTCGAAGTTAACTTACGAAATAAAATCAACTTCGGAAAGGGGAATTCTAAGGACCTTAAAGATCATGATGTTGAGTAGTTTTTTTTCTACCCATAGATCAACCCTGACGGCTAGTTCAAGAAAGATGCAATGCCACCCACTGCCATGATAATATGACAAAGAGTTCAGTAGATGATGTGAATTTTTATAGATTTGTTTTCTTTTTCAGTTTCGAAAACACATGAGAGATAGAACCACCTGAGCCAATTCACAACCTACAGTTTACTAGTATTTGATACCCCTGCCAAATATTCTCTTCAACATCATATTGCATCTGATTCCTCCCATATTAGTGAGTGTACAATTTTGGCTGAACATAACATCCAATCAGGACAAGAAGGGGGCAACGTCTACTTCAGTAATTTACCAACAAATGTAAACTTGTTGAAACTATATGTATGAAGAGGACAATGTAAGAGATGGGAAAAGAAAGGGCAGACACCAAAATTAAGGCTATGATATACAAAGTCTGCACCGTTTGCATCTTATTGCTTTTAAGTTGAAGTCAAGAGAACTAGAATAAAGCAAATTAACATTAATGACAAAATGTGAAACTTGAAATAGAAACTCAAGCAGCTTGAAAACTGGGTAGTAAACTGACACAAGGACTTGTGTGACAAAATCCTGAAAGTTCTACCGATACAGTCCGGTTCAGCAATATGTATAGCCAAAAGTAGAAGTTAACATTAACAGAAAGTAGACATCATGTACTTTAATTGAATCTAGCAGTGTAATCAATGTAGTACTATCATAATAGAAACATCCATAATCAGATAAAACACACAAAATGTGAGGCATTGACAGATTTCCAACTATCATCGATCATAAAGCATAATCAGAAAATTGAATCGTAATTTCCTAATTATATCAAGTGCCATTATCATTCCACGTAAATCAGAATTAATGCAATCTAGAGACAAACAAGTAGGCAGCAGACAATAACACTAACCCCAGGCAGCGTCTTCTTATTATGGCACTCTTCTATTAAAAAGAAAATAAAGTATTGATGCACACCATGCCAGTCAACGGGCCTCTTTGGCCAACTAGCTGCATTTGCAGCCTGACCTTCAGAACATCTGTATTCCAACATATACTAAGTCACTTCATTTCCCAAAAAATAAGATAAACAAAAAAGGGGGAAACAATGAGTTAGACTTGGCCAGCTAACTGATGGCCAATCAAATCTCAATTTAGGACCCAATTTAAAGTTCTATGTACATGATCTATCAATTGGCTTTGGTTTTTTATGAATCTTACTATCATTTAATCATCTGCCATAAATCTAAGGAAAAGGCACTCATAGCAAAGTTACAGCGTCTGACTGAATGCTGTGGGTTAAGAACCAAATTATCAACCTACTCACGAAAAGCTCCGTGTTACACTAATCACAAATCCAATTTGATAGCTTTACAAACACTCTCCGAAGCAAGAGACACCAAACACTCCCCAAATTCTCAACACTAGTTATCTTTATCAGAAAAATAAAAGGAAAGGTATCAGTATCATCCGCAAAGATTTAGCATATGATAGGTGCTAAACAGAGAAAGAAATAACCTAAAGGATGGGTAATTCCGGTTGCAGTAGCAACAGACATTCCACTCGTGCTAAAAAAAACATCGGATGAGGACACTCCCCATTTTGCTTTCATTGATCCTACAACCATCATCCAATCTAAAAATCAGAAATTAACTTATAAACTAAAATCGACGTAAACAATCAGCAGAAACATGCCGATAAACAATTGGGCCCAACATTATGAACCATTTGCATAAACAATAGGAATTACAACTTGTACACACACATTACTTTCAATCAATTAACAGAAAAAATTAACGCAGATTTACCAGCGGAGGAGGACGAGGAGTTCGTCATAGGCAATTTCGAGAGATTCTCTCTCTGACCGACTGTATTTCCGCAGAGCGAAATGATTGAAAGCTGAAGCGTTATTTTTAAGAAGATGAGGAAAGCAACATTGCTGTTGATGGGCTTCTTTTGTCTTGGTAGTATTTTTTCTACTTTTTGAGGCGATATTTAATTTTGCGACGATGTAAGTAAGCTTAGTCTTGCTTAATTAATTAAAATAAATATTGAATGATTAGTAGTTCAAATAAATTTATAATTAGTTAATCTAAAAAAATGAATGGTAAATAAAATTTTACTATTTCTTTTTCTATTAGTATTCATATCAGCTGAAAGAAGCACACTGCAATTGATTAATTAGCCTGAATTTATATTGTAGATATCCTACTTATTAAACGTGGCTTATAAGAAAATTGCGAATATATTGTTCTGTTTTGAGACTGCACTTGTTGCTTTAAATTTTTATCAAGGAAATGCACTTGATCAAACAATGCGTGATTCGCACTAATTTTTACGAATAAATGACAAATTAAAAATATATATATATATCCACTATTTATCATACACTGGAGCAAACGTTCTTACTTACATTGCATAATATTAAAGTTGATAGACAGATAATATGATACAGTACTAGATAAACAATAGACAGTTACCAATTTGTGGTGTACAAAAAGTGATTTTTGTTACAAGCCTCAAATAAATTGAATCTTCAATTGTTGAAAAGCAAGTATGCCCATCTCACCTCTTGAGTATGCACCATGAATGGCCGGGGAAAACGCATTTTTCGTGGTTCACAGCGCCTTCAATCCAATCCCACGGAGCTGCTCGCATCGAATGAAGGTGATCGTTGTTTGAGGGCCAACTCTCGTGAACGATGCAAACGCCCTTGTTAAAAAACAAGAGAGTTAAGTTAACAAACCGCATTGGTGCAAGATTTTACAGAATGCAAAACAGTTTCTCACCCTTTGTACAAGCCTCGAGGGCATTCTTTT
This sequence comes from Salvia splendens, assembly GCF_004379255.2. NCBI lineage: Eukaryota > Viridiplantae > Streptophyta > Magnoliopsida > Lamiales > Lamiaceae > Salvia > Salvia splendens. The sequence goes on from NC_056033.1 coordinate 445,612, forward strand.
CTCAGAAGCTGAAACCACTCACACATATAGATGTCATTACTTTGCATGAATACTACAATGATGCAAAGTAATAAAAAAGGTAAGAGCCTGATAAGCACAGTCAAGGCCATTTTTATAGTTTCCAACAAGTTTGGACTCTCGTTGCAGCATAAGCACTGTTCAATGTTAGGAGTAAGAAACAGCAGAGAGTTGTTCAATGTAAAGCATCAACAGTTGAGGTATTGTAAGTTGTAACTAACTAGTATATACTACAAGCATGATTGTGTTAGGTAAGTGGAGTTTACATGAGATGCAGATAGAATCCATTCTCGAGTGAAGTCCATCTCATGACTAGCTGAAATTTAAGTTGACAAAGTTACTTATGAAAGCAAGAGAATGGAGTAAATAGGGCAGAAACAGGCCTCAACCCTCTTGGTTTCATCATACGTAGCAAGCTGTGAGGCGGTGAAGACAGCAGCGCGTGTCATCTCAGGGCCAGCCCCTTTCCAGAAGCCGGTCAACCCCTCGTCTGCAGCCATCTTCCGCAGCTCCTGCAACTGACCTTTAGTGATCAGTCTCTCCATCTGCATCCGCACCTAAAAACACAAAGTTTGGAGAGGTAGTGAGGAAAAGAGTAAAGAGTTGAAGATCCATGAAAAGTAGTAGTACCTTCAAGACTTCGACCGGATTGGTGACTGCGGTTGCAAGAGCACCAGAGAAGGCTCCAATGACTATCTTGGTGAAGATATTGGGGGAGCCCAAGGCCATCTCAGAGAGGCGCAGTGATGGTTCGTATAAGCCTAAACGAAGACCTCCGTAGAAAACTGACCTCACTAGCCCAGGTGTCAATCCCATATACAAGGCCCTCAATCCTTCATTTTTTACCAAGTTTATGCCAACTTGTGTCTGCACACAAGAAAATGGACTCTCCATGAAAGTATTAGCTGACTAAGAAACTTATTTTTCTGTTGAAAAAGGATACATACATATGCATACATACCATGCTGATCAAAGGGCCTCTTTGGCCAACCATTTGCATTTGCAGCCTAACCTTTAGAAGATCTATAAACCAAAATTACATAAAAATTGGATCTTTGAGAAGAAGAAGAAAGAAAATACAGTAAAATGACGTAGAGGATGAGTGACGGGGGAAGCAGCAGCGACGGCGGCTCCGCTGGTGCCAAAATGATAAAAAAGCATGGGATGGGGAGGCTACCCATGTTGCTTTATCTGATCATACAATTCAACAAGAGAAAAGTGTGCACATGTAGTAGATGGTTGAATTACCAGAGGAGGTGTCAGCCACAGGCAATTTGAGAGCCTTTCAAGGAGAAGAATAGCAGCAAAACGTTTCCAGTTATTAAATGCATTTAATTATAATGGTAATGGGTGAGCAAGGTCCACCCCACAGTTATGGAATTGTAAGCTCACTTATTTCTGTAGCAAGAGTCGATCATTCAAGTTTAAAAAGGTACAGGTAGTATGTCCCAGGATAAAGAGGCAGTTACTTCTTTTTTCAAATTTCTCACAACTATCAAGATTCACGTGAAATCGTGAATATGCCCATGCGGATCAAAATTCAAACACTGCTTGTGAGATTCCAACAAATATTGTTTTGTTTATAAATTAATACTACTTACTCCTTTCTTATTGCAATAGTTAAGAGAATCTTAATTCGCATCAATGACGTGGGAAAAAGAATCTTCCAAATACACATCCACTTTTCTTAACTTAATTCTATATCCAACTGCAGTCTGCAGAATTTAATTTCAGCCAAATTTCATAGCTCTGCTTATTCACATTCTATCAACTTTAATATCAACAGCATACTCGACGAACCCTAAATTATTAGTAAATTACATGCTAGGTTTCTCAATCAATAATACAAACATCGAATAGCCAAAACCATCAAACTAAGTAGCGTGAAAAATAGCAGCAATCCAGGCAAATAAATTAGTACGCACCTTTGCTTGGGAACAAGTTTGAATGCACAATTGGTACTCATGAGAGAGAGAGAGAGAGAAATGGCTCTTTCTTTCACCTCTCTTCTATTTGGAGTCTTCATATTCATTGTGCTGCCGCCTGCACATACAATCTTACGCCGTCTCTCGATTAGTCCTCGATCACCCACCAAATCCTAATTTGGAAACTCGCACTCACAACAATATTTGAAATTGTATTCTCTTGGTTCTATCTTTTTATGTTGGTTTATCATATTAACTGATTCTTTAAATTTTTATCATTAAAAATACATATTGGATTCATATGTTTTAAATTTTATAGTTTACATATACTATTATTCAATCACTAGTTTATGTGATTGCATAATACTGGAGTACTACATTAGTACAGTATAACATATGTTTAGTTGATGCTTACTTTGTTATGAGGATTGGGGCAAAACTGCACAATCAGTCAAGCTCGGTGTTAGCCGAGCTTAATCGTGCGCGGCAGGGACTGATATACTGTTAGGTGATTGATTGCAGCTCGGTGTTAGCCGAGCTTAATCGTGCTCGGTGATTAGCCGAGCTTAATCGTGCTCGGTGATTAGCCGAGCTTGCTGGTGCTCGGTATTAGCCGAACTTAGTCGAGTTCGGTGTTGGCCGAACTTAGTCGAGTTCGGTGTTGGCCGTTGTTATTAACTGATGCATAGACAAACGTGAGCCGTCGGATGCGATTAGTTAGTTAGCTTAAATGACAGCCGTTGGATTTGTTTTGGTTGTTAGATTAGTGTTATATAGAGTGAATAACCGAGCTGTGCAAGCGGAGTGAGAGAAAGATTTTTCATCCATCAGTTTGTAATCCTCCACAAGAAATTGAATACAAGATTTCCATTAATTCTCCGAGAGTTGTTCTTAGCTTTATTCATTTTCATATCGAGTGTTTGTTCTTCTTGTTCCGGAATCGATCTTGTTGTGATAGCAAGATTGAGTCGCGTATTTGCTACCATTACAAATTGGCGCCGTCTGTGGGAAAAACGAAGAAGGACGACGCATTCAACAATGTCTACCACGAAGTTCGACGTTGAGCGGTTCACCGGCGAAAATGATTTCGGCCTGTGGAGATTGAAAATGAAAGCTGTTCTTATGCAGCAAGGAGTCTGGGATTATGTCAAATCCAAGGCGGATGAGAAGGAGATTCAAGGAATGGATGCGGCGAAATCTCAAGAACTGGAATACAAGGCGTATAGCTCGATTGTCTTGTGCCTCAGCGATAGAGTCTTGAGGGAGGTTCAAAAGGAAGATGATGCCGCAGGAGTTTGGGAGAAGTTAGAGAAAATCTATATGGAGAAGTCGATCTCAAATAGATTGCATCTCAAACAAAGGTTATTCAATTTCAAGTTTTCTGACTCCAAGAACTTAGCAGATCAATTAGAAGATTTTCGCAAGTGCATAGATGATCTTGAGAGTGTGGATGATGCCATGAAAGATGAGGATAAAGCTTTGATGTTATTGAATGCTCTGCCTCAGAGTTTTGAGCAATTCAAAGACTCAATACTTCTTGGAAGGGATTCGAAGGTGACTTTAGAGGAGGTATATTCTGCATTAAAGCTGAAGGGAATGCAGAAATCTGTCAGCAAGCAAATCGATCAAGCTGCTGAAAGCCTTAATGTGAAGACTGCATCAAAGAAACAATTCAAATTCAAGAAACCCTCATCTGATAAATGGAGACCACGGGGTGCGAAGGAAGGTGATCAGAAGGAGTCAAGAAGTTGTTTTTGGTGTAAGAAACCAGGACACATCAAGCAAAATTGCTTTGCTTGGAAGAAAAGACAAGCTGAAAATCACAAAGCAGATGGTACAGCAGCTATCACTGAGGAAATTGAAGAGGCAAGAGCTCTCAATGTGGTGGAGGATAGTCCATTATCAAGGCTGTGGATCATGGATTCAGGTTGCAGTTTCCATATGTCCTCCAACCTTGACTGGTTCCAAGATTTAAAGGAATCTGAAGGCTCGGTGTTGCTAGGAGATGATCATGTGTGTGATGTAAGGGGTGTTGGGAACATATGCTTGAGGATGGAAGATGGATCACTGCGAAAGCTTACTGATGTAAGGTACATCCCATCCATCAAGAGAAATTTGATCTCATTGGGACTTCTTGAGAAGATAGGTTATAAATTGACCCTTTATGGTGGAGAAATGCTTGTTACAAAGGATGGCCAGACGATTATGAGAGCTATCAGAAGTAATGTACTCTATTATCTACAAGCTGAGCCTATTGATGGTTCTGCAAATTCAACTCAACAAACCATCAATTGGCATACAAGGCTCGGGCATGTAGGAGTTGCTGGGATGATGCAGTTGGTGAAACAAGGCATAATTCAGATGTCTGAGTCTGATGTACAAAGACACATTGGATCTTGTGAGGAGTGCATACTTGGTAAGAGCAAAAAACTGCCATATGGAGTGGGCAAGCACACATCGAAAGAGCCTCTCCAATATGTTCACAGTGACATATGGGGACCTGCACCAGTGAATAGCCTTGGAGGAGGCAGGTATTTCTTATCCTTTGTTGATGATTTTTCAAGGAAGGTTTGGATAGTAATAATGAAAGACAAGTCAGAAACATTCCAGAGGTTTCAAGAATGGTGTGTAGGTGTTGAGTTGGAGAAAGGAAAGCCATTGAGGTGTCTTAGGACTGACAACGGGCTTGAGTTCTTGTCCCATGAATTTGATGGATTCTGTAAAGATAAGGGGATAAAGAGGCACAGAACAGTCCCTCACAACCCACAACAAAATGGGGTTGCTGAGAGGATCAATAGAACCATTCTTGAAAGGGTGAGGTGCATGTTAATAGCGTCTGGAATGTCTAAACCATTTTGGGGTGAAGCAGCCTCTACTGCTGTTGTTTTGATCAATAAATGTCCTTCAGCTGCCATTGAAAATCAGACCCCAGACAGCAAATGGTATGGATCTTATGGGGATTATTCAAAACTGAGGCCATTTGGGTGTAGAGCTTATGCTCACATAAAGCAAGGTAAATTGGAACCTAGAGCTCTCAGGTGTGTAATGATTGGGTATCAGATGGGAGTCAGTGGGTACAGGCTGTGGTGCTGTGAGGAAGGAAACAAGAAAGTGGTGGTTAGCAGAGATGTGATCTTCAAAGAATCTGAAATGCCTTTCCTCAACAAGGATAATCAGAAAGTTCATTTTGAGGTGGAGAACCAGAGAGTAACTACAGATGTAACTCAGACTGATCTAAATGCTACATCTGATGTCAGTGGTGGTGGAGCTTCTGGAATGCAAGCTGAAATCAGAACACCAGAGAGAGTGATTGCTAGAAACAGAGCAAAGAGGAATATTAAGCTCCCTTCTAGATTTAATGATTATGACATGATGCACTATGCACTGGCAGTGGCTGAACAGATGGATTACCATGAACCTTCATCTTATAAAGAAGCAATCAGAAGCCCTGAAAAGGATCAGTGGTTGTTAGCTATGCAAGAGGAGATTGATAGCTTGTATAAAAACCACACATGGATCTTGGTACTGAGGCCTACTGATCAGAAAATAGTAGGGTGCAAATGGATTTACAAAAAGAAGGTTGAGGCCTTCAACAACAACCATATCAGGTTCAAAGCAAGGTTGGTGGCTAAGGGGTTCACACAGAGGGAGGGTGTGGATTACAATGAAATTTTCTCACCTGTTGTCAAACACAGCTCCATCAGGCTATTACTTGCTATAGTTGCTCAAAGAGATTGGGAATTGCAACAACTTGATGTTAAAACTGCTTTTCTCCATGGTGAACTTGAAGAAAAAATATACATGGAGCAACCACCTGGTTTTGTGAAGCCAGGAGATGAAAAGAAAGTGTGTTTGCTAAAAAGAAGTCTCTATGGTCTAAAACAAAGCTCAAGGCAGTGGTACCTGAGGTTCAATGTGTTCATGCAGAAGATTGGGTTTGAAAAATCTTTGTATGATCACTGTGTGTTCATCAAGAGAAGAGGTGGAGTTGCTGTAGCATATCTACTGTTATATGTAGATGATATGCTGATCTCTGCAGAGCATAAGGAAGAGGTGGAGTTAGTGAAGGCTGATCTGAAATCTGAATTCGATATGAAAGATCTTGGTGATGCCAAGAAGATTCTTGGGATGGAAATTATCAGAGATAGAGATCACAAGCAGATATGGCTGACTCAAAGGGATTATATCAGTAGTGTGATCAAGAAATTCCAGATGGATCATAGCAAACCAGTGAGCATGCCCCTGAGTTCACAGTTCAAGCTCAGCAGCAATCAAAGCCCTAAAGATGATGAACAGAGAAGAGAAATGGATAAGGTCCCATATGCAAACATAGTGGGGAGTATCATGTACACCATGGTGTGTACAAGGCCAGATATCAGCCAGGCAATAAGTGTTGTGAGCAGGTACATGGCTGATCCGGGTATACAGCATTGGCAAGCTTTAAAATGGATATTAAGGTATCTCAATGGCACTCGGGATTATGGCATACTGTTTGATGGAAGTAAGAATTTTGATACACAGCCTCTATTGGGATATTGTGATTCTGATTTTGCAACTAACATTGACACAAGGAAGTCCCAATCCGGCTATGTTTTCTGCATGTATGGAGCTGCTGTAAGTTGGAGATCGAGTTTGCAATCTGTGGTGGCACTCTCAACAACTGAGGCAGAATATATTTCCATGGCTGAGGCTGTAAAGGAGAGCATGTGGCTGAAAGGAATCTGCTCGGATTTTGGAGTCGATCAAGAAGCTGTGACTGTATTATGTGATTCAAATAGTGCCATATGTCTATCAAAACATCAGACATTCCATGAGAGGAGCAAGCATGTGGATGTTAAGCTTCATTTTGTGAGGGATGAAGTTGAAAAGGGCTCAGTAAAGATTGAGAAAGTAGCTACTGAGCACAATGCTGCTGATATGCTAACAAAGGTGTTACCCGGACTTAAGTTGAAGTATTGCATGGATTTGGTGAATCTGATTCAGCTGGAGTGATTGTGGAAGATGGATATGCTCTGTGGATTGTCCAGTTGTGTCCCAAGGTGGAGATTTGTTATGAGGATTGGGGCAAAACTGCACAATCAGTCAAGCTCGGTGTTAGCCGAGCTTAATCGTGCGCGGCAGGGACTGATATACTGTTAGGTGATTGATTGCAGCTCGGTGTTAGCCGAGCTTAATCGTGCTCGGTGATTAGCCGAGCTTAATCGTGCTCGGTGATTAGCCGAGCTTGCTGGTGCTCGGTATTAGCCGAACTTAGTCGAGTTCGGTGTTGGCCGAACTTAGTCGAGTTCGGTGTTGGCCGTTGTTATTAACTGATGCATAGACAAACGTGAGCCGTCGGATGCGATTAGTTAGTTAGCTTAAATGACAGCCGTTGGATTTGTTTTGGTTGTTAGATTAGTGTTATATAGAGTGAATAACCGAGCTGTGCAAGCGGAGTGAGAGAAAGATTTTTCATCCATCAGTTTGTAATCCTCCACAAGAAATTGAATACAAGATTTCCATTAATTCTCCGAGAGTTGTTCTTAGCTTTATTCATTTTCATATCGAGTGTTTGTTCTTCTTGTTCCGGAATCGATCTTGTTGTGATAGCAAGATTGAGTCGCGTATTTGCTAACATTACATACTTAGATCATACTAACTAGATTGTAGACTAAACTTTCTATTAAGGTATTCTGTATTTCTTTTTAACAATCTTACTGAAAACGAGAATTCCAGCTTCGAAGAATTTAATTAATACATTCTCTATTCTTATTAATTACTATTAAGTTATTATCTAAGTATTTATGGATACACTCAGTTCACATTATATGTACAAAGTTGAGTATTTTGTTACATGATTAGTTGTATATTCAAATATGCACCAGGTCGGGTATCTTATATGATGCACTTTAGATGATTTCTCATTTGGATACTCAATATCTCAGATTCGATTAGTCGGATATTCAAATATGCACCAAGTTGGATATCCTATAAATGACTTCTCATTTGTGAGTAATAAATACTTCGGCATAATTTGGTAGCTATGATAATGAAAGATTAGACTATTTAACCTACATTTTTATCATTTGGTAGCATAGATTATTTAAATATGGACCAAGTTGGATATCCTATAAATGACTTCTCATTTGTGGGTATCCGTTTTCCCATCCCTATAATAAATACTTCGGCATAGTTTGATAGCTATGATAATGGTAGATTAGACTATTTAACCTACATTATTGATCATTTGGTAGCATAGATTATTTATTTCTAAAGCCTATGATTAATGATGGACCCGATATAATAAACTCTCATATTATAGATAAATAATCTGGTCTCCATGGTCTGATTATTTATCTCCATCAATTTTAAAACTTGACAAATCTATTTCTTACACAAATACCCTCATATTAATATATTCTTTTTACATAAATATCCTTTGTTTTTAGTTTAATACATCCGTGTAATCCATTTAAATTTCATGAAAAATTACTTTACATTATTTTAATGACGGTAGCATACGTTAGGCTATGAATAGTCTTTATATAAATTAGTTCATTGACTTATTTAATTAAATGGCGGTGTACTATTTTTTTAAGGAGATATACTCACATGCAAAAGAGTTTCAAGATTTGTTTCACATATGTTAGGCTATGAATCTATGTAAGATTAGTTCAATTCTTCAACTAATCATCCGAAATTTGTTAAAATCCCCAACAACTTCTATTAAATAAGTAGAGATTGGTGGACTTTACTTATTAAAAATATAAATAGTGAAGTAGAAGATCAATTTCTCTGCAGCCTAACTCATTCATTATTGTATTCTTGAAACCTTTGGATCCCTTGGCTAATAAAATGTGTTTTGATATACCAATGCAAAGTACTCCCTCCGTCTGCGAATAAGAGGCCTATTTTGCTATTTCAGTCCGTCCGCGAATAAGAGTCCCGATTCTCTTTACTATATTTAGAAATGAGTAATGGAGACTTGAGAGTTGAGAGAATGGAGTAATGGAGAAGGAGATTGTGTAACGGAGATGGAGGCTAGAACACACCGTTTTATCTAATTTTTAATTAACCCTAATTATTATGAAAGTTAATTAAAAGGATAATATTGTCTTTTACCTTTTTTATTATATTATTTTGGAATCCTGTCAAACAACGTAAAAAATAAAACAAATACTATAGTCTACCAAACGTGTAGAATAGACTATTAATCAAATTTATTAAGATAATTTAACTCATATAGGATTGTTTCACTAATCTACCATAAACTCATGGAATGATGGAAATAATCACGAGAGTGAATTTGCTAGTATAGGATCTATCACTGCTCACACAGAATCTAAAAAATACGGACCACTAATTAAACTAGACAAAACCTAGTCGTACTCCAAATAAATAAATTCAACAAATATACTTCATCTATATTCGGAATCTAAAATGCTTATGTTTTCCACGAGCGAAAACAGCATAGAGTTGACACGTGGAAACAGATTCTCATAAGCAGACAGATATTTCATGAGCTCATCAGAATTTCATAGGAATTTTAGTAACCACAATTAGCCAATTACCAAGAACCCATTAACACCGACCTTTTATCCCAACAAATACAAATAGTAAAGAGGGGAATCTACTGATTAAGTTTTTTTAGTTGAATTATTTCCTTATTATTTCAAACAACTGAATAATCAACTGTTGACATTGCCACCGCCGCAATTCAAGTTTGGGAGCTCAGTGGTAAAATGATCTGCTCATGATTATGGATCGATCTCTTATTTGTGTTGGTTTTTCTTTCTCTCTTGTATGTTTAAATACTACTCCAGTATGATTGCTCGTTGTTTACTGAATCCTATCTGGGTCTTGTTCGATGTTTTTAGGTTGGAATGAGATTCGGTTTATAGCTAATTTTTTGAAATTGGGGTTTGATTGTTTCATGATTTTTTGGATTCTGGTCAAGATATTCTTGTACTTAATCGAGCCAATTAAACCAGCCAAAGGGTGTGATTCTAAGAAACTGGGTGTTGGATTAGTGAAAAATTTAGTTCCTTTTTAGGGTAGATTTGGTGCTATTTTTTTTTTGCCATAAGTAAAAAAAGAAGCTTTTATTTGTATCTTACCTTATTATTATGCTGTTAAGGAAAAAGGTGGTGTTCTTGTGCTGTTGTTTCCCTGCAGTTGATGTGCATGTCTTAATATTAAGTGGCAAGCTTATATATACAGCAGCATTGAGATATGCATGTGTGTCTGATTTCAGGTGTTTTATGGTTATAGTTATGATTTCATAGAGTGATGTGGAGAGCCAACTGTTCAATGGTATGACATGCTATTTGTAGGTCAGGACACCAGCATTGGAAATATGGGATTTGGTCTTAGCAGATTGGATACTGCCTCCAGACTTCTTGATGGTTCGAGTTCCAATGATGAGCTTCGTGCTAGTCCTCGGATCAATAGGCAGTTGCATTCCATAGACAATGATATTGCTCAGCTAACAAGCCACCAATCTCCGCAGGAGAATTTTATTCTGACTCGTCCAGGGAAGCGTGAGTATCCCATCTCAGTAGTGACGATGCTCGCTGGTCGAGAAGCAAATCTTTTCAAAAGAGGGAGGTTCTCTCCAGGAGACTGCCGCCATGTTTTGAGTAAATATTTGCCTGTTAATGGTCCGTGGGTTGTGGACCAGATGTCAACCAGGGCTTATGTGTCGCAGTTTTCATGGCTGCTTTTCAGGTACCAACGCATAACACTGCATCAAGAGAGAGATAGAGAGGGAAAAGAAAAGGGAAAAATGTTAATTGTGTTTTATAGTATCTCTAGATTCTTTCCTTGCAATCATGACCTTCCTATTGTATTGCTGATGACCTGTCAGGGAAGCCAAATTAGAATATATGATGTCGAGAGTGGATGGAAAGTTCGAAATAACATTCTTGCAAGAAGCTTCACATGGACAATTACTGATGCAGCCTTATCGCCCGATAAAAGACATCTTGTAGCTTCCCTTTTCCCATTGTTCCAAAAGCATGTAAACGTTCTTTAGAGTTGTTCTATAACTCATATGCACTGCTATCTCAGCATGTTTCAATGCTGTACGTCTCAACTCTCATGAAATATGTGCCTTCTTTTATAGTAGCTCATAAGAACAATATTATTTGTGTTATCTTATTATGATTATCTTACTATTTGGAATTATGCTTGTATTTCAGGTTTATGGTAGCATGTCGACTATAGCCTACATCGTCAACGTTGGATCTGCTGCCAAAGAATCCCTTGCAAACAACACTGTATGAAGTTCAAGTACTGTTCAGTTTTGGCATCTTAAGTTACCACATAAAACTTTATGTTGGATTTATTTACACTGCAACAAATGTCAGCACCACACCATTCATAGTTATAATTTTAGTCATCTCATCATGCCCACCTTTTGTTTCATTTATCTTGGCTATCTCATGATGAAAATGCATTGGATGATGTTATGGTGCGGTTACAATTCGGTACAAAACACTGATAATTAGTTTTTCTAATTTTCTTACAATTCCTTTAAAGTGGTCTTAGTAAAATCCAAAGCATACAATTTATATCAAACTCTTGGTTTCTTGTTTATTACTAGTGCATTTTTTGAGTCGAGGTGGTATTCTTTCTGTGTGGTGCTTCTATCACATTAGCATTGATGGAATACGGTTTTTACTCTTTAGGAACATGAAGATGGTGGGTTTGCCTTTGGAATGTTCTCGCTGAAATTCTCGACAGATGGACGTGAAATTGTTGCTGGAAGCAATGATGATGATATATTATATGTTTATGACCTAGAAGCGAAGAAAGTCTCTCTTCGCACCACAGGCCACAAGGTAGGGTTATAATACTACTAAATAAGTATTTTCTTTATTTCGTCTGGTGATTATTCCTGCATCACAAGTAGGTGCTCCAGAACTAGACTTCCGGATTAAAAATCAAGAATTGGTCCGCTCCAACAAAATGCATGTTTTACATTGTGATTTTTTGGCTTTCAATACGTCTGCATAAGTTTGATCTTTGCTGCATGTCAGTTAATTATATCTCTCGTTGAGTCTACGGAAATGATTTCAAACTTGCCACCGATTCTTATTTTCTTTTTCTTGCAGTCCGATGTCAACACCGTCTGCTTTGCTGATGAAAGTGGCCATCTTTAGTAGTACTTCTCATCTGCTGCTTAGTTAATTTCTGAATGTTAAGCAGTGGGAGTGATCTTGTGATAGTGAGTTAGAATTATTGCGATTCTCCTGTGTCTGATTCGTATCACAAAAATCCGGAGTGGGACTACAGATGGATGGACTACCCTTCACAAGCGAGAGAGTTGAAGCACCCTTATGATCAGTCGGTAGCTACGTATAAAGGCCATTCAGTCTAGCGCACTCTAATCCGCTGTTACTTCTCGCCCGAATACAGGCAAGTCTTTAGACTCCACCCATTGTACTCGCTTAGGTTTCCTCAAAACTCTCACTTGTTTGCAGCACTGGACAGAAGTACATGTACACCGGATCTCACGATTCTTGCATCTATATATATGATTTGGTACGCCATTATTGTCCTAGATTTCCGCATGTCTCGTTTCAACAAATTCATTACAGTCTAAATGTTGATGTGGAAATGTGTTTTCAGGTTACTGGTGCCTAAGTGGCAAAGCTGAAGCATCACAAGTCGACAGTGAGGGACTGTAGCTGGCACCCGAGCTACCCAATGCTGGTCAGGGATATCGTGAAGTGGGAGGCTCGTGGAGGTGGGGAGGCTCCAGCACCTGCAAACAAGGAGACATTTCTACTAATTAAGGTTATGGCACTGTAACTGTAAGTTCACTTGTCCCATAATGAAGTAAAAAACCACATTATGAAGTAAAAACCACATTTTCTTATTTATCATCTTCAACTTGTAATAAAAGGAACTTTTGTTCATACAATACCATATTATTCATTGCGCGTGTTCTTATCATATTTTGTGTTATCTCGTTTTTCCTATCAAACGCCCCTATATAGGGGCCGATGTTAAATATGATAGCACTGTGAATTACAATGCTTTGAGCCTGAGAGTGACTAAACGACAGATTATGAGAAGATGGGATAATATAATGAGTATTTTTGTGTGTCGTCATTATGAGAGCAAGTGCTTGAATTAATTATTGTACTAAGATATGCACCTAACATTTTTCATTTCTTTTATTTCACTTATATGCTTTCTGGCAGATGCTTGGTTCATTTCACATCCGCGAAATGATTGAAGAAATTCCATACAAATTCGGAACAAAAACCCAAAAATTATGCTGAGTAATTGCCATTCATGATTATCCTCACCTCTCAATAGTCTATAATCACTGTTTCCCAAGTTTTGTCAATATTTTAGGTAGTAAATTTATTCCGGCTTCCGAGTATATGTATTATTATCAATCATTTTTTATAAAAAGATTTGGAGTTTTCAAAATTCTATCGTTTGGCCATCTCGAAGCAAAAACTAAAATTAAAAAAAACGTACCCCATATTTAATTGTCCACAAATTAAATCAATCTATTTCATTTTATACTCCGGTTGATGATCCTTTATAAAGCGAAATTGTATAACTTAAAATTCATGGATAAATTGAGATTTTTGAATGATTAGTATATGAGCGATTGATAGTTGCAATAATCGAGAGGGGTCATACATGAATAACAAAATTACCAATTTCACCTAACTATACTATAGTTGGATGACAAAAATTTATATTAGTCTATTTCAGTCCCCTGGCCCCTACCCTGCAGAATATTTTAAAATGCAAAAAATAAATATACAATAGCAACCTTACTTAAGAGTTATAGCATACTGTAATAAACTTTTCTTTTTAAATAGGAATTCATATCACCCTGCAACAATATTCCCTTTATCTTTTCATAGTTTGAGATGCAAGAAACGAAACTTGGAGAAACAATAATTAAGAAAGGTATATCTTGAAGTAATCTCTTTTTGACCGTCTAGACCTTGATTAACAAATGATTCCTCATCAAATGGAGACAACAAAGAGACATCCCCACAATCTCCATAAACTTTTTGTCTTCAAATTGTTAGAATAATTGTTTCCATATTAAAGCAAGAGAGAGAACCATAATCTCCAAATATAAAAACATTAATAACCCATAACACAAAAAACAACAAGCATGTCTACTAAAATCATTCCACTAAAGACAAATAAGTACAAAACACACAGACACACACAAGTGCATATGTATAAAATTGAATTGTAAGCAAGAGAGGAGGCAAACTGACAATTTGCAACGTCTTCTGTAAAAGCAAGAAAACAAATGATTTGAGGGGCAAAGCAATAGTATATTCAATAAGAAAATGAAATAAAGCTATATAAGTATTAATAAGTGTTTTAATTACAAATAAGCTTAGCGTCACCAATAGTAATTAGTAATCCCCAAAAATAATCAAAGAATAATAATCCTGTTATTCCCACAAAATTATTCTTCTTCTTCTTCTCCGGAATAACAAAAAAAGTGGAATCCCCATGTTACTGTTACCCTTTCCATTGAATGCATTGGGAGGTGGGTCTAGTTTTCTGCCTGCCAGCCTTGAACGGGCAAGGCGTCTGTACGGGCAGGACCATGCAGTTGTACTGTAGGCATAGAGAGGTGCTCAGCGGAATCTCCACCCTTGGATTAATCCTGATCCCGGTCAGATAATTATGCTGTAAATAAAGAATTTCTATACTGCCCGATAAAAGCCGCTCCACGAAGCTGACCGGCACCTCACCCGTCAACCGGTTATTGTTCAGATACAGGCTCTGAACCGTTGAGAGAAGCGGTGATATTCCGCCGGAGAGCCGGTTGAAGCTGAGATCGACGGTCGGGATTCTCACTTGATCCAGAGGCTGGACCGGACCGGAGAAGTCGTTTCTCTGGAGTTGGAGATTGCTGATCGGGAAACTGAATACGTGACCCGGGATGCACCCGGTGAACCGGTTCGAGCTCAGGTCTACATAGCTCAAACGGTTCAACCCGTATAAAGCCCGGTCCACTGGGCCGCTCATCCGGTTCCACGACAATGACAGGTACTGGAGAGAGGGCGGCAGTCCGGCCGGCGACAGGGACCCGGAGAGATCGTTATGCTTCAAATCCAGCCGGGTTAGGGCTCGAGAAGTGAACCGCGGAACCGAACCGCCGAGCCGGTTGTGGCAGAGAATGACGTTGGACAGCGATGGCAAAGCTCCGACGGAGAAAGGGATGCTTCCGCTGAGCTGGTTGAAACTCAAATCAAGGGTCTGTAGCGCGCGGAGCTGCCCCAAACCTGCCGGGATTTCACCGGAGATAAAATTCCGGCTGATTGCTAAAAAACGCAAGTTTTTAAGCTGGGAGAGAGTGTGAGGTAGTGCCCCGAAGACCCGACCCGGAACGATGGTGAACTCGGCTAGGGCGGAGAGCTTGCCGATAGCAGGGTCGACCCGACCCGTGAGACCGGGGGATCCGGCCCGGGGATCGCCGAGGTTAAGGGCGATCACTCTATCTCCGTCGCAGTAAACGCCGGCGAAATTGCAGGGGTCGGATGTGAAATCCCAAGAGGCGAAGTAGTTGGAGCCGTGCAAATCATTCAAGCTCTTCCGAATGGATTGCAGCGCGAGGAAATCGACGGGGTGGAGCATGGAATGCGCCGCCGCGATCATATGGGATAGCAGCAATACGAAGCCGTAAGCGCAGGAATTCGTGGAGAAATGCTTCATTTTCCGGGAGTTGGATAATGAATTTGCGCCGCTCCAGCACAAAGCAGGAGACGGTAGGTTATAAAGGAGTGGCGAAAGTGCTTTTCCGTGACAGCATCAAAAGTTGCAGAGAAGTGTATACAGACACAGTAGTTGATGAAAAAGAAAAGAGTGGCTTCACATGAAAGAAACTCAAGATAGAGAGAGAGAAAGAAATTATACTATCAGTGGAAATTTGGGTTTGTGTAACTTCTTGGAGAAGGTGGAAAAAATGGCTGCAGCCCTGTATCTTGTGTAAATGAATTACAGTAATAAATTATTTAGGGGAGGTTCTGAATGACAAACGGATGTCCGAGCCTACGTGGCAGAAATAAATCCGAGGTTCGGGTTTCCCTATATTTTCTATTTCTGGATTAATTTTTCATAAAATTTACTTTTGGTTGGGATGATGGTGACGTGTCGAAGCACGTAATAAATATGATCCCTAGCTAGATGGTGCCACGTTGGAAGAGAGACAACAGTGTACTGACAGCTGGATGTAGAGTTCAGCTGTAATCGCCTGAATCGCGGTGCAGGATATGGAACAAGTTCAGTTTTATACCTTTGTTTGTGTGTTGACTTAACAGCTTTCTATCATGTTACAGACTTAGACTTGAGAATCAAGTAAGTACTATGACAGACAGCTTGACCATGTACTCCCTCCTTTCTGCGGTTCTAGATGCTTTTTTTTTTGCATGCTATTTAAGAAATTTTTTTGTTAAATAAGTTAAGCAAATGAAGAATAAGGCAGGAAATGAAAAAAATAAAGAGATGAATAGAAAATAAAAATAAATTAAGTAAGAAGAAATGTGTTGATTTTTATAAAAAAAATAAAAATGATTCCACTATTATGGAACGACCAACATTGCAAAATGACTACACTACTATGGAACGAATAAAGTATAATGTTGTTTTGAGTAGTAAGTAGGAGTATATCATTTTATAGATGATTAAATGTGTTTGATAGTACTCGATTGAATTTTGACAAAGGGTGTGTGTATTGTTGATATCGGGTCAAAATGATAATAACTCTATTTTTTAAGGTCAAATTCGAATACAATATGTTGAGAAAATCTAAACTGAACACAAACTCCCCTATTACATTCAAATCCAAACACGGCATGAACATGTTAGCGATGCGATTCAGTTCATCTTGACACCACCCGATTACAACACGATGGCTATACAAACTCGACATGTCAGCAACACGAAACTCGATATGATAATCTAAGGCGACATATGAACATTGAAAAATACTACTAAAAACTTAAACTTAACTTTAATAGAGTAATAAAAAATAAAAATAATAGTCATTCCGTTTTAAAAGAGCAAAATAAGACGAATTTTCATGACGGAAGAAATACTAATATTAATTATTAACGGGTCTTTCAAATCCTATCCGACCATCGAAACTATCGTGTATTTGTTGGATTAACCCAATAAAAACATGTACTACACGAAAAGACTTGATACTACTAATCAAATAATGTTGTGTGTGTTTGTGATGAAAATTATTATCCCTAACTATATAGTTTTTCTCGGGGTCCAAATATTTGTCGCAAATTTGATAAGTAGAAGTAAATAGGTGGTTATAACTTCGAATTCAAATTTTCAAAAGGTTGAAAGTGGAATTGATATTTACTTGATTGGTTCATTTATAACTGAAGTTCGTTACAACGTCGGCTTCATAAATTAAGCATTTATAAGCGTAATAGTAAATGGCTTCCTCATTTTGATAAGAAAAAATAAAAATGTCAAGCACCCGATCCATTTTCTCACGCCTCTTTTTTTTTTAATTATTATTATTTCGTTTTGACGGTCAAAATTGTAATTGGGCTGAATATATTAAAATTGTGATTTATATAATCTATAAACCTAAATATTTGAAATTAGTTCATATTTAAATGATTCATGTCCAGAAGTAATTATCACCGTCAGCATCGAACATTGAATTCATTTGGAAGCTTGTTTTCTGTAAATTTCGATTTGAACAAAAATTTCCCTTTCATATCTTCGATCACAAACTTGAGAATACTATCTTTCCTCTCTTTTAAGTTGAAGACGAAATACCATCTTAAATATATCATCAAACTGAATAAAAATAAAAGTCATAAGACAGTTTGGACATTTTTATTCATATGTCTTATTTCATTTTTATTTTTTTGTCTGCATCACATATCTAGTTTGCTTGGAAGGGTGTGATTTTGTTTGGTTTTTTGCTATAGATATGTTAACTAAGCAAAGTATATGTAGATACTTTAATTTATTAATGAGTCCTATAATTTTTCTTGTTTAAGTTCGGCTTTACATCTTGTTCGAAAATAAAAATTAATTGATATAAACAACGTGCATTTTTATTTATCTTTTACTTTTGCTTTTGGGTCTTTTTAGAATACTCATGTGTAGCTCTCAATTGTGGGAGGACCATTATTTAATCAACTAAACAGTAGCCACATTATATATGATTTATTTGAGTAGTATTAATATCTCCTACTCCATCGCTCTTGACAAAGATATTTATACAAAAAAATTAGAGTCACATCTACTAGATTCTAAGACATATTATATGTGAACTTATGTGTATACAATAATATAACAACCTTTGAATTCAATTAATATAGTTATATTTCAATGATTTAAAAAAATTATTTGTAACATATGTTACACATTAATAGAATAAGATATGAGAAAACAATTTCACAATCTTCGTAGGAAGGTCCTCATCTATATAATAGACACTATGGCAGAAAACGGTGCATCAATAATGTAGACTAGGCCATGGTATTAGCTATGAAGATGATCTTACATTAGTAAATGCTCATTTTGATCCTTAACATATTGTGATTTTATGATTTTGGTCCAAAACATTATCTTTTGAATTATTTGGTCTTTCACAAATAAAAACGGGCCACATTTAGTCCGAATTGGACGGTCCTGTTAAAATTTAACAGTCAACGAATCTTAATTGGATGTTGAACGGATTAAGTTAACAAATTCGAATTGTTATTTTTTTTCAAAAAAATTTTAATTTTATTTAAAATTATTTTTAACAAAAGGAATTGCTTGTCATTTATTTTTAACCCAAAACAAAAAGATTATTGATTGCAATTCTTTGCAAAATCAAAAACGCAAAAAAGACCTTCTCTCCTGCAATGAGGAAGAGCTCAAGCTTCCCTTGAGCAGATTCATCACTCTTTTTCTCTTATGTCTCACCCAACCTGCACCTCCAACCCCAGCAAGCGCTCCTCCTCCTCCTCCCCTCATTCCGCCGCCACATCTCCAATTCTCCCCGCGATAAAGAAGGCCAAGTCTCACAATACTCCCCACGCCCACTTCTCCAACTCCCCCACCCTCTCCCCGATGATTGAGGACGATACCTACGCCGCGCTCGAGGCCTCGTCCCCCTCGACGCCGACTGATGAAGCTGGTGACAACGCTGCACGACTCCCGACGCGGCGGTTCGGCAGCGATGGCGAACACGAACTTCAGCGATGAAGACAAGAGCCGACGCTCACTGGAAAGCACGAGTTGCTGACGCGCGGCAACCCGAAGAGGAGCAGATGGAGGAGAGTTACAAGCGACAGTCGGCGACCTCGAGAGGGAAAAAGGAAAAGGCGATGGAAGTTCTAGCGTCCCGGTTCGGGAATGGGAGAAAAGAGAGAAAGAGGAATTGGATGAACCGAATGAGAGAGAGAAAGAGAAAGAGAAAGAGAGCGTGGGGATGAAGCGGGCGACCCTAGTTCTTGTTTGGTTTAATTAGATATTAGACATTAATAATTATAAACTTAATCCGGTCAACATCCAATTAAGATTCGTTGACTGTTAAATTTTAACAGTGCCGTCCAATTCGGACTAAATGTGACCCGTTTTTATTTGTGAGGGACCGAATAATTCAAAAGATAATGTTTTGGACCAAAATCGTAAAATCGCAATATGTTAAGGACCAAAATGGGCCTTTAGTCTTACTAATTTGACTATATTAAATTTTACTTCTTTTTCCAATTTTTCATAGGCATGGGGCATGTCTAATAGTAATTAATCAATTTCACTTAATGATTATATGAAGGTGAGACATTAGCAATTTGTTGTATTGAAAGATTAAATTGAAGGACAATTTGTTAGGCCATAAAGTCACAACACAAAAGGGTCCATTTCTAAATGCAAATTCAGGACAATTTAATTGAGTAGCCTAACCATAAATGCCCATTTAAAGACTAATTGCCCAATAATTGTTTAAAACATAAATGCAGACATATAACCCTGTATTTATATTTACACTAGATCATTCAATTTAGAAAAATTGAAGAGAAGGGGAATTTGACTATATTGTAGTAGAGTTGCGTTAGTGTGTTAACTAATTTACAGTAATAACTAATAACTTTCAATTCTGTGTATTAAAATTATCAACACAAAGACATAATTATATCAACACAAGAAAGATTGATAAATTTTATCTTTTGTGTTGATATTTTTAACATACAAAATTGATATTTAGTTATTAGTTATTACTGTAAAAAGTTAGTATTTAATTACACACCTATGAGGATTAGATATGGGTTGTGATCAATGGAATGGGTAAGAACATTTTCTTGTAAATATGAAAATTTCAAGATATGGGTTGTGATCAATGGAATGGGTAAGAACATTTTCTTGTAAATATGAAAATTGAAATGGTCCTTTCTATGAGTAAATTGCACGGGGAAATGTGCTCATTTCAACAACCCCACTACCCTGGTAGCCCCTCGAAATCAATTCAAATTTTTTTATTAGTAGTAGTAGGAGTAGTAATTAAGTGCTATGTATATTTGATACTATTGGAGTGGATGAAAGTATCATGTGTGTATATTTATAAAGTTTAGGTATCTTGTCATTATCATCAACCTACACTCCAGTCCTTTGATAAAATCATTATTACTACTATGCAGTGTCTCCACCTCCCTCCCATCTCCCATTCATAGAGAGAGACGGAGGGAAGAGAGAATGTTTGCTTGTAAATAAAATAGTTAATCATTTGAGATTCACAGCTTATTCCATCATCACTAAAATCTATGTCTTCTTGGAGAAAAAAAGAGAAGCATCTTACCAATAGAGTTGTCATTCATCGTTACTTTTTAGAAGTGGTTTAAGCCAAAAAAATTGACTAAACTCTTTTATTCCAACTCTAATTTTTTGATATTTTCCCAACTTTCGAATAGCAACAAAAGAACAGAACTGATGCATTCTGAAAAGCAAAAATAAAAGAGAGCTGTAAATTGCAAAAGTCCCCAAAATGGCCAGCATGCTATGGTCTGAAAAGCAAAAATAAACCAAGACAATTTCAATGTCTACATTGACTTCACAAACAGCATGCCATAAAAAGATAAAAACAAAAGATTCCGCAACAAATTTCTTAAAATGCCGCAACAAATTTCCCTCCAATAGCACATAAAGAAGAAATTAATTTACAGAAACACAATATATTAAGGAATCAACAAATTAGCAGAGGGATCTTTCACTAAAATGAAGGGAATCTGATTAATGAAATGTTGGTGTTGAATTACTTTTCCATATTTCCATTTCACTCCTTTTTCCATGGAAAACAAATGTTACACAAAGCAACTAAGTTCTATCATCTGTACAGAAGATAATACAGCAAACGTGAGAAAACCCAAATTCATCTTCTCCATAAACCAGAATGTTATATTTACAACAGTATACATACCACATAGGGCAGTAAGGTGCACGTGTATCATATCATGTATATTGTCACGATTTTGTTCCTTCCCGTCGAACTGGATTCTGATTTAGCAGTCTTCAGAGAAATCGAACATCCCTCCAATCCAACCTTCCTCTTGAGGCCCTTCCTCGTCCTCCAACTTCTCCTCTTCATGCGTGTTATCACCAGAATTTGCCTCATGCGTTATAACTTCAGTTGACTGCCGATGATCGGGAAGCTCTGGCTTGTTATAGTACCCTTCCTTAAATAACGGAGCAAAATCTACAGTTACATCGTTCCTCGAAGGCATAACGATGTCTGTGTCTGAGTCGGGATTGTCAACATTCAGCAACTGCATCTCATTCCCCAGTGAGGATGACCTACTGATTGCAGCATTATCCAAAAGAAGATTTCCATTGCAGGTGTTTTGTGAAGGACATGGAATAATTGGCATACACCCCTTGACACTGGTCTTACTCTCAGCATGACCAACAACAATCGGAGATCTGTCAAAGCTCATGTGATCCAAATCAAGCAAATTCTCCATTCGTCTGGATGACCCTGGTGTAAAGTACAGACCTAGTGTTGTTAATTATGTGACGTAATTCAAGATGAGAGATACTTTCTAGATAGATGAAAATAGAACTATCATCGGAAGCAGTATCACTGAAAACCTACAAACTACAAATTTTCACATTTCAAGCAGGGCCCAAATAATCTCTAAGTTCCATAAGTACACACAGTTACAAGAAAACCTCAAGGTTAACGCATCCTACCTCCTTCTGAGCTTTCTGTAGAGCTAAAAGAGGGTAGCTTTGAATGAAAAATAATACTTGCTTCATTAGTCTTTTGCTTAGAATTATTCACAGAAGCACTAAGGTATTTTCCATCGGAAGGTATAGACCTGCATAAGTAAACCAAGTGACAATTAAACGAGAAAATATGATTTATCTACTAGCTAACAAAACCATCATAAAAAGCTGTTTAGCGTTTCATGTTGCATCAGCAGTTAGGATAACTAATATTACTAAATGGATAGGCCAAAGAGGCCATCGGGAAAACAGTAACCATCTAAAGTTTTGCTCAGTAATATCTCTGATATACAGTTATACACTGCATTTCCATAGACTGTAATATAAACACTGAAATACCCATCTAACATCATCTATATACACCCTATCCAAGCTATTAACTTGTGAAAATGCAATGCGGAAATCTAACGATTTCATTGGACTGTAAACTGTTCATGCACAAACAAAATATACTAGTATTTCATAGTATATCAGAAAAATCTGGGTTTGTTGTACTAAAAGATGTTGCAGTAGAGTTTGAGAGTATTTCAATCATAGAGAGGACAAGTATAACCAAGAACAATAGCCAAGTATAAGGTATTGAAACCTGTCATTCCAGCCAGATCTTGCTCTAGGAAAATTGTCAAATATTGGCAACAAGTCTTTATGCCGTATTTCAAGCTCATGTGAAGAAGCCATCTCAATTTCAAACTCCCCACCTGGATAACATTCTGCTAGTGGAGATTCCATTACGTGGAAATGCATCTAATTAAAGAAAGCATATTGAGTTAAACAAGAGCTTCATTTATCACAAGAATGCCAATTATCTATAATTGTATACCTTTGACTTTTGCCATATTGGTATCCTGCCAGAGTTTATATGTACTTCTGCGTTTGACAAATACCAGTGAGATCTATCTAGTGACTTCAGAGAATCAGACTTAGCAAGTTTCTTGTCACCAGCACTTGCATTCTCCCGGAAAACCATTTTGGAATCCTCATCAATTTCTGCATCATCCAGTCCATCAAAGATACTGCCAGAAATGCACTCCTCTCTTTCCATGTTATCCAATCTTCGGCATACATCCCACCATTGAATGGGTTCTACTTTCACCCTTAACTCCTCATTTTGAGGGTTGGTTTGTGGGGCTGACAAAGATTCAGTTCTAGTCCCAATCAGTTCAGGGCCCATTGAGGATAAAAATTCATGCTGAACCACAAAGCCTGATGGCGTAAACACTAATAAATGCTCCAGCGAGGTACCAGTTGACTTAACATCCAGAGAACCAATAGAGTTAGAATTATGAAAGATCGCAGCAACAGCTCCAGAAGGCACCCATAACTTACCCACCATTGAGGCAGCAACATTGCTTACTGAATTAATTATCCCAGAGTCACTGCACTTTATCCTGGTGATGACAGATATGGTGCAAGGAGGTGGAGACAAAGAAGGCTTCTCATTAACAGTAAAAGATGGCGTAAACCACCATGGTCGAGTGGAAGCTAAAAACAGAGAGGTGCCTTGCCCAGGTTTATGTAAAGTATGAAAACCTTCATCTCCTCCAAAGGGAGACAGAACAAAGATATGGCAAGTTCCTCTTGCTGATACAATAGCAATCCACTGGCTGTAATGACTAAAGCAAATATCCTGGATGACCTGGTGATTAAGACAGGAAAAACAAGGGGATAATGTTAAGACATGGGTTACGAAAGAAAGGAATTAGTGAGCAATAGACAAAGACCACTGTGCATATACTTACTGCACTTGTTATGCCACGATAAAGCTTGTAAAGGTGCACATAGGAAGTGCTCCAGTCACTGGATCCTGATCCCCCACATTTATGGGAAGGCATGATCCTAAAGATGTTCATGTTATTTCCATGTACAGAAGCCGTAACCAGAAGGGTTCCACTTGGGTCAAAACACAAAGCCAATATTGGACTTGTATGAGCCCTAAATTGTGCTATAACTTCTGAGCAAACAAGGTCCTTCACAACAATCTGCAATAATAAAATATAGCGAGGAAAACAATCATCAGTAGATATCGAAGCTCAATATCTCTAAAAGACAGAACACTAGGTACAAACATTAATTTTTTTTTCTGCTCATCAGTAATTACCAAATTTAATGAAATACCAAGATACCACTGATTTGCACTTACCACTCCGGCACTCTCAGGTTCAGATGCTGCTAGTTTTCCAGCTTTCCAGCCAGGAGAACCACTAGCATTCTCAGGAACCAACTCTGGATAATACTTAGAAAATTTCTTGTATCCCATATCCCCCAGGGTGAGCAATCCTGCAGCTAAGTGTTTGCTAGACTCGACTGCATAACGAGCCATTATGGTGCCACTACCTGGAGATGTTGATGGACTTACACTGGAGGCAAGGCTTTTTGGACTCACCCTTCCTGTAGTTAACAGGAACGGGCGATTAGGGGGATAAGCCAACCACCTTGAACCCAAAGCCATTGGACCATAGCCTGTGTTGATTCCAAATGATCCTTGCTCTCCAACTCGCGGTACAGGATAGGTTATAACTATAAATTTCTTCTCAAGAGTAAGGTTGTCAAAGCAGTAAATCTGCAAAAATAACAAAAAAGTTAATTATCAACTAAGTTATCAGGTTCATGAAAAGTTGGAATTTGAAATAAGGGCATTGGTACTCAATCATCTTGTAAATCATACTTGCAATGGATCTCATTTAACAATCAACTATACATTGCATTTACTAGGACCCGCCAATTTAAGTAACTTTCTCATTTGAATCAGATCATCCCAAGTTCCTCTGACAGAAGGCAAGCTTGCCCAGAGAACAGTTCTGAATCCAAGTCACATCACATATGCAAAATGTGTTCCAACCAACTGAAAGGAAGAGAAAATGCAAATACTACAATCAAGCAATAGACTGTCTTTAATCCACTACACTGCTATTAATTCATGGAAACGTTGATGATAGCCTTGATTCCTGTTTTTTTTCCCTTTTTTAGGGGGGGGGGGTGTGATTGTGGTAGGCTCATGTGCAAATTGTAATCAATAACTGTTATGCCCATGGGTACTTACTTGTTCTTCGAGACCAATAGCTACGCCTCGGGAGCTGCATCTAACCATGAATACTGCTGATTTGAAGTCAACAACCTTTACATATTCATTCAACTTCATTGAGTAAAACCGAACAGCAGTAGGGGGTTCTATCAGGCTCCCAAACGATGTTTCTGTCGGACCATATCTACCATTGCCTTGACCAGTAAACTGAGCTGATGGGATTCTTTCATCCTCATTCCCACCAACCACCACCAGTATAGGATGTGATGATTTATACTTTCCTGTACCATCACAATTTGCAGGAGTTGGAAGCATCTGTAAGAAGGTAACTGGTCCATCACGCTTAGATACCAGTTCACTTAAGCCAGAGGCATCCTCAACATCGAAGACCTGAAAACCTTTCAGATAACCAAGTAATAGGACACATCTGATGGAAGTTGCACTGAGCTCTAATTTGTCAAAGCCAGCCCACAAAACCTGATAAACAAAAATAAACTTTGTCTAATCAATGGTTTCAAATTCCAATTCAACCAATACTTCAAGAAAATTGACAATAAAAATAACAAGAAAGTAAATAAATTTGATGTTCAGCGAACAAGAAATGATTGGTAAATTCTTTAAAAACTTCACCTTTCGAATCATAAAAGCGATGCGACTAGATTATTGACAGAAATCAACTTCAAAAACCTAAAATACAACAAGGAAACCTAAACCTATCCAGAAAATAAATGATCAACTCCACGCAACAGTTATACGGATCAACTTTCGGCGAAATAAACCAACTTTTTTTATGAGAATTAAAACAAACCAAGTTTGGTTGATCATTTCTCCAAACTTGTACGACAAACAAACAAGTAACTGCCGTGTAGGATTGAATCAAGTGAAGCAACGAGAAATGACTAAAATACAATAACAGAATCAAAATCGAAGTCTGGAATATCGACCTGCTCTTTCCGATCGTCTCCTGGGTTGGAAATGGAGGCGGCGACGGATGCTCCGGCGGAGCGCACAGCGGTGCTAGCATTAGTCGACACCGTTTTGATACAAGACGAGATAATCCTCAAAGAATTAGGCAGCAATTTGCCGGTCTTCCCCTTGCCTTTCTTCATTTCTACAACAGAAATACTTGGTATCCTCAATCAACCCTTCCCAACCACCACCGCCTCGCCGCAGAGGTCGGAATCCAGTCCACCGCAGTCGGGCACCGCCGCACAGGCCGACGCGTCAGGCGAGCTGCCGTCGATCATCAATTTGTACAATCGCCGGAGAGAAATGAATACACCGCCGCGAAACAGTAGCAATAATTTTGGGAAGATACCGTAAAAAATGGGTGAAATTGGTGGGGTTTGACTTGCAGCGAAAATGCTTGTGTTTACTGTTATGGACTTGGATATAGATATATGCACGCGATCCCCCTCTGCTTCTTATAATCCAAATCTATCCACACCCCAAATTCAGAAGATTTTCAAAACCCAATTCCAAATTCCAAATTTCGTGTTAAGTAATCAATCTATTGCATTAATTCTTCTATATGGAGTAATTGTTACTACTAGTTTTCAATTTTCCTGTAAATTAACTAAGGAGAAAAAAAAACTAAATTGAGGAAAGTTAAGAAAGGTCAAAGATTAATGTGCCATTTCGTTTTTAGAAATTAATGTGCTATTTTGTTATTTGAAATTAATGTTCTGGTCAGGATCTGAATTGTTTAAAATTTATCGTTTACATATCATACATTGAATTAAATTTTTTTTCCGTATTTTATGTACTACAAAGTCGGAAAAAAAAAGAAGATAATTTTGCCTTGTTAAGAAATCGAAATGTTAAGCACACACGATGGGATCACCTATAAGATTATGTGTGCTATTTTGATTGCTATACGAGAATTAAAATTATTAGACAAAATTAATTGGAACCCAGCATTCATTTAGAAACAAATTGCTTAAATTTAATTAATTAATGTAATATGATGAATCGGCGAATTTTCGATGGTGATGAATGCTGGAAAAACGCAGATCACGACACAATGAATTTACGTGGTTCGATTTACTGAGGTAAATCTACGTCCACGGGAAGAAAAGAGGGCAGAGTTGTATTGCTTGATCTGTTTTCTACAGCTTACAATACAGACTTGCTATTTTGTATTTTATCTCTAGAGATCGAGAGAATCTCCCTATCTATCTGATCTAGGTTCTATTTATACAAAGGACCAAGATCGTGGCATGCAGCTATTTACTAGGTAGTGGATGTCGTGGAGATCGTGGCGATCTTGCATGGGTCCACTATCCTGCATGAGTTAATGACTGCTTGACACCACTAAATAGATCGTGGGTGTAGTGGAGGTGGAACTCCTGCATGAGTCCACTATCTCCTAGTTCGGTCGAATACTGAGACCGAACTGCTGAATTATTGCCGAGCAGCTTTTGCCGATCTGAGAGTAGAGCTTGATGCCGACCTGAGAGCAGAGTTTGATTGGTTGGCTTTTACCGAGCTGTAGGCTGGGGCCGAACTCTTTGGTCGTGCCGAACTGAACTCTGATACTCTTTAGTCATGCCGAACTGATACTCTTTCTTGGGCTTTAGGCTGATGGGCTTTACTGCTGTTGGGCTTGTTTAGTACGTACTCCATCACTACCCCCCCCGGAAAGCGAAGTGAATTACTTCGGCATTCTGGATAAAGGTACGGGGTACAGTTGATGTTTGTCCTCGGTCTGATGAAGTGAACTCTTCTTTGACCGGACTTGGCTTTGGTCTGATGAAATAAACATCTTTGACCGGACTCGTCTTTGGGCTGATGAAATAAACATCTTTGACCGGACTCGTCTTTGGTCCTAATTTGGCGAGTTTTATCGCTCGGATCGGACTTTCCGTTGTCCTAATTTGGGGATCGGACTTTCCCTTGTCCTAATTCGGCGAGTTTTATCGCGTGGATCGGACTTTCCCTTGTCCTAATTCAGGCAAGTTTTATCGCGAGAATCGGACTTTTGTTGCAGTTCGTTTCAGACGAAGTGCTTGATTTTTAAGCCGAATTGTGGTCTTGTATCCTCTTTAGAAGCTTGGACTTCACAATCGTTGGCTTATTGCAGTTCGTTTCAGACGAACTGCTTGTTTAAGCTGAATTGTGGTCTTGTATCTTCTGTAGAAGCTTTGACTCACAATCGTTGGCTTGTTGCAGCTCATTTCAGACGAACTGCTTGTTTAAGCTGAATTGTGGTCTTGTATCTTCTGTAGAAGCTTTGACTCACAATCGTTGGCTTGTATATGTTCTAAGAAGGGGATCAGCCTTCGAAGAACAAGATACCTCAGTAACATTTGTAAGAGACGACACGCACAGAGACAGACAAAACACACAGACAAAACGCACAGAGACAAAAAAAGACCAAGTAAACCAAATAAAGCACATTGACTGAACAGGACTCAAGACTGACTGACCGGACTGTCTCTTACAAATGGAACTTTTTGAGGTTGGAAATGTGCCATGTTCGGGGTACCTGTTCTCCTGACATGTGAGCCAATTTGTAAGACCCTTTGCCGAGGACTTCTGACACCCGATACGGACCTTCCCATGTGGGTTCGAGCTTGCCCAGCTTTTCTGCTCGGCTTACTTCGTTGTTTCTCAAGACGAGATCTCCCACTTGAAATTGCAGCTTCTTCACCCTTTGGTTGTAATACCGGGCTACTTGCTCCTTGTACTTGGCTGCTTTTATGCATGCCAATTCTCTTCTCTCTTCGGCAAGATCTAGCTCGGCTCTCAGTCCGTCGTCATTCATTTCTGCTGAGAAGTTTAGAGTTCGGGGACTGGGTATGCCGATCTCCACCGGAATTACGGCTTCAGTGTCGTACACCAGACTGTACGGAGTTTCACCGTTGGAGGTTGTGGGTGTAGTTCGGTAGGACCATAGGACTTGAGGGAGATTTTCTACCCATTGTCCTTTGGCTTGTTCTAACCGAGCTTTTAACCCTTTCACCAGGATACGATTTGTTACCTCCGTTTGTCCGTTTGCTTGTGGATGAGAGACCGAAGTGAACCGCTGTTGAATATTCAGCTCTTGGCACCAATTCTTGAACGTCTTGTCGGTGAACTGAGTCCCGTTATCCGAGATGAGGATGTGGGGTATGCCAAATCGGCACACTATGTTCTTCCAGACGAAATCCAATGCCTTCGAGCTCGTTATCGTAGCTAATGGTTCAGCTTCCACCCACTTCGTAAAGTAGTCCACGGCAACGATTAGGAATTTCATTTGCCGAGGAGCTTGAGGAAGTGGTCCCACTATGTCTATGCCCCATTGCATGAAAGGCCAAGGGCTCTGCATAGTGGATAGATCGGTCTGCGGCATCCTTGGGATATTTGCATGGATTTGGCACTTCGGGCAGGTCTTGACGAGCTGCACTGCTTCTTGTACCAAGGTTGGCCAATAATATCCCCATCTTAGAACTTTTTTAGCTAAAGCTCTAGCTCCGATGTGGCTGCCGCACGATCCTTCATGAACTTCTCTGAGGATGTAGTCCGTCTCTTCTGGTCCTACGCACCGCAATAACGGCTGGAGGTAAGACTTTCTAAAGAGGAATCCTTCATGAAGTTCGTACCGAAGTGCTCGGCACGTGATCTTCCAAGCTTCTCTCTTATCCTCGGGCAATTGTCCTTGATCCAGATACTGCAAGATCGGCGTCATCCAGTTCGGCGAGCTGGATACTGAATGTACCTCGGCTTCATCAATGCTTCGATGCATTAATTCTTCCGCCTTTGAGCTCGGATCTGAGGCCAACTTACTTAAGGTATCTGCTCGGCTGTTTTCCGCTCTGGGAATGCGGATTATCCGAAAATAGGAGAAACTTCGGCTGATGCTTTGCGCTTTGTCCAAATACTTCTTCATTCTCTCGTCACGAGCTTCACTTATACCCAACATGTGATTCACTATGACTTGTGAATCACAATGGATTTTGAGAGATTTGACGAGCAGACTTTGCGCTAACTGGAGTCCGGCCAGAAGGGCTTCGTACTCGGCTTCATTATTAGTAGTGGGGAATAGGAACCGAAGTGAGTAGGTTACCTCGTGTCCATCGGGAGCGATAAGCAGAATACCAGCTCCACTTCCCATCTTGTTTGAAGCTCCATCTACGAATCCGCTCCAGCAGTCCGGCGGCTCTACTTCGGATTCCAAGGGCTGTGCTAGTTCGGCATTGGCAGAATTTTTCTGTTCGGCAATGACAGGGATTGCTTGATCGAACTTGGCCTCTGCAAGAAAATCTGCCAAGGCTTGTCCCTTGATGGCTTTTCGAGGTAGGTACTCGATTGAGTGTTCTCCCAGCTCTATGGCCCATTTGGCGACTCTGCCTGATGCTTCTGGCTTGGTCAAAACTTGCCGAAGAGGCAGATCGGTTAAGACGCATACCTTGTGAGCATAGAAGTATGGCCGCAGTCTCCTTGCTGCATTTACTAACGCCAGAGCAATTTTCTCCAGAGGTTGATACCTTGTTTCTGGACCTCTTAATGCTCGGCTTGTAAAGTAGATGGGAAACTGCTTTAGGCCTTCTTCTCGTACAAGCACCGCGCTAATGGTTTGATCGGATGCCGCTAAGTATAAGAAAATTACTTCGGCTTCGGTTGGAGCAGAGAGAATAGGAAGCTCGGCTAGATAACTTTTGAGCTCGTCAAAGGCCTTTTTCTGCTCGGCTCCCCACTCGAACTTTGGTGCCTTTTTCAACACCTTGAAGAACGGCAATTGCTTTTCGGCTGCTTGGGAAAGGAATCGATTCAGTGCGGCTAGACATCCGGTTAGCCTTTGCACGTCATGTATAGACTTCGGCATTGCCATGTTCTGAACGACTTGAACTTTTGAGGGGTTTGCCTTGAGTACCCAACAACCCAGAAACTTTCCCGAATCTACCAAAAAGGTACACTTTTGGGGATTAAGTTTGAGGTTGGCTTTCTTGAGCACGTTGAGAGTGGACTTGAGGTTGTGCTCGTACTCCGAAGTGCTTTTGCTTTTGACAACTATGTCGTCGACATACACTTCAACCTGTTTTCCGATTAGGTGCCGAAAAAGCTTGTCTACCATCCTTTGATAAGTGGCTCCGGCATTCTTTAAACCGAATGGCATCTTTTTATAAGCGAAAATGCCGAAATCGGTAATGAAAGCTGTTTTCGGAGCGTCACTCTCATCCATCAACACTTGGTGATATCCTTTGTATAAATCAAGAAAACAGAAAATTTCGAAGCCGATCAAAGCTTCTACTTTTTTATCTATATTCGGAAGGGGATAGCAATCTTTAGGACAGTGCTTGTTTAGATCGGTAAAATCTATGCACATCCGCCATCCTCCTTCTTTTTTCTTGATCATCACAGGATTGGCCACCCAAGAAGGATATTTCACCTCGAATAGTACATCCGCTTTTAGCAATTGGCGGACTTCGTCATGGATGACTTGGCTTCTTTCTGCCGCAAAGAGTCTTTGCTTCTGTTTTACTGGCCGGATTGAAGGATCAATATTTAACCGATGAGTGATTACCTCGGGGGGCACTCCGGTCATGTCCAACGGAGACCATGCAAAGACATCTTTGTACTCCTTGAGGAGCTGAATGGTCTTTTCCCGGAGTAGAGGCGTTCCTGCGAAGCCGATCTTGATCGTTCTGGATGGATCATCTTCGTATAACTGAACGGTCATTGAGTTCGGCTCTGAAGTGACTTCGGTCATCTCGCTTGCCTTTGACTCCGGTTGCTGTGATTGCTATGCTTGATGGTGCCGAACTGATTGCTCGGCACTTTTAAGCGCAATCTGCAGACATTCTTTTGCTCTCTTTTGATCACCTCGGATGACCGCTATCCCACCTTTAGTGGGGATCTTGATGGTGAGGTGATAAGTAGAGCAAACGGCCCGAACTGTGTTGAGCCAGTCTCTCCCCAGGATGATGTTGTACGGGGACCGAGCTTTCACCACAAAGAACTCGATCATCGTATTGGAGCTTGTAGGCGCTTTTCCCACCGTGATCGGAAGGCTGATAATACCTTCAGGGCGGGTGTCCTCCTGGGCGAAACTTTTCAGAGGAAGTGGAGCCGGACTGAGCCGAGCTGGATCCACTTCCATTTTATCGAAACATTCTTTAAAAAGAATGCTGACTGACGCTCCTGTATCCACAAATACTCTGTGGATCAGTTTGTTTGCCACTCCGGCTTGAATGACAATAGCGTCTTGGTGAGGAGAGATGGCTGGGACGGGATCGGCGTCTGAAAATGTAATCACTTCGTCTTTCTTCAGCCTTTTATGTGTTGGCTCCTCTTGATTGGAACCTCTGCGTTCTGCTTTTAGGGACGACTTAGTCTTCCCGGCAGGGAGAGCATCAATAGTCTGGATTACTCCATCATATTGCGGCTCGTCGTCGTCTTCGGGATCCTCATGCCTTTTCGGATCCTGAGGATTGCAGTTCGCACCTCCCTGCCTTTTGTTCTTTTTCGGCTGCTTGCTTTGGTATTTTTTTAACGTTCCTGTTTTCACAAGAACATCAATACCTGCAGCCAAATTTCGGCATTCCTCGGTATCGTGACCGTGGGTTTGATGGAAGGAGCAAAATTGATCCTAAGGTCGGCGCGCGGCCGATTTCGTCATCCGCCTTGGTTTTTCGAACATATCGGAATGTAGTTCGAAAATTTCCGCTCTTGACTTGTTTAAGGGTACGAACTGAGCGGGCGGCTTCTCAGGATTGAGACGTGGTCCCAATCTGCCTTGTACCGGTGCCCTTTGAATTCTTTCAAAAGGAGTTCGGCGAGGAAACCTCTGATCGCTATGATCGGGCTTCTTTTCGTCTCCTCTAGATGAGCTGTCTAAAGACCGTTTTCGACGGTCTGCCTCATCGGCACAGGAGAACTGGTCCGCAATGTCCCACATCTCTTGAGCTGTTTGCGGACTGCATTCCACGAGCTTTCTGTAGAGAGCTCCGGGCAGGATTCCATTTTGGAATGCCGAAATGACAAGTAGATCATTGAGATTATCTACTTGTAGGCATTCCTTATGGAACCTCGTCAGGAAGTCGCTGATCTTTTCGTCGCGACCTTGACGTATAGAAAGCAGCTGAGCCGAAGTGATCCGGGCTTCCGCTTTCTGAAAGAACCTCCTGTGGAAAGCATCCATTAGATCTCGGTAGGATCTAATGCTGCCTTGAGGAAGGCTGTCGAACCACCTTCTGGCGTTCCCGATGAGCAGCTCGGGGAACAGCTTGCACATATGGACCTCATTGAGACCCTGGTTCGCCATATTATACTGATAGCGTCCCAAGAAGTCATGAGGATCCACTAGCCCGTCATAAGTCATTGACGGTGTCCGGTAGTTCCGCGGCAAAGGAGTTCGGGTGATATCGTCCGAGAACGGAGTCTTTAATGCTCCGTACATGGCGAACCCGATATTTCTTCGGTACGGAGGAGATGGAGTTCTCCTGTGGTTCCGGTACCGAGGAGGAACAGGAACATGTCGGGGTTGAGGATTCTTTCTCCTGGAAGACACGTCACTACTGCGGTAGTGACTTTCATGTCTGGATGAGGAGGGAGAATCCGCCGTTGTCTTCTCCGGCTGTTGGCTCTTCTGCAGGAAGGTTAAGAACTCCTCCTGCTTCTCGGCCAAGAACAGCTTGACAGCTTCATTTAAATCGGGCTGCTGGGAAGACTCGGTGCGATGACTCCTGGAGTGGCTTGTTCCTCCTTCGTGAGAACCGGAGGTAGATGTCTCCCGAGGCCGTTTTTCAGACCTGCGAGCTGGACTAGCTTCCTCACGGTGATCACGAACGGTATTACGGGTGGTATGTGATCTGGTATGCATTTTTTTGGGGTGGAAAAAGGGTCAAAAATTCGCTTTATCACAAATTTGGTTCTCTGGTTCCCACAGACGGCGCCAGTGATGAATCGGCGAATTTTCGATGGTGATGAATGCTGGAAAAACGCAGATCACGACACAATGAATTTACGTGGTTCGATTTACTGAGGTAAATCTACGTCCACGGGAAGAAAAGAGGGCAGAGTTGTATTGCTTGATCTGTTTTCTACAGCTTACAATACAGACTTGCTATTTTGTATTTTATCTCTAGAGATCGAGAGAATCTCCCTATCTATCTGATCTAGGTTCTATTTATACAAAGGACCAAGATCGTGGCATGCAGCTATTTACTAGGTAGTGGATGTCGTGGAGATCGTGGCGATCTTGCATGGGTCCACTATCCTGCATGAGTTAATGACTGCTTGACACCACTAAATAGATCGTGGGTGTAGTGGAGGTGGAACTCCTGCATGAGTCCACTATCTCCTAGTTCGGTCGAATACTGAGACCGAACTGCTGAATTATTGCCGAGCAGCTTTTGCCGATCTGAGAGTAGAGCTTGATGCCGACCTGAGAGCAGAGTTTGATTGGTTGGCTTTTACCGAGCTGTAGGCTGGGGCCGAACTCTTTGGTCGTGCCGAACTGAACTCTGATACTCTTTAGTCATGCCGAACTGATACTCTTTCTTGGGCTTTAGGCTGATGGGCTTTACTGCTGTTGGGCTTGTTTAGTACGTACTCCATCATAATACTATAAGTTAGACATTACTAGTACTACTCGGCGAGCAAAACACGGTGTTTTCTTTGATTTGAAGGTATATTTTTTCTAATTTTAGTTATCGATTAGTTAATAGATCTTGATTCTTGAGTGTGTGCGCATCACATACGAGTAAATATTAACTATTAAATAATATTATTTTTTTTATAGCGACATAGTGCATCATAATAATACTCCTAGTATTTAAATGAAAAGGTTCAATTTTAAAATTTATGTGCCCTACTTGTGAATTTGTGTGCAATAAACTCTTGTAATAAGGGAGAAGTACGTATAAAATACAACTAATTTAAGCATACAAAAAATTGAATATTTATCTATAAATACAAAGAATGTCGATATTTTTTCATTGGTAGGTCGCTTTTCTTTACATGGATTCCAATATACGCCCATGAATCTTCAAATCCAACATGAAAATATAACAAAAATAAAATAATATGTACAATTACAATTTACAAATTACAACCATGTATCATAAAAGCTTTGGTTTTCTCCCTTTGTAGCTGCAATTTCGTACTAATCTAGATTTACTAATTTGATCCTATAAATCATTACACATTTTGAAATGGTGAGATGAGTCCATCGGTCTGGCAGCCATTTCGCAAGGCCAAAATCACATATCTGAAACGAAACTAAGCCGTCAGCACTAATTCATAAAACACTTGAAAACACACATAACTTCACAAGATCTATTCATCGCTATCAAAACCTAGTCATCCAACTTATGCCATCTCCATGATATATTCACTTC
The DNA here is from genome assembly GCF_004379255.2 of Salvia splendens. NCBI lineage: Eukaryota > Viridiplantae > Streptophyta > Magnoliopsida > Lamiales > Lamiaceae > Salvia > Salvia splendens. The sequence goes on from NC_056033.1 coordinate 481,119, forward strand.
TATACAAATCATTATTCGACACAGGAAAATGTAAAACGAGATATTGGCAATATGTTTAAACAAGAAAATTCATCAACATAGACAATTTCACAGTTTCAGATGTTCAAAGTCCTCTGTAAGCAATATGTTTGCAGCCTTAATATCACGGTGAATGATCCGCCTCTGGCAGCCCTCGTGCAGGTACAACAACCCCTTAGCCGTTCCCAACGCCACCTTATAACGAGTACTCCACTCTACATTCTCCCTAGGGTCTGTTTCATGACAAAATAAACGGAACGTATATTCCAAATTCATACAAATGCTTAAAATAAAAGAAAAAAATTACTCTAATGATGCACTCACTGTGAAGCATAGAAGCCAAGCTTCCAATGGGAGATAACTCGAGAACAAGGTACACTCCACCTTCAACACCATAACCGACCAATTTATCAGTATTGGGATGATTCAGATGCCCCATTATCCCGAGTTCTGTGAGAAAATCAGCGATTCTTTCTTCCATACCTCCTTTTGTCAAGCGTTTGATGGCAACGAGCTGCCCCCCACGCAAACGCCCTCTATACACCTCAGCGTAACCACCCTTCCCGATCAGATAACCTAATCCGAATAAACATCAAACACCGTCATCTAAGGGTAAAAAAAGACCGTTTTTTTTAAAATATCAAAGAACAAAAGCAAGCAACCTTGACAAAAGTTGCTGGTCGCGGTCACCTAATTTCAGGCTTATTACAAGATTCCTCAATGAAATAATAGTACAAGATGCATAATATAAAAAAAAATTCTTTTTTTCTTTTTCATTTCCGAAGGTGTTCCATCTGCTAGGAGTCAAAATGACTAATCCCTCGTTTCAACATATACACTGATCCATTATATGGTAAACATTGAACCCCTGGCCTTATTTTTAAAGAAAATTATTACTACGCCAACTGTGTGAGTGTATCTTAGATCTGTAGATGCCTAACAATCGTTTCATACTCCGTATTAGATAGTCCAATAAATTATACGACCATGTTTGATTGATGAGAAAGTAAAGTTGGCAAAGAAAATGATTATTGGGAAAATGAATACCAGGAATATGATTCCTAATAACATTACTTTCCTGTGTTTATAAAATATCAAGATTTTAAATTTTATATTTGATTTAAACACCAAACTAAAAATATACTCCTACTTATTACTAATTTATTTATTAAAAAAATAATAATATAAATTTCTTAATTAACTATTAATTACAAATGATAATATTTATATTATTATATTTATTATTAGCTTAAATATGGATTATCCATTATAATATATTATAATATAATTATAATTATAGTTACATGAAGTATTATAATCACAAATGATTATAATAATAAATATGATTATTATAATTATAATTATAATTATAATATTTACGGGATAATATAATTAAATAAATTTTATAATTATAATTTTACTACTACTTTATTGATTAATTATTAATTTATAAAATAATAATTAATAATAATTATTATATAATTTATATTATATAGTTATATTTAATTATTTAATAAATTAGTAATTATTATTATGATAATTAAAAATATATAAAAATATTATAATAATATAGTTATAATTATGATAATTTAATTATAGTTATTTATACTAAAATTAAGCATTCCGTATGATTTATAATTTTATATCATTTTTAATACATTGTAATTAATTAATAATAATAATAATAAAACTATACTTATATTGCATTAAATATGTAAGAATCCTAAATCAGAAAAAAAGAATACATAAGAAAAGTTAGGATTCAAAATCCTGGAAATTTATACTAACTTTCCGTGTTCTTGAAATTCTGATTACTTTCCTAATTTAATTAAAAATTAAAATAAACACATGAATTTAAAATTTATTACTTTTCCACACAGAATCCAGACAACCAAATATGTATTTTGAATATTGGTCACTATGTGCTCATCAATTTCAATCAAAAGACTACCAACATAATTATTACTAATATTAATTAATATTGACTCTACTATTTTTAGTCCACTGAGACTTGAGGGAAAGAACCTAGAAACTGATCACGATTTGGAGTAGTACTCTAGTATAGTACTCCCACCGTCCAAAGGAAGATCAATCATTCCTTGGTCTTGGGTGACACGATATTTTTATGCAACTTTATTTTGTGTACTAAATGAAAATAATAAAGTAAAAAAGATAAAACAAAGTAAAGGTAAAATTATTTATATTTTTAGTAATGAGTCATCTTGATTGAGATAAAGTCAAAAGGGAAAGTTAATCATCTTCAACGGATGGAATAATATCTTTCATTTGTCTGAAAGGAATTCAAATGTCGAAGATCTTAAAAAAAAAACATAAAAAACTACAATTTCATCAATATAAAAAGTAAGAAATGTAAACACGTTGAAAAATATTTGAAAGATATAAATAAACAGAGTCGATATCTTGATGATGTAATTATACTAAGTTGAAGCAAATAACCAAAACAAATTGACTTTTATAACATACCAGTATTCTCTGATTTTGACATGAAGCAAACAAACGTGTTAATGCCAAAATTATTTGATTGAAACAAATTAAAAGTATAAATAGTGGAGTACTCCTACTAGTCAAAAATAGATGAACCTAACATAGAAGCTTCCGTTTACTTCTCCACCTTCTGCCTGGAACAAGTCACCGTTGCTTCAAATGAAACACACTCACCTCCAGTGGCGGATCCGGGGGGGCAGGTGGGGGCGGTCGCCCCTACCCGACCGTCCGGAAAGCCTAAATTTTTCATTGAATCAAGCCGAAAATAGCATATTCGTCCCCTTCGTAGAGTCTAGAAATATTTTTATTTTCAATAAATGTCATATAAAATGTAGTAGTCCAATGGTTTGGTTGTTGAATTTTTAACTAAGATGTCTAGGGTTCAATTCTCAACAAAAACATATTTTTTTTCATTTTTCATTTTTTATTTTATCCATTCATATTTCTTCTTATTATCAAAATAATACCTTTAAATACTTTATGTAATCTAAACTTTTATTAAGTTGCATATATTATGTTGTTATATTTATTCTTTAGTTAAAATCATTTTTAATCTTGTGTTAAAGTCTTTTTTATCCTAAACTACTTATAATTTGATCCATGCATCTTAATTATTCTCTATGTAACAAAATAAACATTTTAAATATTTTTGAAATATAAATATTTAGTGCTCTACTTATATCACTTTTGTATATAATATTTAGAGTGATTTAAAATGTACATATACTTACAATAATTTTATATTTTAAAATGAATAATACATATTTGCAAGCTAAAGCATATTTATATTTATATTTTTTTTTATTTTAAAATGAATAATACATATTTGCAAGCTGAAGCATGTTTATATTTTATTAATGAAGCTAGTACTACTTAAATATTAATATAATATTTATTTATTTTATTATTAAAAATAATATTAAATTAAATATTTAATATTTAAATATAAGTTCCGTCCTGCCATTTTCGGGCCCTGGATCCGCCACTGTTCACCTCCATTTTCTCTCACTTCACAATAACCTCAGCTCCCCTCGCAACTGCAAACCCCACTACAGATGCTTCGCTTCATTTATTATCTACTGTTTTTACTATCAATTTCCCAATTACTAACAATTCAATCGGCGTCCTTCTCGCCGGAGACTACTACAAAACGACACCGTTCCCTCCCGATGCCCTCTCAACTTCGAATTTCTGCGGCGTCTGGCTCCGGTCTCCAAACGCCCTAATCTCGACACTCGTTTCGAGTGCCAGTACATCCTGCAAGGCCTCCGCCTCGTCCTCGCTGACCACCTTTGCCTCACCGGCTCCTTCCACCCCCCGCTCGACGCCTCCGAGTCGTGCTGGGACGCCTACCAGACGCTCGCCGGGGAGTACGTCCCCGGCATCAACTTCCGCCTCCGCTGCGGCTTCCAGACGCCGTGGATCGCCGGCGGGTGCATGAACATCACCACGCGCTCGGAGTTCGAGGCCGCCGTGCCGCGGTCCGCCCTCGACGGCGTCGAATCCGCCTGCAATCAGTCGCTCCTCTACAATTCCCCTGCGCGTCGTGCACCACGGAGCTCGCCGGAATCCGGTCGTCGTATCTGCAGGGGGAGTCGATCGGGAACGTCTCCGATTGCACGGCATACCCCTTCATATACGCCGCGGCGTTCGCCAATCAATTCGGCCCCACCGATGTTGGTACCACTAAGTGTTTGTTCAATCTCGATTTCGCGTCATCCAAGTCGAATAGCAAGAGGAAGAAGATTGTCATCTCTGTCGTAGTTGTCGCGTGCGTTGTGATTTTGATTTTAGGGTTTGCTCTGCTCTGGTTCTTACGACGTACAAAGGAAAGACTGTTGAAGCAGAAATTGAAAAGTATGCGAACTGATACTAATATGAGCTCTAGATTAGATTCATTTGGTGCTAGGACAACACTGATTAGGTTCACATTTGATGAAATTAAGGCTGCAACACGAAATTTCTCTAGGGATCATATAATTGGGAGAGGAGGGTATGGAAATGTGTATAAGGGCGTGTTGCCTGATGATTCCGAAGTTGCATTGAAGAGGTTCAAGAACTGTTCTGCAGCAGGGGATGCTAGTTTCACTCATGAAGTCGAGGTAATTGCGAGTGTCAGACATGTCAACTTGGTTGCATTGAGAGGATATTGCACAGCCACGACGTCTCTGGAGGGTCATCAAAGGATAATTGTGTGTGATCTGATGAAGAATGGGAGCATTCATGATCATTTGTTCGGGCTGGTGGATAAGAAGTTGAGTTGGCCTATACGCCAGAGGATTGCCCTTGGGACGGCTAGGGGGCTCGCCTATCTGCATTATGGTGCACAGCCCTCGATTATTCATAGGGATATTAAGGCGAGTAACATTCTCCTGGACGACAAGTTTGAGCCTAAGGTGGCGGATTTTGGATTGGCGAAGTTCACACCAGAAGGGATGACACACTTGAGCACTATAGTTGCAGGGACAATGGGATACGTGGCACCTGATTACGCGTTGTTTGGACAGTTGACAGAGAGGAATGATGTTTATAGCTTTGGGGTGGTGCTTCTTGAGCTTTTGAGTGGGAAGAAGGCACTCATTGCAGTAAATGATGAACAGCCAACTCTTTTGGCTGATTGGGCTTGGTCCTTAGTCAGGAAGGGGAGAGCTTTGGATGTAGCTGAAGAGGGTATACCGGATTTGGGCCCTCCGGAGCTTGTGGAGAAGTATGTGTTGGTTGCTGTTCTGTGTTCGCACCCTCAACTTCATGCTAGGCCAACAATGGATCAGGTCGTGAAGATGTTAGATACAGACGTACCTATCCCTTCAATACGTGAAAGGCCCATTTCTCTCGTTGCGAATCTTGAAGACATTGAGAGGTCTGTGAGTAGCGGTGGTTCTGGTAATCTGTTGACGCATGCTGGTTATCAGACTTAATACTGTTGAGCACGACCAACCAGAGGTGGAGAAGGAAGATGAGATCCAAAATGGTAGATAACTTCCTTTAATGTGCGGGAACAGGCTCAGTTTTGGTCTCGATGTATATTCATGATATGATTCTTTGGAACTTGAGATGTCACAATTATTGTTCTTCAAAGGGATTATTGGACTAGTCTCCGATAGAAAAACAACGGCTGCTGTGCGGGTGAGCTAGTTACTGGGCATTGGGGTGAAGTGTTTGATGAGAATGTAGATGATTCGCTGCCATCTCTAACAGATGCAGGTGGTGTTTTTTGGTATGAAAACGGAGAGGGTGGGAGTTTTGTGTGTTCCATCATTTCATCTTCATCATATCCAGTCAAACTGTATACTCATTTTCCATTTTTATGTATATTTATATTTTCAGTGTGGGTTGATGCCCCCATATGCCTTTGTTAACAAATGAGGCCAGATTCTCTCTGTGTCTTGACTACTCACAACTCAAAATGAGGTGTCAAACAGATGGCAGTTCAAGTCCGTACTTTGGATGAGCCTAATCCTCCAAAAAATCGACCAAATGAGTTTTGTCCCGGTCCCGATCCCGATCCCGTCCTCACTTTAGCCAATGTGCTTGGACCAGCGTGGCAATGGCAGTTCTAATCAAGAGAAGGGCACTTATTTTTCGTAATCAAAAGAAATGGATGACCATTCAATGAGCGATTAAAACTATTGATTTATATATGTATAGCCAAATAAATGAAACAGATCTTCAGATCCACATCTCCGAATACAATGATTCGAACATGACAGATGCAAACTAAATCTATGCCTCTTAATATACCACTTTATAAAGAATGTTCACTAGTTGCACAATTATTATACAGTAACAAAAAAGAATGTAAGTTTTGTGTTTGTGCAAGTAATCATTATAAAGACAGTAAATAATTTATTTTCCTAGAGATTTGAATTTTTGTGAAATGTAGTATTGTCCTTTTTAGGGATATAATTCTTATTGTTCACATTAGACTATCTTTTGGGTTAAAGTCATCATAGAAATTGCTAAAGTAGTATATATATAGTTGCTGATTAAGTCATTACTGTCATTTTTGGCATCTAGTCCTTTGTACTTTGCCTTTTAAGTTATGCTAATCAATACAGTACATTAATTATTAAATGAAAATAAATGATTCTTGGGAGTTTTAACTGTGGTAGATGGAGATACTCTGCAAATTGTTTAATTATATTTACAGATCGATCTCTGCCCAACTTGCATATTTTGCAGTTTTGCACCATGCTTTATGCCAAACCTCTTTTGCTGTAAAGCTGATTTGAAATTGTTTAATTTAACCCTACAGAAACAAAAAATAAAAATGAGTTTTTGAATGCTTGTTGGGATACTTTGTTAATCATATTCTTGTCTGTTTTAGGTTTCAGCAGAAGTACCCATCCATTGCATGTGATCAGTTATTTGTTTGCTTGTTTGAATCCAATCTTCACGTTTCATTAGTTGGCAACTTCACTGAGTGGGACTACTACAAGTGATATGGAGATACTGAAGTACTTGATGGGAATCAAGAAAAAAAAAAAGATAACTAACTTTAACTGCTGTTTACTGGCATGATCTCAATGAAGTGTAAAAACAAGACAATATACTGTTTCTGGTAATTTTAATGATAGTATCTTTTACTGAACACTATGCTGAGGGTAGATCTGTCCACAAAATACAGTTGTAGAGTTTCTATTTATAGCATGAATTCAATCTTTCAAGAAGCATATAAGTCACCAGCCCCAAACTCGGATCTGCATCTTCTTCTTGCATCACATCTCCAGCTTGGCTAGTGATCAGTGATAGTAGGAAAAGGCCATGGCTGGAAAGCAAGACGTCGAGAGAGGTGGAGAAGAGAGTAGAGCTCCACTTCTTGCAGCAGAGCCCTCCAAAAAGAGCAGCAATGAGAATAGATGCATGGTGTATCTAAGCACATTTGTTGCAGTTTGTGGCTCTTACGCCTTCGGATCTTGTGTACGTTCTGTCTAATCTTAATTCTCTCATTCGATAAAAGTTTTTTGCTTTGATCATTTGATGAATGTTGTTTTTGCAGATAGGGTATTCTTCACCTACTCAGTCTGCTATCAGAAGAGATGTCAACTTGTCCTTAGCTGAGGTTACTTCAATTTTCAAACTAGGATGTCTTAATTTGAAGTTTCGAGTAGGAAGGATTCAAGATTCGATTTTTATGAATGCAGTACTCTCTGTTTGGCTCCATCTTGAATATTGGAGCAATGATTGGTGCAATCACATGTGGCCAAATCGCGGACAAAATAGGCCGTAAAGGGGTGAGTTTTGTTGGGATCTAACTAATCGCATTCATCATTAAGAATCTTTGATTTACTACAAGTTATTGTGATGAATTGAAATGCAAGCAGGCAATGTTAGTATCAAGTGGAGTCTGTACGATGGGATGGCTATCGATTTACATTGCCGAGGTATCATCCTTTACCACAACTAGAATCTTGTAATAGATTCCGAAAACAAGTTTTTTGATTCTGCAAACTGTGATGATTTCATAGGATGCCCTGCTTCTAGACATTGGAAGATTGGCAACTGGATATGGGATAGGAGTCTTTTCTTATGTGGTAAAACTCATCACGTATTTTAGGATATATACAAAAATTGCAGCAATCTAGATATAGGCTAAATGTTGTCTCTGTTTGGTTACTACTAGGTTCCGGTATTCATAGCTGAGATCGCCCCGAAGGATCTGAGAGGAGCTTTGACAACTATAAACCAGGTGGGAAAACTTGTTTTGGACATATATAGGATTTGTTCCAAGAGTTAAGGTTGTTTCTCATCTTCTTTAACCTTGCAGCTTATGATTGTTACTGGGGTGTCTGTATCCTTCGTCGTAGGCACGTTTATGACATGGAGGAATTTAGCATTAGTAGGTAATAATACTGCACATTCTAGTGATACTTCTTTTATGTATATAATCTGTGTAGGAAACTCACTTGTAAAACTGGTGCAGGCATAGTTCCTTGTGCTGTTCTTCTTGTGGGTCTCAGCGTCATCCCAGAATCCCCGAGATGGCTGGTAAGAATCCAAATTCGCTGCTTCTTGTCTGAGATTAGAAAAACCATAACACAATGGCATTTGTCAAGGCAAGACAAGGAAAACACAAGGAGTTTGAGGCGTCTCTACGCAGACTTAGGGGAAAGGATGCTGATATATCAGCGGAAGCAGCCGAGATTCAGGTATGCAAAAACTCCCAAGTTTCATTTTGATTGATTTTCCACAATGAATATGAATATGAGAGTGTATAAATGGACAGGACAATGTAGAAACACTGGAGAGGCTTCCAAAAGCGAAACTGCTAGATCTGTTTCAAAGGCGATATCTCAGTTCACTCATGGTTACTCATTGATCTTCTCTATCTTATATTTACTTCTGTTTCTGTTTTCTCTAACTACCATATGTGAAACAGATTGGAGTAGGACTAATGGTGTTCCAACAGTTCGGAGGAATCAACGGAGTCAGTTTCTACACTAGCAGCATCTTTGAGGCTGCAGGTGAGATATAAACAACGAAGATATATTCTCCACAAAACTGCAATCTGATACAATGTTTCTGTGCAGGATTCCCATCTGACGTTGGAACCATAATCTATGCGGTTCTTCAGGTACCTTGTTGCATCATTAAGTACTAGGATTGAATGAAATCTAAGCGCATTCCATGTGCAGGTGGTAATTACCGCGCTAGCTGCTACTTTTATTGATAGAGCAGGAAGAAAACCTCTTCTAGTGGTGAGTATCAGTTAGCAACAACCAAATGCTGTTTTTCCCATTGTCTTAAATGATTGAATGTAAGAAAATCTTTTTTTTTTCCTTCAGGTTTCTGGATCAGGTCTTTTCCTAGGTTGTCTGTTGCTAGGGAGCTCATTTTATGTGAAGGTAAATATTGATTGTGTGTGCTAGCTTTCTCAATCCTTCCAAAAATAGTTATTCAAGAAATAACATAGTAGCATTCTCAAACAGGAGTATGGTGTAGCATCTGAAGCAGCTCCAGCACTAGCTTTGAGTGGTGTAATGGTAAGTTAAGTTTGTCACTCTTTTTCATGCAACAATTCAAGAATAACATGTTGGGTTTAGGTGTACATAGGGTCTTTCTCAGTTGGAATGGGAGCAATTCCATGGGTGCTCATGTCTGAGGTATGACACCAACAACTCTTCTGAACTATGATTAACTAACATGTTGAAATTGAGAGGTTCTTTGTCATTGCAGATATTCCCACTAAACATCAAGGGAGCTGCAGGAAGCTTTGCCACACTAGTGAACTGGTCTGGTTCATGGGCTTGCTCCTACACTTTCAATTTCCTAATGAGCTGGAGCACCTATGGTAACAAACATTTTGCATCAAAATCAACAGTTATATGTTGCGACTAAAGATCGACTAACAATGATGCAATGTGGATGGGATTATTGCAGGCTCATTCATGCTTTATGCAGCTGTAAATGTACTTGCAGTTGTGTTTGTGATCAAGGTAGTGCCTGAAACCAAAGGGAGAACTCTGGAGCAAATACAGGCAGCAATCAGCTCTTCTTAGAACACTCTAGAAACTTCCTTTTCCCCATCTTTGGACCAAAGAATGGGGTGGGTAATAAACTGAAGAGATGAGAGATGTTGATGCTAGTTATGTTGTTGTATGAAAAGGAAAGAGACAGCAAATTATTTGCTGTATGTTTAACTGTTTTTTGTGATTGAAACATGGAACTTCTCCATATCAATAATGGCTTTTGATTTCCCTTTCCAAAGAAAAAGAAAAGTATAAATATGTATTCCATTTTTTGTAGGAATAATGCCAAGTTCACAGCTGCATCGCTCAATTTTTTCAATTTCCGGTGACTTTTATGTTCAAATCAGGCCACTGATAACAAGTCAATTGAAAATTCAATTGTTCGATTTTTAAAGCCCAACTATATGTTCCATTAGTCTTATAAAAATAAAGATATTTTTTCAATTTTTTCTTTTATGGCCCAATTCTTTACGAAGGAACAGAGGGTGAATATGACCATTGACGAATACTAGCAAACACTTTCGCCACGTATGATATAATAATGATAAAAAAAAGTGTACGTGTGATATATATGTCCTCTTAAAATATTACTGCAATTTGTTTATGAAATTAGGGTATTCTATTTTTTAAATAAAAAACTAAAATAAATAGGCATTAATCAATCTAAGGTGAGTTAATGATGGAGTATTAAAGAGGTAAATAAATATACACAAGTCATAGAAGCCTCCGCCTGCAGAAAATTTGCTGGGTAAATTGAATTCGCTGATATGAAGAAGAGCCAACAATCTAAAAGGAAAAGGGTACTGTTTCCCTTTCCCCCTCTTTTTTTTGCTACCGTTTTTCTTCCGAATCTATGCCTGCATTCCGTTTTATCTACTTTTTCTCTATATTTTGTTCTTCTTTTTCTTTTTAGGAGATTTGCTGTGAACGAAATCCCAATTGCATGTTCTTCTGCGTACTCTACATGTTTGATTAAATGCTAACTATACTTGGTTCTTTTAATTCCTCAAATTGTTGGCCGATGCCTTGTTTGTGTGAGAGGGAGATGGGGGAGGGAAAGAGAGACCTTTTCCCTTCCCTTGATGCTGTTCTTTTTCTGTTTGGTTGAAAAAAATGAATATTCTCTTTTTCAGTTTTGATTTTTGAAGAACTCTTGTTTCACATTTCATTGATTTCTGGCTGTTTGACAATGGCTTAATTGTCTTGAAAACCTCCAATCTAATTTTTTTATGTCCTTATGAGAAAAATTGTTACCTAGTAAAGATTCTTTACTGGCTCACTCCAGACTTGGTGCGGTGTCATTAGATGGCCGGTATCCGAGCTCAGATACACCTCACTGGTTGCCTTTCCATGTCCCCAATATCCGAGCATTGTTCATTTTTACATCATTATTATGGAATTTACATTACTCGGAATCTCGGATGCTTGGCATGTGGAGGGGAACGAAAATATGTATTAGGAGGTGAATCTGAGCTTGAGGCTGCCTGCCATTTGATTGGCATTGCTTGAACTACAGTAATCAGGGCAGAGAATCTATACAAGGAGCAACTGTGGTGGAATGGAACCTTGCCTATACTACACGATTAGGATGTTACGATTTGCGTATACTTATTTGAATCACTAGCCGGTGTGATATGGAACCGAGTAGTTATGAAGTCGAATTCAAGTAGGTTTTGGTGGTCTTACTTGTGATCCAATGGTTCCACAGCATGAACCACAAACAAACTGTGATGATCCCGGCTGACCTCTGCAAGTGCCCTTTGGCCCTTGAGTAAAAATGGTTGTTACTTATTTCTCAAAACTTTGTTACACGAGATGTGGCACATTGAGAGCATAGTAGTTTGTTGAGTTCAAGGGATCAGGGCCCAGGCTTTTTTTCCTTAGTTGAGACATCTGTCTTTCTTGGTCGTAATTCAATCTCAAGTTGACTGATTAAATGCAGATTTCTTGATTTTTAATGTCCTGTTTCTTTGAGCTGATAATGCTTTGTTGTGACAGCAATCAATAAGTGGTAATGCTTTGGTTGACCTATGGAGTGCACAATGCGCGGAATGTTTCAAGTGGAGGCTGATTCCTACTGAGGAAGAGTTTGAAGAAATCAGAAGCAAATTCAGTGAGGACCCTTTTTTCTGCAGCAAGAAACCAGGTGTTTCATGCGATGATCCAGCTGATATAGAACGCGATGAAACCCGCACTTGGGCCATTCACAAGCCCGGCATTCCAAAAACCCCTTTCGGGTTCAAGAGGACATTGGTAATGCGGAGGGATTTATCTAAAATGGACTGCTATTATGATGCTCCCAATGGCAAGAAATTGAGGGCCTTGACTGATGTTAGCAAGTTCTTGGATAAGTTTCCGGAGTTCAAAAAGAACATCTCACCTGCTGATTTCAGTTTTACAAGTCCTAAGCTCGTGTAGGAGACAACGTCTAAGATAACAGCGAACCGAGGCTGACATCAACGGGGTTCTTTAGTCTGTTTGAGCTGCAATTTGTGTTTTCCATTTGTTCATAGTGGGGGAGAAAGAGTTGTTCCAGATTTCGGTTCTGACATAGATGTGCATACTTGGTGAATGTATGTTGCATTTGCAATTATGGTACTGTTATTTGTTGTTATTTTTATGAATTGAAATTGGAATTGGATGTATTTTTTGTTGAAATGCAGGCTAAGTAAAAAATGACAAAAAACAAAAAATTTACAAAAATATACTCCACAAGCATTATTATTTATTAGTTATCCTCATGTATTTTGTTTTCCATGTCCCAAGTTCTAAGGGATATCAACATCCTTTAAACAAAAATGAGTGCTCAAACCTCATCCTCCCACAGTCCCACTTCAACTCTCAGATTTCAAGATTTCCGTCATCATTTTCGCACTCAATAAATTCTTCCATAGGCAGATGCACAACAAGTTCACGAGTAATAATCAGTAGAACATAGGCACTCATGTCAACTCAAAGAAAATTTGACAGTGTTTTACAAATGTGATGTATCAAAATTAGTTTTACAAAATGGCTTCTACCAATACTTGGTCTTACACTTCAACAAAGTGAAAAAAAACTCAAGACTCCTCTACCTATCTATCATCTCCTTTTTGTTGGCAAGCTTCTACGTTCTGCTTCTTTCTCAGCAACGATGACATAGAATTCTGCACCAAGCATCTCATGCACATCGAGATCCATAGACTTACTCAACTCTACAATTTCTGTGATAATTTCTACTGTAATCGTGAAGCCTAAAGTAGACAGCACTCGGATGGCGTTAGCTGATCTGCAAATATTTTGCCTGGTGTCCAGAGTGTATGCTTCTTGTACTTCTTCATCCCCCATTGTGTTCCATGACTTCACTTTTTGTTGCTCGGATTTGTCCGACAGATCCTCTATCATATCATCTCGCACTTCAACATGTTCGCCAACCCAAACAAATCCATTACAACCAAGTATCAGGTCAATTCCATATTGGTCTAGATGGTGAAAATGCTGTTTACGCTTCTTGACAAGATAAGGGGGTATTGTAAGCAATTGCCCTCTCTTGAGCTGTACCCAAAAACAAAAGGCAAAATCAGAGAAACAATCACACAAAAAACAGAAAAATGACCTAACTATTAGATGAGATAACCAACATTATCAACAAACAATGAGCTGAACTCCTCATCGAATGTGGAATGGCGTACTAACCTTTCCATATTTCTGGCTTCTTGCTTGTAGATGCAAGCAGCCGTCGTGTTGGAAGCCACGAACCTCAGCCTGAATCAAAGCATCCCTTGTTAGGAGACTAAAGGGAAATAGTAAATAGAGTTGCTAGGAAGTGTGAGCTTTCAGGGGTCTTACACAGATGACATCATTCTCTTCAAATATGCTGCGCATATTAAGTTCGTCAACTGCAGTTCGTCGTCTCTGAAAACCAATAGTAGAAGTAAGAAAGAAGGAAAGGAGGATGTGCATGACAGATTAACTCATTAACAAAAAAAAAGTGGTAGAAATCATTTTCAGGACTTCGATAAAATTATAAGAATTTAGGATATCCCTCTGTTGCAACTCCATTGGTTCATGCAATGACATTAAAATATCACAGGCATATCTGTTTCTTCATCGTGCTATGAAAAACAGGGGATATATCAGTCAATTGTTTCAGTAAAAGCCATTTTTTACATGAAAACATAACAGATATCTTTGAAAAACCAGATAAAATTGGCGAGGAGCAACACACTATGACACTACACTGGCAATTATAAATTTACAGCCCAAATAAAAACATTTTACATGAATATGTAAAGAAGGTAGCTGTAGTTTGCCAGTAAACTCAATCATGGAATTGGATTCTTAATCCAAAAGATAATAATAGAAATACGAATTCAGGCCCTAAACATCACTAAGTTTTTCCTACCTGAGGAATAAAAGCTTAAAACAAGTATCGGGGATGGATACCTGGATGCCATCTGGTAAGTTCATTGATGAAAGCATCAACACTGCATCCTGGCTGAAATTGATCTCCAGTTTCCACCGCTTTGGTGCAACCTTAACAGCAAAGATGGGTTCGAGATTACTTTTTCATAACTCAAGTAGTTGAAAGCAAAGGATTCATAGACTGAGCAATAACTAATATCAGATAAATATGATGATGAGATTGCTAACATTATGTAGAAATTAAGATCACTTATCGGTACAAAGATCGTTATCTTTCAAAATGTTGACAGGTCAGAACATTTTTTACCTCAATAACACGGCCAATGATGATATCCCCAATCTCGGGCTTGTACCTACCATACAACAACAAAACATGGAAACCCACACCAAAAGATACAATCTTCTTCACTAACTAAAATAACGGAGTAGAAACAAAGCATTCATATAGTGAGACGAAAAAAACCTGGCCCTCAGAGGCCGGACATAGACAAGCTTGTTGACACGCTCCACAACTCCACACAGCGTGGCCACCAAGCGGTCGTTCATCTCCGCTGTGCCATGGCCCCTGCAACCCCCATCAAATTTAATCCAAAAAAGATAAAAAAAAAAAGTATGAGTGCATTAGCAGAGAGGGAGAGAGAGGGAATACTTGAGAATGGAGTCTTCATTATTAACGGAAATGTCGTCGGCGACGATGACAGAGGCGTCGGAATTGGATTTGGAGGAGAGAGATTCGAGCACCTCGAACGCTCTTTCGAATCTCAGTTTTTGGCCTTTGTCGAGCGACAACTGCAGGCCTCTCATTTTCGGATAGAAAACCTTTGTAAAACCCTAACCCCTAATTGGAGATGAAGAAATTAGGGCAACTGTAACTATATAGTATTGGCTATTGCAACTAATTTTGCCGGGCCTGTTTCGATAGAATTGGAGTATAATTTTCGGACTCCCTTCCAAAACCCATTTTAGAGCGAAGACTGGTCTCCTAAAAAACGCGACTTTTTTTTTTCCTTTTTTGAACCGTACAAACGCAAAAACTTTCACAAATTGTAATCAAACCCAAGTATTTATTGTTAGGGAGATATTATCAAATGTGAATAATTTGGATATTCTGAAAGGCGTGAAAACACTTTCAGATCAAATCAATTTGGTGGTTTTACCAATATTTGATCGGATACAATTCAGGTTTGTAGAAGATTCGTATGTCTTTTTCTCGATCAGATCTTAGAACCGAAAATGATCAATTATAAGATGCAGAAACGAAGCATCGCGTCTCTTCACGGAACATTGCTTCTCTTCATCAATTAACCGATTTTAACTGATTTTGGCGGGTTTCTAAAATTGTAAATTAGTCCTTCAATTATCGAAAACTACATTTCCGGATGAAGATTTCTGTATAGCAACTTTAATGGAAATAAAAAATTTCCAGCTCGACCCCAGCCAGGGACTCTGCCCCTTGGACCCCGCTCTTGGGGGTGCTGCCCCCGAACCCCCGTCCAATCATAACGAATTCAAACAAGTGTGTACTCCGCATTTCCAACTTATTTGATGTCTCATTATGATCATATTGATCAATCAAGTTAATCCAATTACACCAAAATATTCAACATTTATTGTATTTTGAAAACAACTGATAGAGAAGAAAAGAGAATTCACCTGAGAAACGAGAAAGAGGAAGAGGAAGAGGAAGAGGAAGAGGAAGAGGAAGAGGAAGAAGGGCGCTGGACTGGAGAGTGGAGTATGCTGCGTTTAGGATTAAAAATCTAAGTAGTGGAATAGTATTTGTTCATTTAACAGGTCTTCAAAATTGGGCTTAAAGAATTATAGTATTCAAATTTTCTAAGAGCATCTCCAATAGAAATTGCCTAGCCATAGTCTAGTCACAAACTCCTCCTACCATATCAGCAGCACTAAAAACTCCTCCTGCCATGTCATCAGGACAAGCATCTGGACAAGCAATATGCCAGTCATAGCTTAGCCACAATAAACAAAATTATAAAAATAAATAATTAACAATCACACAAAATACGGAATTAAATTTACGATACAGATACGGGAAAACTCAATAATAATATTGAAAATTTAAAAAGTACATTAATTAAAAAAATACATTAATTAAAAAAGTTACATTAATCTAAAAAAAAACTCCTCCGCCACACACGAGCCCCCCCTTCGCCTCACTCCTCGCCTTCGCCGCCGCGGTTGTCGCCGCTATCCGGGACCCCCAAATCTGCGGCATTTGAGCCCGCGTCTGAGCCCCCCACCTGTGCCGCGGCGGGATTCAAATCGGCCCGCATACTAACGAGCATTGCGTGAAGAAAACTCTTCTCCTCAGGGTCAGTTGCCGCCCTCCATTCAGCTAAGATCTTGTACATCTAAGCTCGCGTTTGTTGACGCGCGAAGAAGAGGAGCTCAGCTGACCTGCCAACAGGGGGGATGCCGACTGGACCTCCTGGGATGCCTGGCGAGCCCGTTGCGCTCGCCTTTGACCAACCGGGTGAGTGCGGCGAGCAAACGCGGGAGGAGACGGGAACTCCTGTACATCCTAGGGGAGGTCGTGGGAACCGCTGCTGCTGTCGCCGCTGTAATCACCGGTATAGTTCAGGCGCTGCTTCTTCGGCCAGCCAGCATCGACACCTGCCGAAACTTCTCGGAGTCCATCAGCACCTCATAGCAGTTCCAGTAGGTGAACTCCTTATAAAGCCCGGGCACGGGGAAGACTTTCTCCGCTATCCTCCTGCAGTCGTCCTCAGTTTGGCCACTGGCCTGCATGCGGAGGGCGTTGGTGTACAAGCCCGAAAATCGGGAGACCCCAGCCCTGATTCGGTCCCATCCCTTCCGGCACTCCTCCCCGCTGAGTGGCCTCCCCTCCGGGCAAAATGCATTGTAGGTTGCTGCTATTTTAGCCCACAAGTTGACGATCCTCTGATTGTTCGAGGCGAGGGGATCATCGCAAACACTCACCCACGCCTTGGACAGCGCAACGTTCTCCGCGTCCGTCCACTTCCTCCGTGCCGGACTGTCGTCATCAGCCGGCTGCGACGACTCGCCGACCACCCTCTTGCCCTTCCCCTTCTTCTTCTTTGGCGCGCCCCGACCCCGCCCTACTCCCCCAGTTTGAACGGGGGTGTCCGCATCCCCGAGATCTATCCCCAACTCCTCTAAGGAGAAAGTATCACACCCAGTGAACTGCGTCTCCGATGGGGTCGATGTGTGCGAAGAAGCAGTCACAAAATCAAAACTGGGGCGATAGACGTTGTCCCCCCGGCGTCCCCTGCATCCCGGATGCCCACCCCAACATCATCTGCATCCCGGGTTGCATCCCCGGTACGCCCTGCCCGCCCTGCATCGCCGGCCCCCCCGGCATCCCCTGCCATCCCAGCATACCACCCCCGGATGCCATCCTAGGCATCATCTGCTGCCAAGGGTACATATTGTAGTTCCCGGCCATCGGACCCCATCCACCTCCCACGGGTACCGTGGGAGTTTGAGACCCGCTCGTCCCTGGAGTAGGCTCGTTGTTGTGCTCCATTTAGCTTTGTTGTTCTTGTCACTACTAGAAAAATTGCTTCTCACTACACTTTTTTTTATCACACTTTATAAAAAATGCCAGCATAGATGTACTATCTACACACTAGCTTTTCACTGCACTTTATAATATATTGTTACTGCACTTCAACATAAAAAGTGCCATCATAGATGTACTATCTACACACTACCTCTTACTACAGGTACCCGGTGCTGCACTTGCATAAGTGCCATTATAGATGAAGTGTCAGCACAGTAATTTTCTAGTGACAATTTTAAGTGTCATTACAAGCCAATTTTCTAGTAGTGTGTACAGAAATTAAGATAGAGAGAATACTCGTTAAAACAAGTGGTGCAAATGAAAATGACGTGCAAATCGCGTATATATAGTATTTCAAAAATTAAATTAAAAAAAATCCGCTGGCCGATTGCTCGCCGATCGAGAGCCTGCAATGGCGGCCAGTCGATCGGCGAGCGCATCGGCCAGCGCTCGGGAATCGGCTTGCGCCGTATTTCTCGCCGATTTGGCGCTCGCCTGCTGCAATGGTTCGGCGAGCGCTAGGGATCGGCTAGCCGGTCCGCTAGCCGCCATTGTGGATGCTCTAAGATTTAATAATTGGGCTAGTAGTTAACAAATATCACGATTGGGTCTGTATGATTTAATTACGATAACTGGATATAAATGTTCGATGGTTTAGAAATTAGGTTTAATCAGCCATTAAATTGATTGGTCATTAATTTTGTTGTGGCATGTTTATGTAAAATTGTATTGTTATATTTTAATATATATTTTCAATTTGAATTCGAATACCGTGGAGTGTGTTTAGTGTATTTCAACTTGTGCAATATATTCTCATATAAATAACATGTTCAATATGTAAATATTAGTAAGATTTAAGAGTTATGATTAAATTCCATTAAAATATTTAAATTTTGGGATATGTAACAGGAGTTTGTAATATGGAAACGACATAAACCTGGTAAATAATTTGAACTAATGAATCCTAGCAACATAAGTATTTGCTTACTCTGTGTCAATAATATAAGTACTTGTGTGCAAATGCAATGTTATTATGCGAACTCAAATACAAATCTGATTTGATTGAATTTAATTATTCAAATAATCATGCGCAGTTCTTGGAGCTCGATCAAGTTTCTACTAGCTTCAATGATCGTATTACAAAATTAAATTTGGTGCTTTGGCTACTGCCATGCATAGATTGAATGATGATGAAACTTGATAAAAACAATAACAAAAGGACAAGAACCAATGACATATACAAAAGAAAAGAGCATCTTATTCTGAATATCACATAGTGATAAGCAATGAATGAATCAATTAAGGCTGTAGTTTCTGCTCATGGCCTTCTTCTTCCTCTCAATAAACGCCTCCGACTTCTCATTTATGTTGGACGCCACATTCAGAAGAGGCCAATGCCTCCTCGTTTTCGTCTCATCCATCGCTATCGTTGCATCTTCATCATCACTCCCACTACCTTCTCCCTTAAACGAAACACTCTTATGTTCCTTATCTCTCTCTCTCTTGCCTGCACCATCTTGAGCTTTGAGATTGTGGTTGAACTCAACCCCAATCTCAGACCCCTCGACATACACTGGTCGAGAGGAAGGAGGCGCAGGGAGCGCCCCAAACACGAGCCTGAAGAGGCGTTGGCAGATGCTTGAGGGCTGAGGACTCCTCTCCATTTGTGATCTTGATTTGTGATTGATGAAGAGGGATGGATAGGTGTGTTTATGAAAACAAGAAGATTCTATTCTTTGTGGAAAAGCAAAATGGGGTGATGGTATCTATCTAGTAGGAGTACTTGTTATCCATCTCTTTTTCTACAATATAAGTATATGTATAAAATGTTTTTCATGCATTGATGGACAGGATGAATTATTTGATGGTTTTAATAGTAAAAAAGGCATGGGAGACAGCTTTAGAGAATCAATATCCTTCATTCTCTAATAGAAACACTATGAATTGTGTTTATTATACTGAGAACAACTGTCTTTAATTAATCAAACTTCATGTGATACACACATACACACTCATGTATGAAATAGAATACGATCGAGGCGTATAAGTACAAATGTGAATGGATGAGCCGAATATATGGCATCCACTTTTTTAGTTAATTTTGCATAATTAAAACAGAATCAAGCATAATCCTTCCACCAGAATTCCTTAAGACACAAAAAAGATAATACTATTGATAAAATATTACTCCCTCCATCCCGGGTTAGTCGCACCTTTCCTTTTGGGCACGGAGATTAAGGAATGAGTGATAGACAAAGTCAACAATTACGGCGGTAGGTGATAATTGTTACTAAAAATGGAAAGAGTGCAAATAAATTGGGACGCCCAGAAAGGAAATAAGTGCAAGTAGCACGGGACGGAGGGAGTATTAACAAACGGCCACCACTTTACAAAAGAGAAGCAATTACTATGGGTGTTAAAAATTGCAGTACTGTTTTTCATCGTGTTTCAGCTTGTGTAAAGCATTACATGTATAGGTATAGATTACTTGAGAATTTAGCTAGTAATCTTTCGTCAAAAAATGTGACATGAAAGCAAAGTACATCCGTAGAATCAACAAAACCCTATAAAGAAGTAGAAGAAGATAAAGCACAATCTCGTTCCTCACCAAATTACTCTAGAAAACGCAATATATAAAAACTCAACTTACACCAATTATATCTTTCAAGAGTTGTTTGTTTCAGTTCTCAGGTTTATTAGCATCGGCTGGAGGAGGTAGGGACAGAAACCGTCCTCCCTGGGCACGTGGTGGGAGATGTTTTGCATGCTTCCGCGAACCACCGTTCCATGGCAAGAATACCCCAGTACCGCCACGTTGGATTTTTCTAGGGTTCACAATCACCGGGCGCATGGGGGCAGCTGCTAACACTACCATGGGAGAACGGATGAGGCCCCATTTGGGCATCATATTAACCGGCCCATAACTATTTGGCACAGGGACGCCAGGTTGCCAAAGAGTCATTGCTTTGGACGAAGTGGTCGTCTTTGATGATGCATGGTCTACCTCTGCTCGGACTCTGAAGAAAGTGATGCTCACCCTCTTGTTTGGAGAGGAGCACATGACGTGTCTTGCTGTATCCGAGCTGTTTCCCCTCATCACCAAAACAGACCTGAGAAACTTCTCGAGTTAAACCTGTTGTTTGTTGTTACAATAGATAGAGTAGATTATTTGAAACTTTCAACAAGCATACATACCCTTCTTTTAGAGAGAGCATGAGAGGCCCTCTGTAATTTCCTTCACCATCGTTCACAAGCATGCGGCCGAAGGCCATTGTTGATTCAGAGAGGAGGAGGGTGGAAAGAGGCTGCTCCAGGTGGGGTGGTTTTAGAAAAGGCTGAGAGTATTCCCCCTACAAAACAATACAATCACAAATTGATGGACATTGTAATTGCACTATTGATCAAGAGTCTAAAAACCAGGATGCATAAATACCTCATCAAAGAAGTTGATGACGCAGCTGTTTGGTTTCCTATTATCTGGGAGCAAACGCCACTGAATCAAGTGATCAATTACACCTTGGAGAAGAGCTGGAATCGGCTCAATATAATCTGCAAAGAGATTTACGTACCGAACATCAAAGCAAAAAAATTATTATTGGGACAGCAAGCAACAGAGTTGTACTATATATGAAAAGGAGACTTGGCATACTTCTTTGGAATGTATTTGTGTCATCTTCTGTAACGTGTCCGAAAATGGGAACACCAAGCTGAATCAGCTCTCTCTTGTTTCCCTTAGTCTGCTGATTATATAAGATGAAGGTTTCTCCTGTATTAAACAAGACCGGGAAGATGATGAAGAATAGTTGCATATCAAAGAAGACGAGATGTGTAAATCAAGCTGTCTAGGAAAGCTTATCTATATAGGATAATAATATTCAGTATCTTCATCTATTGGCTAAAAGGCAAACATTATGTGCGATCCATATTAAATAGTAATTTTATCTGAAAGTAAAAACAAATGCCCAAACCTGCTCAAGCAAACCTATAGAAGATGCCCTTTACAATCTCATAACTTCCGGCCCAAAAGGAAACAACTAGTTTAACTATAAAAGCATCACGAATCACGGAATCCACCTGACAGTTCACCATTCTGACCAGCAACGCGGAGTTCATTAACAAAGTCATTCAGTTTAGATAGCTCAGTATTAGTGAATATGTTGTCATATAGCTTAAGACCTCGGACAACATTCACCTGCAATTGTGAAAAACCATTAGTTATCCTGCTTGCCACAGAAGCATCTAGAACTTCCTTTCAAGATTAGAGTGGGAACAGCAATGAGGAAATACTTGCCATGTGCCCTTTCACTGGTTCCTTTGCCACAAAACCTTTTGTCATCTTGATCTGGGCTCGGCGTGCCTCACACTGTTCATGGTTAGAACAGATATCAACAGGTTCTGAGAAGGGTTGCACTTCCTGAGACCCTGAATTTCATATCACAAAAAGAATTGATTATGGAAAAATCAAACACAACATTAAACTGAAGTGAAGAAAACATTCCCTTGCACAACTGGTGGGCTCAAAGAGATAAAAGCTTCCTGTAATTCTTCCCGTCCTGGATGTAGAAACAACCACCATTCTAGTTGTCACTTTCCAATCATGCATATACACATTTCTTTGAATAACCATGAGATTCCTTCATTCAAATATTCTTAGCCATTTTCATATTCTGATGTTCTTGGTTCAATTTAAGTAACCACCATGTTGCTTCAATTTAACAATCTCTAAAGTTTCTACAAATTATGTATTTGAGCATGATAAGTGTGTTTAGCATTTCAAAATGGTAGCTAAAATAAAACTGGAAATCAAAACATTATAATCCAGATAGTAACATAACCAAGTTGAGTACTCCCTCCATCTCACTCAATATGTCCCATTTCCTTTGTCACACTCAAGATGTCATTTTTCTATATTTAGAAATAAATCACTCTCTTCTCCCTCATTAAAATATTCAACTACTTTTTCTCCCTACTTACCACTCAAGAATGTGGACATCTTGAGTGGGATAGAGGGAGTACTAGTATCATGCTAAAGAAAAGATGAGGAGCAGAAATATCAGGCATGAGAAGACAAGGCATGCCACTGTCAAAGCGCCATCAAAACTAATATATCACGCAATCCTCGTTAAGTAGGTACGTAGATTGAAAATATTAAATGGTTATTGCATCTTTACTGCGTCTAATGTTGTTGGATTACCAGACAGTCTATGGAAAGTATCTCGTGTTTTGAAATTAACTAAAAGTGAGGTGACCCCTTTAATGAAAAAATTAAGCAGCACATAATTGTAGCCCACTTGCGCTGCAATGACCGGAGCCAACATGCCGTTCGGTGCTCATAAAGATGCATTCATTTCCCACCCCTAGGACTAACGAATTGCGGATTAGTGCAAACATATTACAACTGCACTTCTAAAAACTGTAAAGCTCTACTGCCATATAGAATAAAGCTATGCGGCCACATTATGGCCAGTCATAAATTAATTAAATAATAAAAAAAATTGATTTTTTTTCAAATTTTTGGTTTAATACTACTTGATTTTACTTTTATATTACTCTTTCCCATGTTAGTACTACTCCCTCCGTAGAAAATAAACAACTAAATTTAGGAAGGTGGAGTAATTGAGTTTTAGAAGTGTATAGAATAGAACAAATACTTATATAACATCATTTTCTGAGCTATTTGCTAAGAACAAAAAGATACGATGACATATATTTGCTGTACCGAGAGCTCCACTAATAACATGCCCAGACAAATTTTAGAAAAGAAGGAAAAAGGTAGCACCTTTTGTAGAGCACTGAATATTGAATGGGCATAATTTTTTAGGACTTTCCTTCATTGAAATAAAAACTTTGAATAGTCGCACATCTGCTCTCCTCCATTATTACATGCCACAATTGGAACAGTATTCCATATTCCCTCTGAAATATCCAATCTACATGTGGCGAGTTGACCCACTCGAGTTACACAGAGCGAGAGCCCTAAAATCAAGGAAGAGTATCCGATGAAAAGAGGTGGGAGCGAAGAAGGGAGGCAGTGGGCCCACAGGGCGACAAAACCAACTAGGCGCAGCCACGCCGGCTGGAACATGCCGCCGCCCCCTCATCAAATAAGTCAAAAGAAAAAAATTATGTAATAAGTGGCACCTCACGCATCTCCAGGTGGACCTTAAGGCCACCCGCAACGCGTCACGCGGGTGGCCCGTGTTTCGTTCCGCAGTGACGGAACCGGGGCGGGACGCATTGCAGCGTCTCGTCCCGTAACCAGCCCGTCCCGCCGCGACGAAACGCGGGACGGCTCGCCACGCGCCGAGGCGACGTGGCGCGCTCCCAGGCCATGCGTGACGCCCACTCGCCGGCCCGCAAGTGAGAATCGTCACGCTGACGCAATAATTCATTTTTTTAAATTGAATTAAATAAAAATAAATAAAATTAAATAAAAAAAATGTTAAATGGTAATATTACCTTTAATAGAGCCGTTTTTCCTTTTTTTTACTCTATAAATACTCATATTTCATCCTCATTTCACACACAAACTACACATCTATTCTTCCCAATTCATCTCCATTTCCTCTCCAATTTTCATCTAACATCTCATCACAAAATGTCCGGCGACGGAAACTCCGGCGCGTGGGATCTCAACGCGTTCGGTGACTGGGGGAGCATGTGCAACACATTGGGTGGTTCCGGTTCGTCGACGCCGGGCACCCAGGGTTATGATTCACCGACAGAGTAGTTTTTTTTATTTTCTATAAAATTATATTTTAAATTATGTCATTTTTATTTTTTTAGGATTTTAATTATGTCTTTTTTTTATTTTTTTTAATGTTAAGTTGTATTTTTATTTTATGTTGTAATGTTGTTTTATTTTGAATGAAGTGTGTTTTTTATTAATTGAATTTGGTGGAAAAAAAATGAAATTGAATAAATATTAATTTAAGGGACGGTTTAAGGGACGGTTAAGGGACGAAGGGTTGCATGTTCCGTTCCTTAGTTAAGGGATGGAGTAAAAACGTACAGTGAGGCACGCAAATAGCGTTTTAAGGGACGGTACATGGGTTGATGACCTAATTAATGATCAATTTTTCCTGGAACCAACTCTCCGTTAGGTTGCTATCCTGCACTCCTTAACTAACTCTACCAGTTCCTCGATTTTCTAAACAATCCTCGGGAAAATAACAACCGCGATTCCAGATACTTCCACTAATTTATGAATAGGATCTAGTTTGAACTTTGAAGATGTATATTTATGAAACTAACAGATTTCGCTTTAAATTCGTAAATGACAACTTGTAATTACTAAGCTAATAAATCACTTTAGCATTAAAATTCACAACTATGAAGTAAGTTGTGAATGGCAAGATTGGTTTTCTATTCTGTACTATCGAATTGACAGCGAAATCAATTGAAAATGCGGAACAGCGATGAAGATTTAATTCTATTACGTATATTTGATAAGATTTAAATCAAATTATAATATTTGATCTGGAATTTGCCAGGAAAAAAAAACAGAGACGAGGAGAATGGATTCGAGTTCGACTAATAGAAATCTAAGATCTAAGAACCGGAAAGGTTACCTGTATCTGTAATCTCCGACGAGAAATCTTCATCAACTACTTCACCTCCGCCATTTTCATTACTCACCAACGAATTTTCCTGATTATTGTCTTTCTCTTTCTCTTCCCCGTCGATCGCCGCCGCACAATCACCCTGAGCCTTGTTCACCTCCGAGTCATTCTCCGATCTCTTCTTCTCCACCACCTTCTTCAGCTCCGCCGTCACGTCGACGATGGAAAAGTACTTTTGCATCTGAAGAATCGGAATCCAATTCAACCTCCGCTGGTGAATCGCCGCGAAGGCCGATTCGTACGCCGCCCCGTCATCCAGCTGCGTCAGGTGGCAGCAGAGCGCGTCAATAATCGCGTTCGCCGCAGCAAACTCGCCGCGGAACCAGGCGATAATGGCGTCCTTGGCGAACGCCTCCGATGCCGCCGTCATCATCGGCAGCTGAGGCTGATGAACCACTGCCGGAACCACCATCGGTTTGAAGGCCGCCCGATCTCCCTGTGCTGCTGGTGCTGCTACGCCCACCGCCGGCGGCATTCCGAACAACCTGGTCAGCGTATAGCTAGAAAATCTCGGGTGAAGAAGCAAAAATAGATCACACTTTTTTCGCTACCGAAATCTGGATTGCTCTGAATTGATATGTTTTGGTTTCAGATTTTGATAGTTGTGCTTCTAGAAATCTAACTGAGAAATGTATTCGTCTAGAATTTGTAGAGAGCGGAAAAAAGCGCTGAGAAGAGAAGGTGGTGATGAAAGCGAGGGTTTACGTGGATTTTTATATCCGAGGTGGAAATGTCCGCACCCATGGGAACAATTTGCTTACGTGTCAGAATTTTAGTATATCACAATATGAGGTGGCAGTATTAATTAATGCTAATTGCAGTGTATCTAATTAGATTCAAATTACCAGTGATAAATTATTTAAGAGTGATTCTAAATGGCCATAATGTGGCCGGCCAGAGTTAATTTAGTCCATTTACATGTATAAAAAAATTAGAATTACCGATATAAACTTATATGTGTGTGAATGGACTTGTAAGTTGATACTTATATTTGAATTCCATTACGTAAAACACATTAATATCACGAATTACTGTATACGTTGAGCAACAATCAAGAAATGACAGTAGTAATAAGTTGAGCAAAAACTACGAAAGAGCAACACTAACATGTTGAGCAACATATAACGAAGATGATATAAAAGTAAAATTAAGTAGTATTAAATCAAAAATTTGAAAAAAAATCAATTTTTTATTATTTAATTAATTTATGGCTGGCCATAATGTGGCCGCAAAGCTTTATTCATTATTTAATACGTTCACTTTATTTCTTCTGACGCCAATAAATACGTCGCCTTCGACCCTGTAGTGTTAAATGTGATTTTCTGTGAGTTTATAATTATTTATATTTATATTTACAGTTTGCCCTTTAGAAAATGTAAACCATTAAAAATGCTTGGGTTCTTTATAGATTAGAGTCGATTAGTATTCATACAAATGAACTTGATCAAAATATGTATTATAGGTAATATTTTTAATTTATACAGTACACTAGTGCAAAATGAATTAAATTAACGATGTTTAATATTTAATAAACGTATTACCGAATCTACCGTGCGAATTAGCAATCATAACCAGCTAATCGATATATATAATAAAAATTTATTAACTTGACGAAAAAGTTATTACCTCGTCACGTCCTGATTCCCGAGATTAAAGCGTAATTTGGACAAAATAATAATTACTATCATTTTTAAGCATATGTAGTACTATACTATATTTGAAAATTAACAAATTTAAACCAATATGTGAAATAAAATATTTTATTTCAGTTTTTAGGAACATTCAAAGTTTCAAACAGTGCACACTGGAAGGCCAATTATTTTCATAGAAAGTATAGTTGGCATAAATTAATCATGATTAAGGATAATACATGTCAAGTGTATCATGAGGAAATACCTTCTTTGCCATCCAAATTAATTACTTGTCTTTATTTACAAAAAAAATCATTATATATGGTTTGATATTAAGCTTATGTATAGGAATAGCTTATGACACATTTACATACTTATAGTAGTAGAAAAGAAATAGATGACATATTAAGAATTTAAGAGTAGCACAAGGACCCCTAAAGTAAATGCAGTGGACATGTGTTCATAAATATATTTGTATCTACAAACACAAATTAGTTAAAAAGCGTATTATTCCAGTCCTTTCATTAGAGCATCCCGCAATGGGGCGCCCGATGGCGTCCATCGTCCTCGAGCGCGGACGATGCCCACATTGTGGGTGCCCGCCATCGTCCGCGCCATTGTGGGTGACGCGAACGATGGCACGCATTTTACTTAAAAAAATGCATTTGCCGAGGATCGAACCCAAGTCTATTGCTTGGAAGACAATAATCCAAACTGTTGGACTACAAATAATAGTTGAAATATCTTGAAAACTAAATTGTTTTATACATTTATTAAGATGATAATGTGATAAAAAAAAATGATAATTTATGATTAAAAAGTATAATTCGGTGAAACGAGAATTTGCTTCTTCGAGTTATTAAGATGATTATGTTGTGTGATTGAAATGAAGGTTTTTTATAAATGTATTAATTTTTATAAATGTATTAATTTTTTAATTTTTATAAATGTATTAATTTTTTTAAATGTATTAATTTTTATAAATGTATTAATTTTTAATCAATGCAATCTTCGCCGGTATTTAGTTACTCATTGTGTTTTTTAATTAGTTTGTATTACATATTTGAAAATATTTAAATTAATTAACAAAACAATAGTAAAAGGCGCGCCACATTACAAGTGGGGATAGGAGGATAAAACTAATGACGTGGTGCGCCTTAGGGCGCTCCATCGCTAATGGCCTTATGAGAAAGATCAGAAGCAGTTTAATTCATTCTCATCGTAGCTCAAGATAAAAATAAAGTACAACACAAAAGAGAAAGCCAAATAGCACTATAAATGAATCAATCTACATAGTTTACTATTGTGCTTCCACTTTATTTTGTTTTCCGATGGAAATTGTTTAATATATATGTTTTCACTTTTTTTGTTTATGTGGAAATTATGAGGCTATAATATATTCACAGATTCAAAATCAACCAATAATAAATTGGATATGATAACTTTTATAAAAAAAATGTATATCTTGAAAAGACACATCAATAAAATTTACCATAAATTATGTACATTATGAATACACACCCAAAACTTCAAATAAATTGTAAAAATCTACCGTAGATTGAATGGGGCCTCTAAAAACACCGTCACCACCCGTATAATCACGTGAAATTTATGAGCAATATATAGTTAGCTATTAAAATTTGTATAACTAAACTTTTAATGAATTATAGTATAAATATTATATTGTGAAGTGTATATATAGTTTTCGCTATTTATCTTTACTATTGTTTGGGAGAGATTCAACAATTCTGTCACGAATGTCAAGGATGTCTCGAAAAAAAATAATATCAATATAATCAGTATTTACATGATATTTATGATTATTAACGTTTTGTTTTGATTGATTTAAACGTTTACTAGAGATTTCAGTTACTTTATAATATAAACATAGTTTTAAAATTAATAAAAGATGAAAAGACGTGAATAGGAGTATGACCAAGCTGGTTGCGAGGACCACATGGGTCAGCACGAGCAAGCATTGTCGTGCAACCCATGCTGTCTAGGCGAAATATAAATTCACATATTAGTCACACAAAAAACCCATGTTTTCTAGGCGAAATATAAATTCAATAATCGTTCAAAAAGGTTAATTTTTTTATATATAATGGAGTAGTAGTTCGTTAAATTTTAATGCTCGCAAATCGCAATTAGATTATTACATTTGATCGTTTGTTACCAAAAGAGGCTAGCTGTTTTGTTCCAAATACTTTCCCATTAAAGTAAAAGTGGTTTTCTTTCGTTAAAATTGATGTGAATTTTTATTCCTTTTCTAAGCATAATAATTTATTAAAAAGTAAGATGTTGTTAAAGTAACTTTATATAGAATTTATGCCAAAATACTCTACACCAGCTAATATGATTATATCAACGCATTTGGAATCAGGCTTCGTTAATCTTGATATTAAATGTAGATATTATATATTTTGTCATATCACAATCAGATACAGGCATACGGTCGGTCGGTATGCATTTGAAATTTGAACTAAATTGCAAATTTGTAATGTTTCAAATTCATTTTTAAATGCAAACAGTGTTACGTTAGTAGGTAATACACACTAACTTAGAAATATAGTTCATTAAAAAGTCATCTTTATTTTATTTGTCACATAAATACATTAATACATACAAATGTTTTTTTTTAAAATATTATGTGGAAAAGAATCTTTCTCTAGGAACAATATTTGTAAAATAAACCAAGGATAGACTTTATTCTTACTTTTGGGGCTGTGTTTCTTTTTATGAAAATTAAATTTTAAAAACTTACTTGGAAATGAATACAAAAAAAATCATTAACCAAAAAGCTATGGAAAAGAAACAAATGCTCAAATATTCCAACAAAAGAAAATATATTTATCAACAATTAGATTCCATATTCCTATTCAAATTTCGGAACTTTGTAGATTCCTTTTCTCTTTTAGAATTAAATAATATCATGGATTCCTAGCTTGTGGTGAATAGAGTGAAGTGAACTATTTTGTAAAGCAGTTAAAATTGAATTCTTTTGGAAAAATAAAATAAAATTGGAGGCTTTTTGCAAAAATAAAATAAAAAAAATGAATTGTTATGAATATTTCAACAATATAGTTTTTCCTTGTTTAAAGAAAAAGATGACATAAACATCGATGTATCTAATTTGGATTCTCTAAGTTGTCTTCTGTTGTTGCAGGTCGTAGGTCTAATTGTTTTTTTTTTTTTTTTGTATTGGATCATGTTGTCTCTTTTATTCAAGGGTGTATTGCCTTTTTGTATATTGTTTTATTTCATTGTATTGCGAATCAATACAATTATTTTGATTTGGATTTTTGTTTACCTAAAAAAGATAATGTTAATACAAATGTAATTTGTAAATATGTGCGACTCTAGAACGGATGAATGGAGTAGCATTAGATACAGATGATAAAATAATTCACTATTCCGATGGTGATTCTCCTTTATCCATCCATTGTCTTTTTACTAACTTTATATATTCGCTTTTAGGTATTAAATAAACGATGGATGATGGAGAGTCGATTTAGCAATAAATATGGACCATCCAATTTTCTCCCATCGTTAGTTCTCTTTTATATATTAGGGTAAAAAGCTTGATATATTGGGGGATACCATGTGGTTTCACCACCTTAATATGACACAAATCTAATTTTTGCAAACTATTATTGGTGTTCGTTGTTTCTTTGTTTTTTCTTTCTCTTTTCGAATATTATTTTGCCTCAATATTGAAACTTATTATTAATATAGACACTTGTTCGATTTCTTTGATTGAATAATGAAGATTAGAAAAAAAAACAAATAAATGATTATACATGTGAACATCGATTGAAATAGTTCCAAATTGTACTTGACCAATATTTATATTGACGGATAAATGTTGGTAATGTGTTTCTCTATAATTAATTAATGTTGATAGAATTTAATTCGACAAAGAAGGCTATAAGCAGTATGTACCATATATATATCATAAAAAAATAATTCAATGTTTTAGTTGGAATTGGTCTCTATGTATATATAGTCTCTATATATTTATTAGTATATGAAGATGATGTGTACGGTATTCATTTGAAAATTATAGGAGTGGCATCTTACTTCATCATACAATTAATATACTAGTAGTATTTTGTATTTGGTGACAATTTGGCCATGTCAATAAAGTTGGTGGCATGGAAGGTATGAATGGGCTTTTTATTAAAAAAATTGCCTACTTTTTACTTTCCATGTTTTGAAGCACCAACTAAGTTTGACAATGCTATACTATTCATTAAAAAGATGTATCACCTCTTGCGTTATCTGTCAAATATGGGAAATTAGTGAGTGGAAATTTATAGTATATAAATATACAGTAGCAATATAAATTATCCTATCATGTGTAGTGTTTTTTTTGGGATAAAAAATCAATCAATTTTGTATATTAATATAGCAATGTTATAGAAACTTTTACCCATGTTAGGTAAACATGTGCTCATTTGTTCTTGTTCTTGTTCTTGTTCTTGTGTTTTGGGATACTTGTTGAGTAAATCATATTTTCAAAACGTTGAAGTAATTTCCTAACAAAATCATGCTTATGGCATGGTTGCAGCTTGCAAATAAAATGATAGAAATATGTGGGTTCCATCCTAAAACCAATTGGTGATAGGAGGAGGGGCCCATGAGACTATATACTAGTTTCAGTTTAATATTGACACCGATGTGTGACAGTTATATGTTATATTTTTAGTTTCAATTGCCAACACCCTCCCTCAAACCCTTCAAGGTGAAGCTTGGAGGGGTTGGACTTTTTTCTAATCGATTGGACAATCGGCCCAAATTTGTTTCGTTCGGTTGGACCACTTGGCCCAAATTTTTAAGTCACTTGGCCCAAATTTTTAAGTCTAGATATACTGCTGGGTCAGTCATTTTTTCGGTTTCGGTCCAGATATACTGCTGGGTCAGTTAAATTTGACCCACAGTCGGCGACCCGCTCTGATACCATGATAGAAATCTGTGGGTTCCATCCTAAAACCAATTGGTGATAGGAGGAGGGGCCCATGAGACTTATATACTAGTTTCAGTTTTATCTTGACACCGATGTGAGACAGTTATATGTTATATTTTTAGTTTCAATTGTCAACATAAAAAAAATTCGTCCGATTAGAATAATAATCTTCTTACTTAAGGTAATTCCTTTACGTGCAAAGCACCACAAAATTTTTAATTGGGATGATAAAGGACAATTTCCAAATTAATAGATTTAAGAGGTCGTTTAATATGAAAATCAATTTGTTTATCGTCTCACACCCACCATAATCAAATCACAATATTCTTCGAAATTAATTAATTCGATAAAATCAGGACGATATCTTCCGACCTGAACAATCTCATGAATTTTGTTGCCATTGTTCACGGAAATAATTTTACATATATAACTACTTCTCATGAATTTCACGTGCAAACAAATCACTATTCTCTACTTTGTTCTTTCAAATCTCAACATTTTTTTTATTAAATTCTTAACTGCATCAATTGCCTTTGATAGTAAATAAAATTAAATAAAAAATACGACCAATTAACATAAATAATCTAGATGTGAGATTGTGAATTTACAGATTACAGTTCAAATATTCTTTTATAAGATTATAGTAAGATGTAACTAATATTTAACTAACTAAGAATTGAAAATGTAACATGAACCTAAGTGAATATTTGTATTATTAAATTATAAGACGTTGGGTTAGAAAAACTATGTTATATGTTCGCCAAAAACTAGAAAGGGTGTTTTCGATTTTCACAAAAAGATATTAAAAATACGAAAAAGGTTGTGATAAATTAGTCAGAAGCTATAAATAAAATGAAAAATAAAATTCTCCTAGATTATACTCTCTCCGTCCCACTTTAGGAGTCTCGGTCACTTTTGCACACTCTTCTCAATATTATTTTCTCTCTTACTTTACCATTTCTCCACCTTAACTACTACTACTCCCTATGTCCCTAAAATCTTGTCACATTTTTTCATTTCCGTTAGTCCTATAAAATTTGTCACATTTCACTTTTTACAATTTTTTATAATGGAGCTCATATTCTACTAACTTATTTTCACTCATATTTTATTATAAAATTAATATTCACTTTAAAAGTAGCACCTACATCTTACCAACTTTTTCAACTTCACTTTCCATTGCATTTCTTAAAACCGGTGTCCGGTCAAACTGTTTCAAAATTTAAGAGACGGATAAAGTATTTATTAGTATAATTTTTTATTAAGCGGGTGCGTAAAAATGACCGGAACTCCTAAAGTGGGACGGATGGAGTAATATTTTTTAAGAAGTAATGTGAGTAAACAAACTACAAGAGTTTACATAAAACATTACTTAAAAAAATCTTATAATTAACGTGCCTCTTGCAAAACTCGAAAGGAAAGAACATAAACATTAAAATAGGTGTATTTATATTAAACTAGCTGACTTAGGTCAATTATTACATATAATCGGGTCTTCTCATGACAGACGATAGCACAGAGTGACATGTACCACACATTTTCTGTATATATACATGGATCATTGACCTCTAACTTATAATTTAAAATTAACAATATAAAATAGAAAAAATATCAGTTTTTAATAGATCTCCGATGCTAACAAAAATTATTAATATGAAGCTAGATCCATTCACAAGGATAAATTAATTTTGGATTCTATATTTAAACTTTCATAATTTCTTTATAATAATAGTAAACGCTTGAGTCAACAATTGACGAGCAAAAGTTCAGCATATACTTGGTCCAAACCATTTCATCATATAATCGGTCATGGAGATTCATCTCACATTCATATTTAATGTTATTCTCTAATTTTATTAGTATTTTTAACTAAGTAATGAATTATGAATGAATCTTGACTTGGCACAATTAATAATCTCTCTCTCTCTATATATATATATATTAGATCATTATGATACATCTCCATTATAGCTATAGCATATATGTTGTCAATTGTCATTGTGTATTTTAATTATATATAGGTGCTCTCTTCAGGAACCCTGTAGACACCATTGAATATTCGTGTATATATAAATATGAATAAATGTACGCATGATCAAAGATGAAACTAGGACATTACAAGTTGTATAACTTTTTCAAATGTAAAATATTCGAATTATACTATATTAGTTGACTTAATTAGTTGAAAATATAGTTTGTCGCTTTCGTATTACTGGTTATAATATTATAATGATATCATATGTTACTTATTTTTTCTGTTTAGCTCAGCTAGACAAGGCATAGCAACATAACTTTAATAAGTAATTATATAACCCCACAATATCTATGTCACATTAGAGATATACTAGTATTTATACTATCCGAAATGCTATGACTTGTTTCAATTTATACACAAACAATAGTCTTGTTTTGTTATTTTGGTTCATCTACTACTAATATGTCTCATTTTTTAATGATTTTTTTCTTCCTCTTTTTCTGTATGACTATTTTTTAATCAATTTTGTACTGAAACCTATGTATGTTATTCACAAATGACGTCATTTTTTATGAATGAAAAGATTATTTAAATCTTACGCCTTATCACGGATTTTATAAAAAAAACATCCCTTGTTTTTTAATTGGACTGGTCCAAACAAATTAAGCCCATATAAGAAGTTTATATGTTCAAAGTGAAGCCCAAATATGAAACGGTTTGTTTGCTACGGGTTATTTTGAGTTTGAACTTAAAAATTTAATTATATTACATAAAACTAAGTGCATGCTAATTATTTAATTGTTAGTATTTAGGAATTGAATATTGGTGGAGAGTATATTTTGAGGAAAAGCCATTTGTCCGAATGATTAAAAAAGTCCATGATTGCTTAACTTACAACTTCACCAAATCTCGAAACTGGTTTTCAATGCCTTTGAAGCAACAACTTTACTCAAGTATTACTACTATTTTTTGGCACCTGAGTATAATATCATTATCTTTCCCTAAAAAATAATATGATAAATATTTCCTACGTATTTTTTTGAATTGGTAAATATTATTAATTTTATTCTCTGTTTGAATGCGATTAAATTTATCATATTATTTTTTAAAATGGAAATAATTTGATAATAATTAAACATTGATAATAATTTTACATCAATAACACCTCATTAAAAATCCCATTAACAATTAATCCAACGATAATAAGTGACAATTACATCAATATGCATTGGAATAGTACAAAATCTACTCTGCATGTCAAAAGTGGTGAATGGTTAATGTTTGAATGAATATAAAGATTTTATATTAGAGTCAAACCGTGATAAAATATTTAAATTTTGTAAAAAATTTAAAAGTTATGTTCAATGCAGATCAAGAATCTTTTCAGTTTGCCTTGAATGTGACAATTAAAGGCGTATCATCTTTGAATGCGATTATTAATTTTATTTTACCATTCATTTCGGAGACGCAATAAACACAAATTAATGATTATGACGCAAAAGTCACATTTTTTTTTCAATTTGCAATAATTTAATGGACCATGCTTTATTTCGAGCTGGATTAGTCAAATTCTGCTAAATGCGGGTTCAGCACACCGTACTCTACAATGGTCAAACAAAAAAAAAGTTTATTGTCTCTATAATAATAAAGGTTAATTAGAACTTATGCAGGCGTATTTTTTTGTTTTAATCATTTTTGAAATTTATGGTATTATATGTATCGATCTTCTTACCATCTAGCTATTTTAGGTTAAGAATTAGAATAATATTTTATTTGAAATTAAAACAAAACAAATTTAATTCGCTTCATAATTTGTTCAATTAGTCTTCCTCAAATCATGCAAATAATTTAAGAGCCCAATTAATTCAAAACTTAGCATTTAGCTAGAAATATTCATTCTTAATCATAATTAATTAAATTATCTTCCAATAATCATGCAAATATTCATTTTTTCAGTTGTAGATCTTACTTCTTAGTATGTTTTGTTTGAAATTGTTCTAGGATGAGTTGATCTAAAATCCATGATTCTGCTAGATTGAATCAATCAACCGCCTTTACATTCGATAATTGCTCATAAATTAGTCTAGATTTAATTGACCGAGTTGACATTCTAAACTAAAATCAACTATATAAGGGGAAAAATCATTTAAAAAATATATGCTGATAAATTTGATTCCATAACTTTAGGAATTGATTTTTAATTTATTTACAACAACATAAAGTCAAAGTACATTAGTCAAAATATAAAATATAATTATAGAAAAAAAAATTAAAATTGTAAATGTAATCCTATTAAGTACTAGTAGTAGTAGTATTTTAAAATAAAATTTAAATTTGTTACATATTAAGTATTATTTGAAATTGTAATCGTATTTAAGATGGGTAAATAAATGCAAATGCAAATGCAATGCACATTTCTGATTTCTTACTCAACTTGACTATATTAATATATACAACTGAAAGGGAAACAGTTTTGTGTGCATTCCATGAAGAAAGAAAAATAAAAAATGGGAATCCCTGCCATGTTGGAGGATGGGATCAAGCTACTGGTGTATGCAGGAGAGTATGATCTCATCTGCAACTGCAATTGGCTAGGTGAGGACTCGATCGGTTATTGCTAAACACATCCAAAACTGATCAAATGGCACACATTTGATTTGAAATGGATAGGTAACTCGAGATGGGTGCATGCCATGGAATGGTCTGGACAGAAGCAGTTTGCAGCAGCTGCCACCGTGCCTTTCTCAGTGGACAGGGCTTCGGGCCTCTCACGTTCCTCAAGGTGGATCAACCAAAAGCATCTTTGGAAATGCTTAGGAGGTGGATGCAGGGGAATCTAACACAGCCACTTCATCATCTTGCTTATACTGATACACAAGAAATGTAGAGAATTGTTTGTAAAAACTGATTAAAATGCATCTGTGATTTGTTGTGATGAAGGTGATTTTTTTGTTTGAAAACAAATCTGTTTATTGCATTTTTGTTGGAAAATTAGGGGGCATATCCCAATTCTTCACATGGCAATAATGTAATGACTAATGATTAACTTTGACAAGAAAAAATGAACTTAGATAATGAATACAGCATGCAATGATATAAAATCAGCAGAAATATATAATGCAAAAATTTTGCGTTGCAGTATTTAATCTGAATATATCACATATAAAATAATTTTGATTTTTTATTAGCAAAACATTAAAGTTTAATATATCTATATTTTTCAAATATTAAATTAACAAAAAATGAATATAATATTTACTAAAACGATCTATATATAATTTTGCACGTCCACTTTTCTGACAAACAATATATGCACCAAAGACTTAAATGTAACTTAATTATGCTGTTATGCAGAATCAGCCTTTTTCAAAGCAAAATTAGGGATAATATTGATCCCATTAATATGTAAAAAGTTAGGATAGTACTATAATTTTCTAGAAAGAAAAACAAATTAAATACTATAACAAAAGTTTCACAACAAGATCTGGAACAAAATGTAGAGATAATTTAGCATTTATAAAAAGTACTACGAGACTCAAACTCAAACCTAATTGTGTCATTAATTCTATTTCTTGAAAATTTGGAACTGCAATTTGAACACACGAACACACACACAACCTTTACCAATCTCTTGCATTATAAAATCCAATCAAACTTGCTAAACACACAAAACAAAATACTATCAAAACCATTTATCGATGTCAACTCTTTTTCTTTGCATTTCAATACTAATCTCTTTATTGGCTATAGAGGCTGATAATGGCAACGCCTCACCTATTCTGGCCTCGAAATTCCTACAGAAACAAGCGGAAAACCTCACCAGAGATCTCAACTTGTTTCCTAAACTCGATGCCAACATTGTAGAGGACGATCCTGCAGCAGCTGATGCTTCAAGAATCATCGAAAAACGCATTCAATTTCCTCACATTGCTGGTAACTCCACCACAGTTGCAGATTTCGGACACCATGCTGGTTATTACAGCCTTGCTAGCACCAAAGGTGCAAGGTAAAAACAAGTGATCAATGCAAAATACTATATGTAATGATAAAATTTCTCATCATGCTCATTTTGTTGCCTATTTCCCACATATCAAGATTCATATACACAGACACACATAATGCCTCCGATTCTTGCAGGATGTTCTACTATTTCTTCGAATCAAGAAGCAAGAACGCGAGCGCCCCCGTGGTGGTATGGCTAACGGGAGGGCCGGGATGCAGCAGCTCGCTGGCTTTGTTTTTTTGAGAATGGCCCTTTTCACTTGACAAAAGACTACACACTTGCGTGGAATGAGTTCGGTTGGGATCAAGTAATGCTATTTGTTCATAATAACACAATTTAATTTCTTCCTATTATTTAGGTAATGAAGAAAATTTGATATTTGATTCATGGCCAGCAGGAATCAAACCTGATATATATAGACCAGCCAACAGGGACAGGTTTCAGTTACTCAACTTCCACAGATGATCTTCGACACAATTCAGAAGAAGCC
Organism: Salvia splendens; assembly: GCF_004379255.2. Taxonomy (NCBI): domain Eukaryota; kingdom Viridiplantae; phylum Streptophyta; class Magnoliopsida; order Lamiales; family Lamiaceae; genus Salvia; species Salvia splendens. The sequence continues at coordinate 519,767 of NC_056033.1, forward strand.
TCTATCGATTTCTCTGACTTCCTGCAGGTTTGTTCTTCATCCCTAAACAAAATCAAGTAAATATGTTTTTGACGCTCACAACTTTGTCAAGGCTTTCTTCGAGAAACATGGGGAGCTCGCGAAGAACGACTTGTACATCATGGGAGAGTCTTATGCTGGGCATTACATTCCTGCATTTGCTGCTCAGATTCATCAGAGAAACAAAAATAGAAAAGGGGTTCATATAAACCTCAAAGTATGCTAATAATTAACCAAGGCAACGTTATATGATCATGTCCTAATCAACTAATGCAAACCAACCAGGGATTAGCCATTGGGAATGGACTGACAAATCCGGAGATCCAATACAAATCATATCGTGATTACGCTTTAAACATGAAACTGATCATCAGGGTTGAATACTACCGCCTCATTGTAGCAGAGAGATTTTGCGAAATTAATATAAGAGCTTGTGGTAATAAAAATCACCATTCATCTCAAAACTTCACCACAAAAATCCAGTCTTTTTTTGCCTAAACAGGAAACCTGTTTCATATTTCACCGCAGGCGCAAACGGTACATCCTTAGTTTGTGCAGAGGCCTACATAATCTGCACCGGCCTCTTCCGTAGAATCATTGCCTCCAAACCAGGCATAAATGTACCATGTTTTCTTGAACTCATTCAACAAAAAAAGACACTTTTTTTTTACTCTGACACATATATATGATCTCCTATTGTAGCACTATGACATCCGAAAAAACTGCACCTGCTCTCTCTGCTACGACTTCTCAAGCGTGGAGAGATTCCTGAACGACAAGGCGGTTCGGAGATAATGAAGAATTTCGATGTCGGGCTTCCAGCATTGCTGCAAGAAGGGATCAAACTGCTCATATACGCTGGGGAATACGATCTCATCTGCAACTGGCTGGGTAACTTGAGATGGGTGGAAAACATGCGTTGGTCGGGCCGGAGAAGGTTCGTGTCAGCTAAATTAGCCCCGTTTAAGGTCGGAGGAATGGAGGCAGGTGGGATGAAGAGCTATGGAGGTCTGAGTTTCTTGAAGGTGTATAATGCAGGTCACATGGTTCCAATGGATCAGCCAAAAGCGTCGTTGGAGATGCTGAGGAGATGGATGCAAGGCCAGTTTCGGTGAACAATGTTATGTAAATGTGCAGTTGTGTTAAGGTTAATGCATTTTATTTGTCAGTTGTTAAAGATTACAAATGTAGCAGAAAGATTTGCATGTAATATATCAGACATAGCTGTATCAGATGGTCTGAACTATGTATTCTGTTTACCGTGATTTGGTTTGATTGACTTGATACAACAAAATGAGCTTTTTACTGCATATATTGATTCACAAATACAGAACTTAAACAAGAACAAGAACATGAATTACGAAGATGCAATTCTGTTGGTAGCTTGTTGAAGAGGGTGACTGCCATTGATGGGTGATGCAGAGCTTAGCTCAGAAATATGATTGACAACGGAGAATGGATCCATATATATACCTACATAAGCTATCAGAGGGTCAGCCCGGGACTCCTCCACGACGAGGCGTAGGTGGGTGGCTCTCACACTGTGAAACAGCAGCAGCCTCTTGTATCCGACTGTGGTGCCCTTTGCTGCCACCTTCCACTCCCCGTCCTCATTCAAGAAATCGATATGGAACCTGATGATCCTCTGCCCCATCTGAATCGGCTCTTGCACCATTAACACATTGAACGCAATGGTCTCCTGCAGATCCAAGTACAGTATCCAGCCTGACTGCACACTCCCGGGAGCCCAGTAGGAGTGTGTGCCTTGCTGGAGAACGTTGTGGGGGCTATAACGCGGATCGATAAGGTCACCGCGCGTGCTGCTGGCAGAGACAGACGCGTCTTCTGCTAGACTGTGTGAGAAGATGAAGCTCCGGATCTCTGAGAACTCTTGAAGAACTTGAATGTCTTCCTGGGATATGAGACCCGAAGAATTTGGTGGCACATTTAGTAAGAGGAGGCAGTTCCTCCCTACGGACTTGTAGTATAGATCGAGGAGGGTTAAGGCCGATTTAGGAGATTCAGAGGCATGCCAAAACCATCCGGGCCGGATTGAGACGTCGCACTCTGCAGGTACCCAGTCATGCCCAAAAGGGTCTCCCTGCCCAGAATATCTGTAGCTTCAAAGCATTAGCTAAGTAGGAAATGAACATAGCAAGCTCAGACATAATCTACATGAAACGTCAGTTTGATAATTAGGTGAATCAAGAATCAGCAATACAATCCAAATCAAACACTAACTATGTGACATGTCACTCTAAAAAGCTCATAACAAGCCTATATATACTTCACAATATACAAATTGAGATAACTAACAGATTTCAAGCAACAAGAAGTGAAAATTTGGGGAGATGTGAACTTACTTACTGTCAGTGTTGCCAATCATGTCATTGGTGCGGTTGAAGAGAGACCAACAAGTACTCCCAGCGACGCCAGCCTCATCCCCGATCCACCTTGTGTCGGGACCAGCATCCGAGAATATGACAGCCCCGGGCTGATGTTGATGAATGAAACTAAACCAATCATCAAAGAAGTACTCCATGTATTTCTCCCCTTCACCCTTTGCACCATCTAACCAAACTTCTCTAATCTCACCATATCTAGCAATAAAGTAGCTCAAGTTCAGATACAACTAAATCACAAAAGCAGCAGCAAATATCAAAGAATTTCATCATATAAAATATACAGTTCCATTTTCAGCTTAATGACACACACCTAAAACAGAGATTATAACAACTGCAAAAACAACACCCATAATCAATCTGAAAGTCTAAAGGGTAAACTCAACATCTTTAGCACAATCCAAGTCCAACTATTAATCCAGTGAACACAGAGGCAAATTCTTGAGTTGAAAAGGTAAATAAACACACAAGCTTCAAGATTCAAGAAAGTGGACCTAGTGAGCAACTCAGTCATCTGGGCCAAGTAAAACTCATTATACTCCAAAGTCTTGCCATAGCAAGATTCATGCCTATCCCAAGGGGAGAGATAAACCCCCAATTCCACCCCACCAATTCTGGCAGCTTCAGCCAAATCTCTCAGCACATCTCCACTCCCATTCCTCCAAGTAGTAGATTTTACAGAGTAATCGGTGTAGTCAGAGGGCCACAGGCAGAATCCATCGTGGTGCTTTGCGGTCAGAATGACGCGAGAGAAACCAGACTGCTTCGCCACGGTGACCCACTGAGTCGCGTTGAACTCGGTGGGGTTGAAAACAGAGGGGTCCGCGTGCCCCGTCCCCCACTCCGAGTCCGTGAAAGTGTTGGTGCCGAAATGCAGGAAGAGGGCCATCTCCGCGAGCTGCCATGAAATCTGCTGCGCGCTCGGAATTGGGAGAATTGGCAGCGGCGGCGGCGTGACTGAGCTCGTAACTCGGAGAAGATGGATGATCGTTGCTGTCAAGACCACGGGAAGTCGTGTTGCCCAAATGGGCTGCCGAAATTTGAGAATTTTCATTGAGATTGCTGGTGACTGAGAGCTGGTTTGTTGTTGGTGGTGATCTTTCTTGACTTTTTGAAGCGACTATGAAATTTGAGTAACTAGTGCGCTTAAACTTAAACCATCAATTTTCCTTTTTCTTCTTCTTCATTAGTATATTAATCAAATCGATTTAAACTCCGTTATTTCACGTCACATTATATGCTTTTGATGATTGACTTCAAAGCAAGCAAATAGTCTTATGATGAGTGAGATGAAAAGTGTATTTTGATCGGCTCCTGGTTGCTAGTCTTGAATCATTGAATTAAATAAAGGGATAACTGCCTTAAAAGTCATGAACTTTGTCTGAATTCTGGTTTTTCCCTCGAGCCATTTTTTGGCGTATAAAGTCACGAACTTTACTTTTTGTCTGGTATTTCCCAACCCGACCCGACCCTGTGATTTCCGGCAATTTAAAATCCTATGTGGCATGCCTGAATTCCGACGTGTCAGGCATCAGAAAAATTCAAAACGACGTCGTTTCTGATGGTCAAAACGACGTCGTTTTATACATCATCAGTCAAAATTAGGTTATATCGCCCAAATCAAACGCTATTCACTCCTCCTCTCTCGCTGGATTCATCCACCCCCAACCATTTTCCATTCTTGGATTCAAGTCGCGATTCATCCACCCCCATTGGAAGCGAAAATCCCGTAACAAGGTAAGACCATTGCTTCATTTTAGGGTTCAATTCGCGATTCATCCTACCGATTTTTCGTTAAAGATGCGATTGATTTCGTTGGGTTTAGGGGTCGATTGTGCAGTTGGCAACCTGCAATTTAGCGATTTCCCGTGTGCAATTGGCAATGGGTATTTAGGGTTCATGACTGTTAATATGAGTTTTGATTGTTCAAATGCAGGATGTCGAGTTCTTCCCAGCATTCGAGCAGAACGTGGCCGAGGTTTGAGGCAGTGGTCTGTGATCACGGTCTTGAAGCTGATGTGGTGACATCCAATACGGATGCCAATCCCGGACGACGCTTCTATCGTTGCCAAGTCTGGAAGGAGGACGACTGTAAATTCTTTCGTTGGATTGATCCATCATTGTCACCGAATCAAGAGTATTTTTTCAAAAAACTGAAGCTTGATAGGGACAACGTGCAAAGAGCATTGAGAGATAGGGTTGCTAAGCAGGATGCACTCGACGAGAGCGTCCGTTCGAAAACCGTTGAAGTTGAAGCACTCCAAGGTGTTGTCGCACAGTTGCAGCGTCAAAACCGGAACTTGAAGGTTGTCATTTGCATGTTATGTATCGTCTTGTGGATCTTGTTGTAGCTTAGCTAACATAACTTCGGATCTTGTTGTAGCTTAGCTAACATAACTTCTGTATAATGATCTATGCATGTTGAACTCCAATGTAATACACTCCTATGTAGTGAATTTTCCTCTATGAATGCATTGAGTTTTGAGTTCAAAAGCAGCATAGTGTGAGTTATTGTTGTAGCTTAGCTAACACAACACACGGTTTAATACATACAATAGCATCCAATTCCAAAGTCTCATGCTCCCATACAAATTGATACAGTCATTGTTTGGTGTTCACAAAACACATTGCAAAATCACAGTTCAAACAAATTTGTCTTCCAAATACAGTCACTTGACACTTTCAAATACACAAAACATTGTCTTCAAACATTGTTGTTATTGCTTTGCTGCGTTGGGATTGAGCCACGTCCTCCAGTGCGCCCTCCACCATGGCCTCCTCCACGGCCTCCCCTTCTTCCACCTCTCCCCGTAATTGCGGTGGTGCCACTTCCTTCAAGGGATGGTGTCTTGCGAGGCCTCCCCATCTTCTCCTATAAGTATAGCAGTTGCAATGTTAGTAGATAGTAGTAACATATGTTAGCAAAAATGTTGAAGTATAAACTAGAGTTGATTAACCTTTGGCTTCGGTTGCACTACAACTGGCTCATTCTTGCAAGTTCTGGAGTTGTGGCCTTCTTGTAAACACTTCTGGCATGTCATCACACAGATCTTCTTCATTCTGTTGGGTCTGGCAGGATCCTTCTCGAACGGATCTCTCCTTCTAACCTTCTTCGGTCTGCCGGTCATCTTCTTCACAGGAGGAGGCACAACGGGCTACCCCTCAGCCTGAGGCCAGAGCTTCTCTCCATTCAATGCTGGTAACCCATATCCATATGCCTTCATGTACTTCCTCAAGGAGTAGTATTCATGCACATAATCATCAACATTTTGCTTGAGAAAATGAATAGCAGCGCATGCATGAATACATGGGATGCCAGACAAATCCCATTTCCTACACCCACACATCTTTAAGGAATGAGTCACTACAAACCTATCTTCAAAATGTCCAACTTCAAATTTCCCCCCAACCGCAGGAATTGTGGTACAGTTTCTACTTTCATATACCATAGCTTCTAATTTCTTCCTGACTTTTTTGCACACAGTTGAATCACTTCCAATAGTCTCCACTTCTATCCCCTTTCTATAAAGCCTCTCCATTAGTTTGGTTCTCATATCATCTAGCATATCTAACACATGCTTACTCCTTGCTTCGAGTATATAGGAATTGAAACATTCACAAACATTGTTTAGAATGGCATCGGAGCAGTTGCCAGGGGTTAGAAATGCCTTACAGAATCTGCTTGGATTCTTATCCATCAAATCTGCATATGTTTGGCCATCTTCCTTCTCAAGCTCTCTGCAAGCAAGCTCGTACTCCTCCAGGTAAGTACTCCTAACTATCTTCCAGAAATGCTGCTTCAACAGAGGACCTTTGTGTGTTTTCTTCCAGTTTGCATAGATGTGTCTTGCACAGTTTCTATGCTCAGCTAATGGAAGTAGACTTTGTACTGCATTCTCCAGTCCCTATCCAGCAACAATGTTAGTGTCAGTAGACAACATATAACAAGGTAGATCACAGTATGAAAAAAGAGAATAAACCTTCTGTTGATCACTGATAATGGTAACTCCTACCCCTTCACCCAATTCCAACTCTTCAGCAACAATTTTGATGAACCAAGTCCAGCAAACTTCATTTTCAGCCTCAACCACTGCCCATGCAATGGGGTACATTTGGTTGTTTCCATCAGTCCCAACCGCTGTTAGCAATATACCACCAAGATAAGTCTTAAGGAAAGCCCCATCTAGACCAATCACAGGTCTGCACCCCTCCTTGAAACTCTTTCTTAGACCACTGAACCCAATGTACAATGCCTTGAAAACAGAACCTACATCTACATGTAGTTCAAACCTCCCTTCTCTGTCAGGCTTGCTCAACTCCAGAATATAGCTCCTTATTTTAGCATAATGAGCTTCCACGGTTCCCCTCAGCATCTCAATTGCCTTTCTCTTAGAGTGGTATAGCCTCCATTTGGTTGCATCAAATGCAAACCGTTGCATCAAGTCCCTACCCAACTCTTTGCAACTGAACTCTGGCCTAATTCTAAACACATGCAAGTATTTTCTGGCTATCCAATTGGAGGTCACAATCTTATTCCTCATAGCTCTAGGACATGTGTGTTCAGGTTCAAGGTTCTTTATCACTATAGATCCATTCATCTTCACTAAACTCCCGGAACAGAACCATTTGCAAGGACTCTTACAACCTGCCTCAAATTGCTTCCTATTTGCTCTCTTAAAATGAATCTCCCTACCATTTTCCACAGCATTGTCTGTCAAAGCATCCCTTGCTTGAAAACCATCAATAAAACCCATACCCAGACACAATTTCAAACTCTTATGATCACTCCGTGGATCATACATCACCTTTGCATGCCTTTCTAACCTTTTCCTCCCTTCATCCTGAGAATCAGTTGAGCTAGAGTATATGTCCCCTTCTTCAGAATTCTCATCCTTAGAAACATATTCACTTTGCTTCCATCCACTCACTGTGCCATAAAATATGTCATCTGTAACAACAAACTCATTCTCCTTGTTCTCTTTTACTTTCTTCCTTCCCTGAGTGTATTCCTCATCCTCGGATACCAACTCCTCAGCCTCCATGTCATCATCAGTTTCCTCATCTTCAGAAGATGGCATATAACTCCCATCATCTTCACTGTCATCTCCCAGACCCACTCCCAGACTGTAATCAGTCTTATCCCCCACACTCTCCTCAGTTATATCTCTCATCCCCACAGATTCACTTATAGTTCCCACATTATAACCCAAGTCCTCAGCATCATTATCCTCACCTCCCACACCTTCACCCACACTCTTTCCCACCTCCTTAGCTGCTGCTGCCTTCCTATTCCCCACTGAATCACCCATATTTTCAACCACTGACTTCTTGGAAGACTGGAACAAACTTTTCTTAACACTACTTTCAGCATTCTTCTCCACAACATCTTCGGTAGAAATAGACTTTAACTTGCCAGCCCTTGTAGTTGTTTCTTTTCTACTCCTTCTGGTAGACATGCTCTTATTCACAGTATCAACCTTACTCATTTTCACTGACTCAAACACTTCCACTCTATTCATGGCAGCTTCCTCACCCACATTGTCTCCCCCACCCACTGATTTATCTTTATCAATGTTCTCAAGCCCACCCTTCCCACCTACAACATACACATCACAAATTTGTTGCCTAACTGTTGTCAGAAACTTCAACATTAACATCACATCTGCATCACCCTTTATGTTAAGAAACTCCATTCCCCATTTTCTCTTGAAGCATAGTCTATCCCAGCTATGAAACCCTAGTTTATTCAGTTCATCCACTAGGTCAAAGTACCCAAACCTATCTTGATCAAACCCACTGCCTTCCCACATTTCCCCACCTACGTATTTCTCGCAAATCCTCCCATCAGGTATAAATTTACCCCCATGGTAAATCCGCAGCAGAAAGGGTTCACTGAAAGAATCAACACAACCAAACTTGAGGATACTCCAAATAATTTTGAAAAAATCAACACAACCAAACAATTTTATAGTTTTATCCGGCCACATACTCCAAACAATGGTAAACATAAACTTACGGGTTCGGATTCGGCTTGTCTGGGAAGAAACCCGGCCAAGCACTCCATGGCGTCGCCTCAACGTTCCTGGTCGATTGGTTCATCGTCGTCGCAGGTCAATTGTTTTTTGTGTTGGAGTTGGGGTGGGGGATATTAGGTTTAGATTTAAATTATTAATTTTAAATTGTTTTTTGTGTTTTTATTTTTTAATTTTATTACCATATCAGCTTCCATGTCAGCTGCCACGATCCGCCAGGTCAATTAAACGCGACACGTCATCTCACTCGTTTGCCGGAAAACACACCATGAGAAATCGGCGACAAAAAGTAAAGTTCGTGACTTTATACGCCAAAAAAATGGCTCGTGGGAAAAACCGGAATTCGGGCAAAGTTCATGACTTTTAAGGCAGTTATCCCTTAAATAAATGGGCAATAGTTTTCTTTAATTGGGAAGTTGGTTATTGGGCCGGTGTGTAGCCCATGACATATCATATTCATGGAGGGTTCAGCCCATTTGTAATTAAATAAGCTCTTGTTATATTTTAAAAATATATATTATCTATTTTATTTATTTTTGTATAATATAAAGAATATTTATTGTCGGATCCGGTATTCATATACAAAGGCAATTATTGACCACCTGACCATTTGACTAAGGATAGAAGAATTGCATGGTACTCATTACTCAACCACACTCCTTGGATTATTTTATTTTCTATATTTTTGGTTATCATGCAAATTAATGATTGTGTTTTAATAATTAGAGAGGACTTATTCTCAAAGGTATAATATCTAATACTCCCTCCGTCCCATAAAAATATGGGCTTTGGGTATGACACAAGAATTAAGATAAAATTAGTAAAGTAACAGAGAGGAAGAGAAAAGTATGGTGAAGTATGAGAGATGAGGAGAATGGTAGTTAAAGTAGTGTTAGTGGAATGTATATATTTTTGTGGGACGGACGAAAATAGAAAGTGCACGTATTTTTATGGGACGGAGGGAGTATAAAGGTGTATAAATCAGTTTCTTTACGCAATTCGAACTTCGGTGTGGAATATAGCATGCTTTATTCATTAAATAATAACAATATAACATAGCCGTATGTAATTAATCAATCACTTATTTAATCGCCGTTTTCCATAATTAAATTTTTTTAATTCCCATCATAGAATACGGTTAATGTATGAGCCTGGCGATCTTGAATATCTATATGGGCTAAAATAGAATGAAGTGGATAGGGCCAATATTGGGCAGAGGCCCATAACAAAACGGGCCTCCAGGACTGAAAATCCGACCCGTTAACAATTGTTACCAACTCCACGTGATATTCAAAAGCAAACCAGAAATCGACGAGGATAACTATTTAAATGGAGTACAAAATTTTCCAATCCCGGCCGTTCGGAGAGCCTAAATTTCTCTTAGGATCAAGCCGGAAATAGCAAAATCGCTCTTCCGTGCATAGAGAAATATGAGTTTTTAACAAATGTCATAATAGTTAGTAGCCTATTGGTTGAGTGATTGGTCTTTTAATTAATTAAGAAGTTCATGGATCAAGCATTTGAGAGCATTTTTTCTTCTCTTAGCCTTTATTTTATCAATTCGTACTTATTATTACCAAATCAAACCATTAAAATACTTTATGAATCAATATTTTTATTAGTTCACATATAGTGTAGTATTTTTTGGTTAAATAAAATTTTAAAATATTTTACGGTACAATTTATTACATGTATATTAGAATAAACATTGTTTAGTATTTAACCTATAGCATCTCTTGCTTATCTTTGGTTGTGTACATTATAGACAGTGATGCATGCGTATGTATCCTGAAAATAAAGGCACACGAGTTTGATGTGTCTCTTACATAAAATGGCTTAAATGCTGTCTAGTAACGTAATGTTACAATAGTTTGATGTGTCCTAAATTCATGAATCCCAAGATTCTTAGGCTTAATTAGATACTATCACTAAAACCCAAAACCATATACATTTAAAGTTTTAAAACCTAGCTCCTAATAGCATTACCAAACAAAAGAGCATCATTTTATGTCAACATAACAATTGAATCCATATCACTCCACAAAATACCAAACACACAGATACCTGTTTGTGTGCAGTTTGAACAAAGTTTTGAAGATATAATGATACGAGACCCCCGCCACCAGACGCAACAGCAGAGCGGCATGCCGAGCTGGAGGCGACAACAGCCGAGCAGCACGGCGCAGCAGAGCGGCATGCCGAGCTGGAGGCGACAACAGCCGAGCAGCACGACGCAGCGCTTCCGGAGCCGAGCAGCACGACGCAGCCGAGCAGCACGACGCAGTGCGTGAATGACCGAAGTGAAGAATTGATTGTGTCGAAGAGATCCTTGAGGCCGAGAGACAAGCTCAAGGCGCCGAACAAGTTCAAGAATTAGCCGATTCGTTTTGTTTCTTTTTATTTCTTTCCTTTTATGTTTTAGTATTTTTGAAACATTAATTTACTTATTGTTGAGTCGGGCCTGATGTATAAGCCCCGTTCGGGTTTTCTTTGCGGTTCTTTCCCGGATGAATTAGGATACGTCGAACCGCCCTAGGGTTTCTAGTATAAAATAGGGTATTTCATCAACACATTATTTTTATGAATGAAATATTTTCCCTAAACCTATCTTGCATTCCAAGAAGCCCGAATTATCGTAACTTTGTTGCTGAGTGGAGAACGTCCACAACTCAACAAAACCCGTGATCTTCCTCCGAGATTGTCGACAGGTCGATTGCTAGTTCCCACGAGAAGGAAGATAACTAATTGTTACGGAGCACGTCTGTAACAACTGGTGCTTTCATCCCGTAACTCAACATCTATAACAACGGCGAATCAGATGGCTTCGGATTACCCGAGAGCCGAGACGTCGTCGGCACTACATCTAGGGCCGGCGCCACAGCGCCAAGTAGCCGAGTCAGGGGGTCGGTCCCAATCAACGGATCCGATCACGCTAGGGTTCGCGCAGTTAAATGAACGCTTTGATAAGATGGACCGTCGGGTCGAAACCTTGGAGCGCCGACCGCATCCACAAGCGGCTGATCACACCCAAGTTTGGGACGATGCCGAACACGAATGGGAGGAGTATCGAGGGCACGGTCGGCCAGTACGTGAGGATCTTGACCGTTCATACCGACACCAGGATCGAGGTCGGGGACGCCCGTCTCGGGGTGGTCGCGGTGATCGGGGTGGAGGAGGCCGTTTTTCGCAGCGGCGCGATGTGACGGAGTATCGAACGGGTCGCCGTCGGGACAATTGGGATCCACCTCAGAGGCACGACGATTGGGACGAGGATCCGCACGAGGATCGCGGTGTCTCCTGCTGGGACCCGCCTCAGCGCCGAGAGCGTTTTCCCCGCCAGGGAACCGATTACTCTTCCGGCTTGAAGATGGACGCGCCCCACTTTAACGGGGCGGATGCGCCAAATTGGATATCCCGCGTACAATATTATTTCGATCACAAACGGATCCCGGAGTCTGAGCGTCTGCATTATGTAGTGATGCTGTTTGACCCCCCCGCTTCGGAATGGATATTCAATTATAGGGAGACCAATGGTTTTGTAACGTGGCCGGAGTTCCTGGACGACGTCAGACATCGCTTTGACCCACAGAGCTTCAGAAATTACACGGGTCTGATCGCCAAGCTGGTTCAGACGTCTACCGTAGCAGACTACCACGCAACGTTCGAACGGTACCTCAATCGGGTGACCGATTTATCGGAGTCATCTCTGATTCCTATTTTTATCCAAGGGCTCAAGCAACCCTTGCAAGAGAAGATCGAATTGCAGAACCCGGTTTCATTAGCGGAGGCAATGGCATTGGCATTGCGCTTGGCTGCAACACAAGACGAGCGACCGCACCAACCGTCGCCATATCCGCGACGCCAGTGGTCAGGGAAGGAGCAGAGGGCCCCCCCGATCCCCGGTTCGACCCCAATTTCTGGACCACAGCCGCAAGAACTTCAGGGACGTGACGCGGACAAGGCACGGGTATACCCAATCAGGGTGTCTAACGCCGAGAAATCGGAGCGGGCACGCCGAGGGCTTTGTTACCATTGCCCTGAAAAATGGGTCGCAGGCCACGTCTGTAAGGTCAAACTTCTTTGCTATATGGATGACGATGCTGACAACCTGCAGGAGGATACCGCGGGAGATCAAGTGCCGGAGGACGAACTAATTACGGCTGATCTATCGCACCTTCACGCCTTGGATGGCCGAGGGAGCTCGAAACCGTTCATTGTACAGGGCACGTTGGGCGTAACCAACGTGCGGGTATTGATCGACACAGGCGCGACATTGGATTTCCTCCAGCCACGCATCGCCGAAATACTCCAGTTGGACCTAACACCCATCAGACCATTCCGGGTGTTGGTAGGTAACGGAGCATCCCTGCTCTGCACCCACATAGCGCGGGGCACCAAGCTGACGCTGCAGGGCAACATATTTGTGGTGGATCTCCATATTCTCGCTCACCATGGGCCAGATGTGATTTTGGGAATGCGTTGGTTGGAATCGCTGGGGAAGGTGTCGGCGGATTTCGTCAGAAAAACGTTGGAATTTACTCACGGAGAGCGACCGGTTTTCTTACAAGGCTTGATACCGGGGCCAAAACAAATATCCCTTCACTCGTTATACACATTAACGACGCAACCAACGGACCACGAGTTCTATGAGATTGTACCGATTGACAGCGGCACTGAGGCAGTGGAGGGAAGCAGCAGGGAGGACTTTCCTCCGGGCTTGCCGAACGGAATTCTCGCGGTTTTAAACACACACCGAGCGGTGTTTGAACAGCCTAGTGGCATGCCCCCGCCGCGGCAGTTTGATCACCGAATTCATCTCCTACCCGGTACACGGCCGATTAATGTTAGACCGTACAGGTACCCCTACTTCCAGAAGACGGAAATCGAAAGGCAGGTTCGCGATATGCTGGAACAGGGTATCATTCGCCATAGTCACAGCCCGTTCTCGTCCCCGGTATTGCTGATCCGAAAAAAGGATGGCACTTTTCGGTTTTGCATTGATTACCGAGCCCTCAATAAGGCCACCGTGCCGGATCATTTCCCCATTCCTACGGCAGAAGAACTATTTGACGAGTTGGGAGGTGCTAGGTACTTCACTAAGTTGGATCTTCGCTCGGGGTATCACCAAATTCGAATGAACGGGGACGACATTTTCAAAACCGCTTTTAGAACTCATGATGGGCATTTCGAGTTTCTCGTGATGCCTTTCGGGTTGACAAACGCACCGTCCACCTTCCAGGCGGCGATGAATGCTATTTTCCAGCCACTTCTCAGAAAATGTGTTATCGTTTTCTTCGATGACATTTTGATTTATAGCCCGACCATTGAGCTGCATAGTAGCCACCTGGAAGCCGTTCTGGAACTGCTCCATGCTAATAACTTCTTCGTGAAGCTTTCGAAGTGTTCATTTTGTAGTATGTCGGTGGAGTATTTAGGGCACATCATTGACGAAGGCCATCTCAAGGCCGACCCGACCAAAATACAGGCGATGACGGCGTGGCCTAAGCCGGGAACGGTACGGCAACTGCGAGGTTTTTTAGGGTTGACAGGCTACTACCGCCGTTTCGTCGCCCACTACGCGATGATCGCGGCGCCCTTAACAGATTTACTTAAAAAAGAGGCTTTTCGATGGGGCCCCGAAGCCGAGAAGGCGTTCGCAGCTCTGAAGCAGGCGATGACATCAGCTCCGGTCCTCCAATTGCCGAATTTCGACTTGCCATTTTGCGTGGAGACTGACGCGTGCGACGTGGGCATTGGCGCGGTGCTAATGCAACGGGATCACCCCATTGCGTTTTTCAGTAAGAAACTGGGACCTCGCAGGAGGGTGGCATCTACGTATCATAAGGAATTATATGCTATTGTGGAGGCCGTGCAAAAATGGCGACAGTATCTATTGGGGCGTGAGTTCATCATTAGAACGGATCAGAGGAGTTTGAAAGAGCTGTTACAACAAGTGGTCCAGACCCCAGACCAACAACTCTATGTTAGAAAGTTGATGGGATATAAGTTTGTGATCGAGTACAAGAGAGGCAGCATGAACAAGGCGGCAGATGCCTTGTCCCGGCAGCACGACGTGCCGAGCCCGCATCCCGATTTGCCTGCGACAGACGACGCTCCCGTCGAAGTCACGACGGATGTGGACGCGGTCCAGCTCCTACCAGTCGTCGCTAAGCCTGTACCTGATATATTGCGCGTGTTGCGCGAGGAGGCGGCCTCCCTACCCGAACTAGTGGAACTCTCGGCCAAAATCAAATCAGGCGACGCGCCCTCGCACTTATCATGGGCCGATGGCCTGATATATTACCATCGCAGGGTGTTGGTGAGCGCGGAGTCCAAGGCAAAACGGACGTTACTAAAGGAACACCATTGCTCGCCGATGGCGGGTCATCCGGGACACGAGAGAACATTCCGCCTATTGGCGGCGGGGTTTTATTGGCCAAACATGCGCAAAGATGTAGTGACGTTTGTGAACGAGTGTGTGGTGTGCCAGTCCACGAAGTATTCAACGCGAAAGCCGGCGGGGCTATTGCAGCCGCTACCCGTCCCGTCGCAAGTATGGGAGGATGTGTCAATGGACTTCATCACCGGGCTGCCCCAGTCCCGGGGGTATACAACCATTATGGTGGTGGTGGATAGGCTTTCAAAATATGCTCATTTCGCCCCCCTACCTCCTAAATTTGACGCCTCCCGAGTGGCGCAGCTGTTTGTGAATACGGTGGTCCGGCACCACGGGTTCCCTAAAACCTTGGTGTCGGATAGAGATTCGGTGTTCCTCAACGCAACATGGGAGGAGATGATGCGTCTGAGCGGCACCAAGCTTCACTTTTCCACCGCCTACCATCCGCAGTCGGATGGCCAGACGGAAGTCCGTAATCGGGGTTTGGAGCAGTATCTGCGAGCATTTGCTTCCGATAAACCTTCAAGATGGACGAATTTTTTACCATGGGCGGAGTTAGCTCTAAACTGTTCCCATCACTCTGCGCTGGGCATGACACCTTATAAAGCATTGTATGGGCGTGAGCCGCCCACGTTAGTGGCGTCCCCGCCGTCAGCAAAAACGCCGCCTAATGTGGCAGATATTATCAAAGAGCGTGGGGAGCTGCTGGTCACGTTACGGCGAAACCTCTTGCAGGCCCAGCAGCGAATGACGGATGTGGCAAACAGACACCGCAGGCACGTGGAGTTTGACGTGGGCGATGTCGTATGGCTGAAACTGCAACCGTACAGGCAGCACTCGGTTGCGAAACCGTTGTCGGCAAAGCTGGCGCCACGGTTCTATGGCCCCTTCGAAATTTTGGAGAGGGTGGGCCCGGTGGCATACAAATTACGTCTTCCGGAGGGTAGTAGAGTCCACAATGTGTTCCACGTGAGCTTGTTGCGTGAATTTGTGGCGGGCGACGGGGATGTGGACGGAGTGAAATTGCCTCCCGTGTTTGTGGGGGATAGGCCAGTGGTGCGTCCCGTGGCAGTGTTGGAGGAGCGCGTCAGCTGGCGGGGCGACCGACCGGAGCGACAGTGCTTGGTGCAGTGGGAAGATGATGCTTTCACACCTACTTGGGAGCCGGTCGAGGCGATTGGTAGGCAGTTCCCGGAGGTTCGCCTTGTGGACAAGGCGATTGTTAACGGAGGGGGGGTTGATACGAGACCCCCGCCACCAGACGCAACAGCAGAGCGGCATGCCGAGCTGGAGGCGACAACAGCCGAGCAGCACGGCGCAGCAGAGCGGCATGCCGAGCTGGAGGTGACAACAGCCGAGCAGCACGACGCAGCGCTTCCGGAGCCGAGCAGCACGACGCAGCCGAGCAGCACGACGCAGTGCGTGAATGACCGAAGTGAAGAATTGATTGTGTCGAAGAGATCCTTGAGGCCGAGAGACAAGCTCAAGGCGCCGAACAAGTTCAAGAATTAGCCGATTCGTTTTGTTTCTTTTTTATTTCTTTCCTTTTATGTTTTAGTATTTTTGAAACATTAATTTACTTATTGTTGAGTCGGGCCTGATGTATAAGCCCCGTTCGGGTTTTCTTTGCGGTTCTTTCCCGGATGAATTAGGATACGTCGAACCGCCCTAGGGTTTCTAGTATAAAATAGGGTATTTCATCAACACATTATTTTTATGAATGAAATATTTTCCCTAAACCTATCTTGCATTCCAAGAAGCCCGAATTATCGTAACTTTGTTGCTGAGTGGAGAACGTCCACAACTCAACAAAACCCGTGATCTTCCTCCGAGATTGTCGACAGGTCGATTGCTAGTTCCCACGAGAAGGAAGATAACTAATTGTTACGGAGCACGTCTGTAACATATAAACATTGCACTTATCAAAGGTGGAAATACAAAAAATAACGTCTAAATTCATTTTCATAATCAAATTTACGTCCAATTAAATAAGTCCAACTTATCTGTTATGCTGATCTAATTGAACTAAAACAAAGTACTATTTGATTTTAGATACTTATAAAAATGCGGAATAAACGAGAGTACTGATGTTTAATTACCATCACATGAGGTGGTGTGTAATATGATATTTGTATATATGTGAACCTCAAATTAAAAGTCATTTTGTGCAATGTATATAATTAAATAAATTGGAAGTTTATTGACTTCCAGTGCAACAGGTAAACATCACTGTCTCACTACAATATTCTAATCTTTCCCAGAGGCAGGAATTCGGCTTATTTAATCCACAAAGTTTGTTTTTGGAGTAATTATCTTTGTTGTTTTATGGTAATACTTATTATTTCGGAAAATCGTATTAAAAAAATTTTGGAGATAAAGAATTGAATACTACTTTCTTATGAAAACATTACTGGAAAGTATGAAAACATTGCTGGAAAGTTAAAGGCACTTAATCACTGGAAATTTGAGTGCGATAACTTTCAAGAGTTGGACCATCACTATAGTAAAAAAGAAAAAATGAAAATATTAATTTATATAGCACTATATAGGGGTGTGATATGTTGCTAACTTTTCTTAAGTTGCCAACTTGCTAACTCATCAACGCAGTGTATTAAAAATGTCAACATGATCAATTAAAATGTCAACACATATTTGTGTTGACATTTAAATATTAATGTCAACACAATGTATTAAAATATCAACTTAAGTTTATGTTGACATTTTTAATACATTACATTGATGAGTTAGCAAGTTTGCAACTTAAGAAAAATTAGCAGCAGATCAAACCTCGCACTATACATAGTTAACAATTTCTCAATGAAGTATACAATGTGGTAAAGTATTCACATACGAATAATATGTTACATACCTTACGCACGTTTAGTATTGTTCATTTTGATTTATATATTTAGTTTGATTCTAATACACTAAAAAATATTATTAAAAATTTTAATTTCACAAAATTCATAAAGGCCAAAGTTAATTTGTTATTTTATTAATTTATTTGAAATTATCAAGAAAACGAGTAAATCGAGCATAGATTTTATGAATTTTGTGAAATTAAAATTTTCAATAACATTTTTAATGTATTAGAACCAAACTAAATATATATATCAAAACGAACAACACTAAACGTGCGTTAAACGAGATTAATGCTCACATAAGATATGTACTCCCTCCGTCCCACAAAAGATGTCACACTTGTGGGACGACATGAGATTTTATGAGGTTTTGTTTTGTGTGTGAAGTTGAGAGGGAAAATATAATTTTTATATTAATGTGAGGAGGAAGTTTTACCAAAAATGTAAATGGACATCTTTAATGGGACAAACTAAAAAGAAAAGTGAAACATCTTTTATTAGATAAGAGAGTAGCATACCCACATTAACATATCCAACATTTATGGAATAAATAAACTGTTTAAAATTCGAGATTTTAACTTTTAAGATTTAAGTAAAAAGCACACTTAAATTTGCACCCATACGTATTGCAATTAAATGCACTTATGTTGGCTTATTCATTAATTACTAGCAGTCTGTACTCATTAATTAATCGTGACCTATGGTATTTACAAAAAAAGATCTACGTATAAAAAATAACATAAAAATCAAAGTAGAATTTTATTAATTTTTCGACTTATCAAATACAACTATTTTGAAATTAAAATGTAAAATTTTACATCACTTATTTAATTTTATTAAATACAATAAATATAAAAAAATCATTTAAAATTACATAAAATTTATATTTATAAGACGACAGAAGTTTACTCTATTAAGCTATCTTGGTAATACGTGTGGTATATTCAACAATCATTAAGTTTACATCACTAGATTTATCAGTTGATCGCAACTGCTTTAAATGCATCGTTGAGTTTGGAAATACGCAATAATCATTGAACCATTCAATCAGTTTCACACACACACACACACACACACACCACAAACTCAACAAAGAAGATGGAGAAATCCGGCTATGGCCGCGACGGCGTGTTTCGATCACTACGCCCACCGCTATCCCTCCCCACAAACCCCGACCTCTCCATGGTCTCCTTCCTCTTCAGAAACGCTTCCTTCTTCGCCGACAAACGCGCACTAATCGACGCTCACACCGCCCAAACCCTCACTTTCTCACACTTCAAATCCATGGTGTCCAAAGTTGCCCACGGCCTGCTCCAGCTCTGTATCAAGAAAAACGACGTCGTCCTCATTTTCTCCCCCAATTCCATCCAGTTCCCCATCTGTTTCTTCGGGATTATTGCCATCGGCGCCGTCGCCACCACCGTCAACCCCGCCTACACCGCCGGCGAGGTCTCCAAGCAGCTCAAGGACTCCATGGCCAAGTTGATTGTCACCGTCGAGGAATTGCTGCCCAAGGTCAAAGATTTTGGCCTCCCCGTTGTTCTCCTCGGCGATTCCAGCAAACCCCTCTCGCCGATTGGGAAAATCCCTAAAATCACCCCGTTCTCGAAGCTCGCCGAAAATGACGGATCCGTCGATTTAGACGGCAATTCATTCGGAATCAAACAGGACGACACAGCTGCGCTGCTCTACTCTTCAGGGACAACCGGCGCGAGCAAGGGCGTCATTCTCACTCACCGGAACTTCATCGCCGCCTCGCAGATGATTACCGCCGATCAGGAAATGGCTGGGGAGGTCAATTGTGCGTTTCTGTGCGTGCTGCCGATGTTCCACGTGTTCGGCCTTGCGGTGATCATGTTTTCGCAGCTGCAGCGAGGCAGTGCTATTGTTTCGATGTCCAAGTTCGATTTCGAGATGATTTTGAGGACGGTGGATAAGTATGGAGTTACGCATCTGTGGGTGGTGCCGCCGATCATCCTGGCATTGGCCAAGAACAGTCTGGTGAAGAAGTACAATTTGCCGACGTTGAAGCAGGTTGGATCGGGGGCTGCTCCTCTCGGGAAGGAGCTTATGCAGGAATGTGCCAAGAATTTCCCTCAGGCTGTTGTTATGCAAGTAATATTTCCATCATTTTTTGTCATCCTTTTTGTATGCATTTTTGTTGCTGCTGTGGCATGATTATGCATATATAAATTCAATTACTTAATGAAGAACGTGAATTCTGCTGCATCTTTTGTTTATGTGAGGCCTAGACAGGGAAATTGTGTTTCTATCAGATGAACTATTTTATGAGTATTAGCTACAGTAGCATTAGAACTAACGAAAGAAGCATGTCAAGCCGAATTCAAAGTTGTTTGGAACTTTGGTTTAGAAAGGTTTGGAGCTGTTGGTGATTCTTAGTGTAGTTTGACCATAAATCTGCAGCTTGGTTGCACTGTGACCAAAACTCATCCTATTTCAGGGGTACGGAATGACAGAAACATGCGGAATTGTTTCTGTCGAGAATGCCTATGCAGGGCCTCGACATTCTGGTTCTGCTGGCATGCTTGTTCCTGGAGTGGAGTGTCAAATAGTTAGTGTTGAAACATTGAAGCCTCTTCCGCCTACCCAGCTGGGGGAGATTTGGGTGCGAGGACCAAATATGATGCAAGGTATGCCTGTGGCCGAATTTACTAGCAGAAACATACTTACATGTGCTGCAAGTCCTTTTCCTTGCTCAGAAAATATTTGCATGTTTGTTTCCCTTGAATCAAGATGATGATTAGTTAAATAATGTATGAAGGGAGATGATTAATTCTCCAATTGCAAAGTAGACAGTAAGTATTAATATCTCAGCGAAAATTGATGTTCTCTTCAAAAGGCTGATGATGCTGTGGCTACTCATTATGAATCTTGATGTCTGTTGTTTAACAGACCAAACTCAGAATGTATAATCCAAGTGCCATCACACATGTTCGCCATCATCTTCTTTAACTTTTCCTTTTTCTTTCATTGTTAATGTTTTATTCTCTTCTTTTCTTCATCAGGTTATTTCAGGAATCCACAAGCCACGAAGCTTACGATAGATAAACAGGGTTGGGTGCATACAGGAGATCTTGGATACTTCGATGAGGATGGCCAGTTATATGTTGTTGACCGAATTAAGGAGCTCATCAAGTATAAGGGCTTTCAGGTACTTACTCTCTATAGAAATATTGATCGATTAACCTTCTGTTGTTATCAATGATGGTGATGTACTATCCTTTCTTGCTAGGTTGCTCCAGCAGAGCTCGAAGGGCTGCTCGTCTCCCATCCCGAGATATCAGATGCTGTGGTCATCCCGTAAGTCATGTTTAGGGATGTCGTAATTGCAAAGTAATTCTTGATAACATTTTGATGTTTGGTACTCTCCCTTCAGATATCCCGATGCAGAAGCTGGTGAAGTCCCGGCTGCTTATGTTGTCCGTGCCCCTAGCAGCTCACTGTCCGAAGAAGATATCAAGAAATTTATGGCCGAGCAGGTACATATCTTCACTGGATAACTGGGAGTCTTGTGTTAGAGTACATGAATCCATGGATTAGAGATGTACGTAATACTACGTTAATTTCATAATGAAGGTTGCACCTTTCAAAAGATTGAGGAGAGTTACGTTCATTAACACCGTCCCGAAATCGGCTTCAGGGAAAATACTGCGGCGAGAACTGATCGATCAAGTCCGAGCAAAGTTGTAATCTCTTTCACCATATATATTACTCCTTGGTCTTGTCTTGTCTCCTATTTTGTTGTACCACACATCAAATTGGAAGAATCTTGTCTAGTGTCACCATTTATTTGGTAATGTGAAATGGGGTATATACATTCTAAACATTTTGGGCCAATATGATTGAAGTTTGATTAGAAAAGAAAAAACTTTGATGCGTTGCAGGCAGGAAACTCGCACACCTAGTCGTAGATTGCATGATATGACACGCATTTCCGGCGCACTTGGCCAATAGCGGGGCGCATGCATCTATTGCAATTTCGGTCATCTTCATTTAGCGTGCGTTCTCTTGGGCAATAGCGTGTCACCTGCATCTCTTACAATTAGGTCTTGTAAGTCAATAAATATGTTTTTCCTTAACAAGAATTTGTGTACGCAACCCGTAATTTATAAACAAACGGTTACGAATTAGTCCACATCTGTTTATCTAAAAAGTTGAAAATGAGAGACACAAAATTAAATGACATTTAGGAGTGGGGTTACAAAGTTTGAAATCAAATGCCTACAAAATTTAATGGAGCCTTTGCAATTTGACTTTGACCTTTGGTATATTAAAAACAAAAGGCTACAAATTTGATAGGAGTATAAATAAACGCATTATCGTATTTTCTTTAAAGTCTATAATATACTGACATGCTGTATACAATAACTTCGTTCTATATAAATTTCATAATGTATATAAAATAGAATATACAGTATATAAATATATATATATATATATATATATATATATAGGATTGTGATCAAGATAGAACCATTCTTAAACGTAGAACAAATGCCAAACGGAGGTCGTTAGATCTTTTAATCCAATGGTATTGATTTGCACAACAACTTCCCATTACAACCAAAACTATTATTAATATATATATGCAGAGGTGTGATAAAAATAACTATTAATTTCTAATAAAGAACTAAGGAATATTTCAATTTTATATATTAAAAATACCAACACAATAATATAATACGTTTATCAACACAATTTTCAATTTTGTGTTGATATGTAAATTTACATGTCAATAAATTACATAAGTTTATCAACACAAATTTTTATTGATAAACTTATGTTTTTGTGATATTTTTAATATACATAGTTGAGATAATGCTGTAGCGACCTTATATACATGCATACATACCACGCATGTAGTGTACAACTTTTAAAATATTTTTATGGGGTAGTACTATTTAACAAAAATATACTATATAAGTGATTGATATATTGATTAAAGTATGCATTGAGCCCTAATTCACAAAAGTGTTATACTATTATTTTACTACACCTTTGAATGGTCTTAATGTAACACTCCAAAAATAAGATTAGACGAAATCAAGTATGCCAACATGCAATCTGGATGATTTAAGAATTTTTGATAATTAATTCAATGATATAAAAATAATAGGGTGATTAATTTGGATAAAATTTATACACTAAATATAATACTCTCTCCGTCCACGAAAAATATAGCACATTTACCATTTTTAACTGTCCACAAAAATTTGAACACTTTTAAAAAGAAAAAAATTTCAACAACTTATCTCTTACTTTTTTCCCCCTCTCTTAGTAATAATATGGACCCACATTCCATTAACACTATTTTTCTCTTACTTTTTCCCTTCTCTCTTACTAAGACCATCTCTAATCATTTACACCATACTCAAACCCATTTTCGAGTATACGTCACATCATAAAGTAGTTTTACTCCAACCATTTACACCAAATTCAAAATTTACACCATTTTTGAGTTTTTGTCTCACAAAATTTTTTCAATAACACCATATTTGGTGTTGTTTCACAAAAAATACCAAAAATGAATTTGCTTTTGGTGTATGGTTGGAGAAGATTTCTACACCAAAACTCATTTTGGAGTATGGTTGGAGATGGTCTAATAATATGGACTCCACATTCCACTAACACTACTTTCTCTTACTTTTTTTTCTTTTATCTCTTACTTTACCAATTTCACATTAAAACCCGTGACATTCACAGTGTGTCATATTTTTCGTGTATGGAGGGAGTATATAAATAAAAAAGGTTTTGATCTATGCAAAACTAGATTTAAATTCAGAAATGTAGAATAAATGCATTTATATATAATATTATTGGGGATAATCATTTATAAGAGATGTTGCGCCTGGATTATGGAAAATTATACTATGAAAGAAAGGGAAAAAAGAATTTGTAGCCAATAAATATGGATGCTAAATAAATACTACTCGTACATAAATATAATAAGGGATGTTATGAGGATTGGGGCAAAACTGCACAATCAGTTCAGTTCGGTTACCAATATACTGTTCGGCGATTAGGGACCGATATGCTGTTCAGTGATCTGACGAACTGCAATCATGCTCGGTGATTGGTCGAGTTTGTAGTCGTGCTCAGGGATTAACCGAGCTCAATGTTCGGTGTTGAGCTCGGTGCTCAGTGCTCGGTGTTGGTGCTCGGTGTTGGCCGAACTTAAACGAGTTCGGAGTTGACAGTTGTCATTAACTGATGCACGTCGTCGGATGCGACTAGTTAGTTAGCTTTAAATGAAAGCCGTTAGGTTTGAACTAGTTGTTAGATAAGTGTTAGTTAAATAGAGCCGAGCTGTGGAAAAAGAAAAAGAATTTTTTCATCCAAGAGTTTTGTAATCTTCCACACAAATAAAACACAAGATTTCCATTGACTCTCCAAGAATTGTTTTTTTGCTTATTCATTTTCATATCAAGTATTCGTTCTTCTCGTTCCGGAATCGATCTCGTTGTGATAACAAGATTGAGTCGCGTATCTGATAGCATTACAAATTGGCGCCGTCTGTGGGAATCGAAGAAGGACGACGAATTCAACAATGTCTACCGCAAAGTTCGACGTTGAGAAATTCACCGGCGAAAATGATTTCGGCCTGTGGAGATTGAAGATGAGAGCTGTTCTGATGCAGCAAGGCGTCTGGGATTATGTGAAATCCAAGACGGACAAGAAAGAGATTCAAGGGATGGATGCGGCGAAATGTCAAGAACTGGAATACAAGGCGTATAGCTCGATTGTCTTGTGCCTCAGCGATAGAGTCTTGAGGGAGGTTCAGAAAGAGGATGATGCCGCGGGAGTGTGGGAGAAATTGGAGAAAATATATATGGAGAAGTCAATCTCCAATAGGTTGCATCTCAAGCAAAGATTGTTCAACTTTAGATTTTCTGACTCCAAGAATCTGGCGGATCAGCTGGAAGATTTTCGAAAGTATATAGATGATCTTGAGGGTGTGGATGATCCCATGAAAGATGAGGATAAAGCTTTGATGTTATTGAATGCTCTGCCTCAGAGTTTTGAGCAATTCAAAGACTCAATACTTCTTGGAAGGGATTCGAAAGTGACTTTGGAGGAGGTATTTTCTGCATTAAAGCTGAAGGCAATGCAGAAATGTGTCAGCAAGCCAATCGATCAAGCTGCTGAAAGCCTCAATGTGAAGGCAACTTCAAAGAAACAATTCAAATTCAAGAAACCCCCATCTGACAAGTGGAAGCCAAGATCATCTAAGGAAGGAGATCAAAAGGAATCTAGAAGCTGCTTCTGGTGTAAGAAACCAGGACACATCAAGCAAAATTGTTTTGCTTGGAAGAAAAAGCAATCTGAAAATCACAAAGGAGATGGTACAGCAGCTATCACTGAGGAAATTGAAGAGGCAAGAGCTCTCAATGTGGTGGAGGATAGCCCATTATCAAGGCTATGGATCATGGACTCAGGCTGCAGTTTCCATATGTCCTCCAATCTCGACTGGTTCCAAGATTTAAAGGAATCTGAAGGCTCGGTGTTGCTGGGAGATGACCATGTGTGTGATGTAAGGGGTGTTGGGAGCATATGTTTGAGGATGGACAATGGAATTTTCAGAACTCTCACTGATGTGAGATACATCCCATCCATTAAAAGGAATCTTATATCCTTGGGTCTTCTTGAGAAGAATGGCTACGAATTGACTCTCTTTGGTGGAGAGATGCTTGTCAAAAAGGATGGCCAAATGATCATGAAGGCTGTCAGAAACAATGTGCTCTATTATCTGAAAGCTGAGGCAGTTGCTGGAACAGCTAACAACACACAAAAGACCATCAATTGGCATGCTAGGCTGGGCCATGTGGGGGACACTGGGCTGATGCAGCTGGTAAAGCAAGGCATTATTCAGATGGCTGATTCAGAGATACAAAGAGCCATTGGATCGTGTGAAGAATGCATTCTTGGCAAAAACAAGAAGCTGCCATATGGAGTGGGCAAACATAACTCAACACAACCTCTCCAATATGTTCACAGTGACATATGGGGCCCTGCACCAGTAAATAGCATTGGAGGAGGCAGGTATTTCTTATCATTTGTTGATGATTTTTCAAGAAAGGTTTGGATAATGATCATGAAAGAAAAGTCAGAGACCTTCAAGAAATTTCAGGAGTGGTGTACTGCAGTTGAGCTAGAAAAGGGGAAGCCTTTGAGATGCCTAAGAACTGACAATGGGCTGGAATTTTTGTCCCATGAGTTTGATGAGTTTTGCAAGAGAAAAGGAATTAAAAGGCATAGAACGGTGCCTCACAACCCACAACAAAACGGGGTCGCCGAGAGAATAAATAGAACCATTCTTGAAAGGGTAAGATGCATGTTGATAGCATCTGGAATGTCAAAACCATTTTGGGCAGAAGCAGCCTCCACAGCTGTTGTTTTAATCAACAAATGCCCCTCTGCTGCCATTGAAAATCAGACTCCGGATAGTAGATGGTATGGATCTTATGGAGACTATTCAAAATTAAGACCATTTGGGTGTAGAGCATATGCTCACATCAAACAAGGAAAGCTGGAACCAAGGGCTCTCAGATGTGTGATGATAGGCTATCAGGTTGGAGTTAAAGGTTACAGATTATGGTGCTGTGAGGAAGGGAATAAGAAGGTTGTCATCAGTAGGGATGTTATTTTCAGGGAATCTGAAATGCCTTTCTTCATGAAGCAAGTTCAGACTGTTGAGTTTGAGGTGGAGGGTCAGAGGGAATCCTCATCTGATGCTGTAAGAAGTCCACCAGATACTGTGAGAAATTCACAAGAAACCAGTGTTGGTGGATCCTCTGAACATGAAAGTAACATCAAGACTCCACAGAGACTGGTTGCAAGAGACAGAACCAGAAGAAGGATCAAGCTCCCTTCCAGATTTCAGGATTTTGATATGATGCACTATGCACTGGCCATAGCTGAGGAGATGGACTATCATGAGCCTTCAAATTACAAGGAAGCAATAAGGAGTCCGGAGAAGGATCAGTGGCTATTAGCCATGCAGGAGGAGATTGATAGCTTGTACAAAAATCACACATGGATTTTGGTGTTGAGGCCAACTGATCAGAAAACAGTTGGTTGTAAATGGATTTTTAAGAAGAAAATTGAGGCCTTCAACAACAATCAAATCAGATTTAAAGCCAGGTTGGTGGCCAAAGGCTTTACACAAAAGGAGGGAGTAGATTATAATGAAATATTCTCCCCTGTGGTAAAGCATAGCTCCATCAGGATTCTACTTGCCATTGTTGCTCAGAGAAATTGGGAATTGCAGCAACTCGATGTCAAAACAGCCTTTCTTCATGGAGAGCTCGAAGAGAAAATTTACATGGAGCAGCCTCCTGGTTTTGTCCAACCAGGAAATGAAGGAAAGGTGTGTTTGCTGAAAAGAAGCTTGTATGGTCTAAAACAAAGTTCAAGACAGTGGTATCTCAGGTTCAATGAGTTCATGCATAAGATCGGTTTTGAGAAGTCTTTGTATGATCATTGTGTCTTCATCAAGAGAAGAGGTGGAGTTGCTGTGGCATATCTACTATTGTATGTAGATGATATGCTGATCTCTGCAGAGCATAAGGAAGAGGTGGAGTTAGTGAAAGGTGATCTGAAATCTGAATTTGATATGAAGGATCTTGGAGATGCAAAGAAGATCCTTGGAATGGAGATCATAAGGGATAGAGACAAGAAAAGGATATGGCTAACTCAGAAAGATTACATCAGGAATGTGATCAAGAAATTTCAGATGGATAAAAGCAAACCAGTGAGTGTGCCCCTGAGCCAGCAGTTTAAGCTCAGTGTAAATCAGTGCCCTAAAGATGATAGTCAGAGAAGAGAGATGGATAAAATCCCATATGCAAACATAGTGGGAAGCATCATGTACACCATGGTGTGTACAAGGCCAGACATCAGCCAAGCCATAAGTGTTGTGAGCAGATACATGGCAGATCCAGGTATGGAGCATTGGCATGCTTTAAAATGGATACTAAGGTATCTGAATGGTACTCAGGATTATGGCATACTGTTTGATGGAAGTAAGAATTTTGATGCACAGCCTCTATTGGGATATTGTGATTCTGATTTTGCTACTAACATTGACACAAGGAAGTCCCAATCCGGCTATGTTTTCTGCATGTATGGAGCTGCTGTAAGTTGGAAGTCGAGTTTGCAATCTGTGGTGGCACTCTCAACAACTGAGGCAGAATATATTTCCATGGCTGAGGCCGTAAAGGAGAGCATGTGGCTGAAAGGAATCTGCTCGGATTTTGGAGTTGATCAAGGAGCTGTGACTGTATTATGTGATTCAAATAGTGCCATATGTTTGTCAAAACATCAGACATTCCATGAGAGGAGCAAGCATGTGGATGTTAAGCTTCATTTTGTGAGGGATGAAGTTGAAATGGGCTCAGTGAAGATTGAAAAGGTAGCTACTGAGCACAATGCAGCTGATATGCTAACAAAGGTGTTGCCCGGACTTAAGTTGAAGTATTGCATGGATTTGGTGAATCTGATTCAGCTGGAGTGATTGTGGAAGATGGATGAAATCTATGGATTGTCCAGTTATGTCCCAAGGTGGAGATTTGTTATGAGGATTGGGGCAAAACTGCACAATCAGTTCAGTTCGGTTACCAATATACTGTTCGGCGATTAGGGACCGATATGCTGTTCAGTGATCTGACGAACTGCAATCATGCTCGGTGATTGGTCGAGTTTGTAGTCGTGCTCAGGGATTAACCGAGCTCAATGTTCGGTGTTGAGCTCGGTGCTCAGTGCTCGGTGTTGGTGCTCGGTGTTGGCCGAACTTAAACGAGTTCGGAGTTGACAGTTGTCATTAACTGATGCACGTCGTCGGATGCGACTAGTTAGTTAGCTTTAAATGAAAGCCGTTAGGTTTGAACTAGTTGTTAGATAAGTGTTAGTTAAATAGAGCCGAGCTGTGGAAAAAGAAAAAGAATTTTTTCATCCAAGAGTTTTGTAATCTTCCACACAAATAAAACACAAGATTTCCATTGACTCTCCAAGAATTGTTTTTTTGCTTATTCATTTTCATATCAAGTATTCGTTCTTCTCGTTCCGGAATCGATCTCGTTGTGATAACAAGATTGAGTCGCGTATCTGATAGCATTACAAGGGAGAAGCCATGAAATGAAATCCACAACATATTTCTCCCCCAACTATCGCTGCACACATCCACCTTTATCCATCTCTATCTCTATCTCTTGATCGTTCGCCCCACCCACCGGCCTTCTCGCGATCACGCCGGAATATTGGAACTGGCACCGCCTGCCCTGCTTGATGTGAAATAATATGTGGCCGAGTCAAGTCATTATGATAGTAAAGGTACATGAATTGTTGCTTAACGTGATGATCTTGCTACAGATTCTTCCAAGTTGGCTTGCCCGTTATCTTTTTTACTCTCTCTGTCTCATTAAAAATAAAATATTTTTATTTTTAGATTGTTCTATTAAAATAAAATGCTTCCTAAAAATTCCATTTCAGGAAACATTATCATCTCTATTACTTTACTCTTTTTTTTCATTAATTAACAAAACTACGTTACCTAAAATTCTATATCGAACATTTAATATTTCATATATATTGGGACGGAGGGTGTACTTGACTACATCTGCCTACATCTTAGCCGATCACTAATTAATTCCATCTTGTGGGTACAACGTTAAATGTTAGAGCATCCACAACCGTGCTCTTGCCAGCGGCACGGTTGTGGGCCCCGGGCGGTACTATTCATGCCTGCTCTCTGGCAAGAGCACAACACCCACAACTGTGCTCTTCCGCAAGGACGAGCACAATTAATTTAACATTCAATTAAACATAAACATTTCCATAATACTAAAATTCATTAAAAAATCACAATAAATATTACAAAATACAAATAAAGTAAAAAAGACATAATTAAAATCCTAAAAATTAAAAATTACATAATTAAAATACTAAAAATTAAAAATTACATAATTATTGGCTAATATTACCCGAGGAAGACTACTCATCCGGCGGCAACAACCTCAATTGTTTTTGGGAGTGAAATTGGGGGTATTTATAGATGAAAGTGTGTATTTTTTGGTTAAAAAAAATAATAAAAAAATTAAAAAGTGGGAAAAAACGGTTATAATTTTTTTGGGAAGCGAATTTTTTTTTATTATTTTTTATCAGTTTTTTTAATTAAAAATCATTTAAAAAAAATTATTTAAACCCAACGGCTATGCCGTTGACGAATGAGGGCGCGCCACGTCAGCTGCTCGCTGGCACGGCGTTGCTCGATGCATCGAGCAGCGCCGTGCCAGCGGCGCGAGCGCAGCGGCGGCGGGTGGCGTCCGTGCCAGCGGCGCGGACGGCGGTGGCGAGCAGCGCAACCGTTGCGGATGCTCTTAGGTTGTGTTATAATGTTTATGTACACACTTTCTAACTAATGCGCTCATTTGGTTCTCATTAATTGTTTCATTTCAATTTTATTAGAGACGGATAAGTGAATCATATATTTTACTTACTCATTTTCCTATAGTAATTATAAAATTGATACTTTTATATAAAAGCAACACTTATATTTCACTAAATTCTTTTTCACTTTTCTTAATAAAATTAAACAATTTCTCAAAGTTAATAGGAACTGAATGGAGTATAACATAGCGTGTGAATTATTTGTTTTTTATTCACCATAATTTATACTCCTTGTAGGAAATTGTCAGATCATCTCGAATCATACATCTCGAGCAGAGGATATTACATAAATTTGGATTTAGGTGAATTGAGATGGAAAGAATGGTGGCCCAAATAAAAGTTGACGCAAATCCGTTTTCATGAGCAGTGCAACATATAAAACCTCCATCATCATCACACCCACACGTCTCAGAAACTGTTACCACACTCCCAAATCCCACTACGATTTTCATTTTCTCAACTTGAAAAGCAGAGAGATACCAGAAACAGATTGAATCGTCCACAATGACTGAGGTAATAACAACAATAATCTCGTCTTCCGTTTTCGCAATTGATTTTTGATTTTGATTCAACTTTCAGCAGAACAAAACGAGCAAGGGCAAGGAGCAGAAGAAGGAGGGAACAGAGAACAAGAAGAAAGAGAGCGCCGGCAATGTCAGCGTCGTGCTCAAGGCCAACCTGCACTGCGAAGGCTGCGTTTCCAAGGTTTTGAAGTGCATTCGCACTTTCGACGGTAAATTCACAACTCAAATTTCTTCAATTATTTTTGTTGAACAAGTGGTTGCGTGAACAATAATACAGGTGTGGACACAGCTAATATCGGCGACGGACAGATCACAGTCGTCGGAAAGATAGATCCGGCTAAGCTCCGGGAAAGGGTGGAGAAGAAGACTCACAAGAAGGTTGAAGTGGTTTCGCCGCAGACCAAAAATGGAGAGAAAGCCGAGAAGAAAAAGGAACCGCCACAAGAAAAAAACACCACCAATGCCGAAAAGTCCGACTACAAAGAGGTATTGTTGCTGTTCATCAAAATCAAAACTCATTAATTGCCATAATTGTTTTGTTTTTGGCAGCCTCCGGTGACAACGGCGCAGCTGAAGGTGCACCTACACTGCGAGGGCTGCATCCAGAAAATTCGCAAAATCATAGTCAAGACCAAGGGTCAGATTTCTCATCTCCATCTCTTCAAATTGATTTTTCACGGCGGCTGAAATGTGCATTTGGCGACGTCGTTTACAGGTTACAGAGATATGCAGATCGACAAGCAGAAGGAGATGGTGACGGTCACCGGAGCCCTCGACATGAAGGCGTTAGCCGAGGTACTGAAGAAGCATTTAAAGAGGGAGGTACAAATCGTGGCGGCTAAGAAGGAGACCGAGAAGAAAGAGAGCGAGAATGGGAAAGGGGGCGCCGAGAAGGGAAACGGCGGACTCAAGGCGGAGAAGATGGAAGGGAATAACAAAATGCACTTCCAAGTTGGGTATCCTTACCCGGATCCGTTCTACAACCCGTATGCATACGGATCCACCCATGCCCCACAGCTTTTTAGCGACGAGAACCCTAACGCTTGTAGTCTCATGTGACTACAATTTTTATTTCTATTGAAATTCAGATGCATTATAAATTTATTATGGCCTAATTCACATCGAATCATTCTAAGCAACTTTTTCCTTTTTCAAATACCTTTACCAATTGCATATTAGTTTAGTTAGAAGAATCAGATAAAAATTCCTATATGTAATAACCCCATCAACATAGAAGAAGGATATCATCTCATATTGATTACATATACCCCATCAACATAGAAGGAGGAGATCATCTCATATTGATATGCCTTATATGGAAACATATCAGGATGTAGCCTTTAGAGCAATCCTCTCATATATGATTACATGATACGAGCTAGCCAGTCAATCGTGTGGATTTGTGCAATCGTCTCTTTGTCGGCCTATGTAGCTGGAGCCAGGAGGAGGAATGTTGTCCTCGTCCTCGAGAATCAACTTAACCCCATTGTTATTTAGGGCATTCACAACTGCCCAAATCTTTGTGCGGTTCTGGAAGCCTTTCTTCTCGATTTCCTTGTTCACATTGACATGAATGCCTCTGCCCTGGCCATGTTCGAGACCATCTACTCTGAGCCTCATTGCCAGCACTTCTCCAACAACTGCTGCAGCCTTTGCATTACAAGAACGCCCACATTCAAGTGAGTTTTTGAGAGCGTGTTCAACTGTTGAAGCCGTCGCAACTATTCGTCCATTGTTCCTGTCTACCACATTTGCTGTGATATATTTCAATGATATGAAGAGTCTCAACACATATCTCTTCAGCAATGTCATCTGTGAATATTACCTCTGTAACAACAAACAACAAATATCATGTGAGTAGGAGTCAATAGCACTCACTATAAATACTTCAAACCAACATGGTCATATACACCGGAACCGGATCTTGAAAAGTATTCAAGCAGCATATCAAACAAATACTTATAAACTATCTATGGAATGAGCACAAAACTTAGCATAGTACTAAAAAATTGCTAGTTGTTAAAGTCTCTTAAACATAGTACTAGTAATTTTCATCAGTGTTTCAAAACACCAGTATTAGTTTACCTCATAGCATATGCAAAGCTAATTTTCCGGCTATACAATCATTTTGACTCGTGATTCACATCAGATTGCAAATTACAACTTAGGACAAAAAAAATTAAAATGGAATTTATACTATACCTATATAACAACAAAATATGAACTTGACCATGATATGAGTTTTACAGATTAACCGACAACATTTGTCAGTTTAAGGAGCAAAGTGTACTTTAAACACATTAATTACCACTTATCTATTTCCAGCTGAAATAGTACCAGTTTTTAACAAGATCATAATAGAGAAAAAACATCATTCGAAAATACACCTTAGAAATAATTTTTTAGTTAACCGAAACAGAAAAGCTTCAAAATAACTGATCGATTGGTCGGTTATAACCAGATAGAAAAATCGGGATATGCAGCAATTGCAGGGGCTGAATTCTTAGTTAACTCATCAATTAGGCATTTAACCAAACATGTAGAGTGCACAAACTACGTATTAGCATTGTTTGATGCTCTAAATCACTATCTTTTGCCTCTATGATTCTCAAAAACTTCACAGAACCACCATACTCTTGGTAAAATACAGCTACTCACAGCTTTAAAATGTCCACACAGATTCAATATCGAATTTCAATATCCAAATATAACAGCTTTAAGAACTGATCCCGCATCAAATGTCACAGCGAGAAACAAAGGCTTACTCTAACACGAAATGCGTTTCAGAAGAGGGTTGAAAGAGTTCTCAGCGGCGCAGGCGGAGAGATATGTAGGCACGCCAGGACGAGCGATATGGGGAACAGATTAGAGACGTGGTTCGATTTCCATACAATTTCAGTAAAATATAATGGCCCAACTTTGATGGGCCGAAAGCCCATTATTTTTTATACTACTTTTTTCCGGTTGATTTTTCGTTGGAATTCGTCGCAACACTATATATTCACCATTCCCCCAAACCCAAACCCAAACCCAAACCCTTATTCTCCTATTACTCTTCAAATTCAAAGCTTTGCCGCACTAAGCTTTGGCCGAGACTAAAGGAAGCCTTGCGGAACCCTAGATCTCGCTGCAACACCTTCTATAATTCAAGGTTCATTACCAATTCATTATCTAGATTTTTTTTTCGAATTCATTCTCTTGTGGTCGGAGAATTGACTTTTGGTTGGCAGATGGTGTCTGATGCGAGTAAAAAGAAGGCGGCTCAGAAGAAGGCTGCCGCCGCTGCTAAAAGAGGGGGTAAGGCCACCGCATCCAAGGTGGCTGCGCCAGAAAACGGTAGCAGCAAGGTTGATAGTCTGGCCAATGGAGTTGGGGATCTTCACATATCTGATCGGACGTGTACCGGCGTTCTCTGCTCCCATCCTTTGTCAAGAGATATTCGGGTGAGGTCTCGATCCCCTGTTTTCTGTTGAATTTTCTTGTAATAGATTTCCCTATTCAGTCGTTCGTGTAGGATGTTTTATGCCGGTTGATTTAAAAGGATTTTTGTTTTCCTCTCGATTTGTGTTGGCGAAATCGTGCGCTCTGTGTATATTTATGTGTTGTTTATAGACAAATAGACCAGAAACAGAAAACTGTAGCTCCGTTTCTAATGCATTTTTCCCGATTCATTTTGAGTATCAATGCCCCATTGCATTATAAGTTTACACCTATGAACGGTGTTGCATGCAGCTGTTTAAATACTATAGGTGAAACTTGCAAGTAGGTTTTGGCCGTAAAGATGTTATATCATCATCACATTGCACTTTGTGATGTACTTATGGATTTCTAAATGTCTAAATGTGCTTAAAAACTAGGTGTTAATGAAATTTAACTTCCTGAGCTCAAGTTTGTAACATTAGTATCATGTTAATTGGATCATTGGGATTAATTTTCCATAATTAGCTAAAAGTATTAACTAGCTATTCTTTGGCAAAACTTAACCGTCTAGTGATATGGCTTCTTCATCTTTTAAATATTTTATAGTGTAGTGTGACTAGTGTCTCATGTTTAGTTTATTGTTGCTACTAGCTTGGTGCACCTAGATGAGTGCCTTGTATATCCAATAAGTTCAACCTTGTAAGGAATGCTCTGCGTAAGGTAAATTGTGTACGAATTGTCCCTTCACTGTGCAACTGATATTTATATTTTAGATTTGGATAATCATATACCATCCCATGAAAGTATTCTGATATTGGGTTTGCTATTGGGTTATGCAGATAGAATCACTTTCCCTGACTTTCCATGGCCATGATCTTATTGTTGACTCTGAACTGGAATTGAATTATGGCAGGTATGCAGTGTTCCTGGATTGTATATGGCTTCTTATTTTTATAAAAACTTAACTTGTACATGATGTCTGTTGCCTCATGTTTGCAGACGTTATGGATTGCTTGGTTTGAATGGTTGCGGAAAATCTACTCTTCTTGCTTCGATAGGTGCCCGTGAGCTTCCTATTCCAGAGCACATGGATATTTATCACCTTTCTAGAGAAATTGAAGCTTCTGATATGTCCTCACTTCAGGCCGTCATAAGTTGTGACGAGGTGCGCCTGAAATTGGAGAAAGAAGTTGAAATATTGTCTGCCAAGGTATATTTCTTTGCTAATTAGTTGTTGTTTTTCTCATAGTAATAGCTTATTGCAACATATTTCATTGTATATATGTTGATATAGGATGATGGTGGTGGAGAGGCCCTTGAACTCATTTATGAACGGTTGGATGCTTTGGATGCAGCCACTGCTGAAAAGCGAGCTGCTGAGATTTTATTTGGTCTTGGCTTTACCAAGCAAATGCAAGAGAAGAAGACACGTGACTTTTCTGGAGGCTGGAGGATGAGGATTGCTCTAGCAAGAGCTCTTTTCATGAACCCAACCATATTGCTGCTTGATGAACCAACAAATCATCTAGGTGTGCTCAGTAGATAGCATGGCCTTTATATTTATCTGCAATTGCTTGATCCATACACAGTTTATTAGCATGTTCTTTTGATATTTTGTTTTAGTATTCACTTTTTAATGGTCACAGATTTGGAGGCATGTGTCTGGTTAGAGGAGATGTTGAAGAAGTTCGAGCGAATTCTTGTTGTGGTTTCACATTCCCAGGATTTCCTGAACGGAGTATGCACCAACATCATACATATGCAGAGTAAGAAGATAAAGCTCTACTCTGGAAATTTCGACCAGTATTGCCAAACCAGATCTGAACTTGAGGAGAACCAGATGAAACAATACAAGTGGGAGCAGGAGCAGATAGCTTCAATGAAGGAATACATTGCACGGTTTGGTCATGGATCTGCTAAGCTTGCGCGTCAGGCCCAGAGTAAAGAGAAAACTTTGGCAAAGATGGAGCGTGGAGGTCTTACAGAGAAGGTGGCCCGGGATAAGGTCCTTGTTTTCAGATTTACTGATGTTGGAAAGCTCCCTCCTCCTGTTCTTCAGTTTGTGGAAGTGAAATTTGGCTACACTCCTGATAATCTCATCTACAAGAATGTTGATTTTGGTGTTGACCTTGATTCGAGAGTGGCACTGGTGGGACCTAATGGTGCTGGGAAAAGCACCCTGCTAAAGCTGATGACAGGGGATTTGGTTCCTCAGGATGGCATGGTTCGTCGCCATAACCACTTGAGGATCGCACAGTTCCATCAGCATTTGGCTGAGAAACTTGATGTGGAAATGTCAGCCCTCCAGTATATGATGAGGGAGTATCCCGGACATGAAGAAGAGAAGATGAGAGCCATAGTTGGAAGGTTTGGGCTCACCGGCAAAGCACAAGTGATGTCTATGAAGAACTTGTCTGATGGGCAAAGGAGCCGTGTGATCTTTGCATGGCTAGCTTGGAGGCAACCGCACATGCTACTGCTGGATGAGCCAACTAACCATCTGGATATTGAGACGATTGACTCACTGGCGGAGGCACTTAATGAATGGGATGGTGGGTTGGTTCTTGTTAGCCACGATTTCAGGCTGATAAACCAGGTCGCGAAAGAGATATGGGTTTGCGAGAATCAGGCCGTGACTCGGTGGGAGGGAGACATCATGGACTTCAAGCGGCACCTAAGGGCGAGAGCCGGCTTGTTGGACTGAGGTGAGATGGTAGTGTATGAGGCAGAGCACAGGCAGAGCTAGTTTTCCTCGCATAGCTATGGTGTGCTCGGGCGGGTATTCTGTCCGGTGATGATGCCTGTGTAAGTCGCGCATTAGGTGAGGTAGATGTGAAATGGGTGCTGGCTGCTATATTCTGTGTCATGCCCTGGCGTCCAAGAGGCGGAGGTGGCTTCTCCCCCTCCACTAATATTTTGATTATTATGCGTGTTCTATAAATTTTGATGTACTGAATTTCCATTATCATCCTTGAGAGTTGAGACCATTACTGTTTTATTCTACTTGTATTTTTCTTAATAAACATATAATGACTGCCAACTTATGGTTTTTTTTATGCGTTGTTGAGGATTTGGAATATTCTGTTTGAATACGACTGCTATTACTGTTTAAAAGAACCTTGTTTACTTTCATTATGTGTGTGTTTACAGCTTCTTTTATTTAAAGTACTCTCTGTCCCTAAAAGTTTGTCCCATTTTTTCATTTCTCTTCTTCCCACAATTTGTCTTATTTCACTTTTTATCATTTTTTGTTAGCGAATCTTATATTCCACTAATTCATTTCTACTCACATTTTATTATAAAATTAATATATAAAAGTAGGATCTAAAATACAAGAGCATGAGTTTGTGTGTTTCTTTTGTCAATCTGTTGCAGCATAAATAGAAAATACTACAAACTATGAAAGAACATAAAAAATTTAAATTTCGAAAAAAAGAAGACAAATGCTCCCCGATACACCTCCAATGAGTCTAAATGGGGTATGCTGTATGCACTTGCCCAAAAAGTGGTCAAATTCCCAACTTTGCAACTATCTTTATTAACAGAAAAAAAAATGTGGAACTTACAAATGTGTCACTTAAAGTGATACGAAATGAGTATCTGGTAAAAATCAACATGTTTTAACGACGGTCTGATAGCAATCCCAAGCAGAGCCCCCCTGGGGCGCCCATTGCTCCGCCAATATCCCCTCAAGCTCAGTCGGGGAGCAAGGCAGCGTGAGCGCCCCATGGTGATGGAAGCCATACTCCTCGGCCGCCTGCTCCAACAAGCGCAGGAAGGAGGGACGGGTCAAGAAACTCAAGGGCAAAACGAACCTCTTAAGGTCGTCATCTTCGACCGCCATCACCGCGAAGTGCCCCTCCTTCACGTCCTCCGGCACCCATTTCTTTCGAGGAATCAAACTTTTTTGTAGCATTTTCACCACTATTTTCAGCTTTACAAAACCGCCATTTTTCCTTTTCACGCTTGCTCTTGCTTTTGGCATGTTTGTTAGATTGTGTTTCTGTTAAGCTACAATGATGCGTGTACAAATATATAGAGAGAGGTCTAGATCGAATTAATAATTAAAAAAAAAAAAGAAAAGAAACGAGAATGTTGATATTATGTTTTTGTGAGTGGTGGTAATAATTTTCCGCTTATAAAGCAATCAATTGTAATAATTAAAATTTTAAAATTCGGTGAAAAACAAAACCCGTGACAGCTTAATTTGTCCGTTATATAAGTACACGTACTTAATTTATACTCCATTTCATTAAAATAAGCTCCGTACTTAAGCTGTCGGTATTACTCATTTCTGCCTAAGTTTTTTTGTCACAAAGTTTTTTAATACTACTGATTATATAGTAATGAAAGTTGCCAAAAAAAAATACTTCAGTACTGAGAAAAAATTTACTAGTCAAGACACACCAAGGTGTCATTATGACATGGCATGTCTACCCAATAATTATGTGACAAATGGAAAGTGATTAATACTCAAACTAATCATACATAATATGTAATTCACTTCTTTAGAAAAAGGCCAAAATATGGTAACACCTTTTGAACTTCCTATATATGAAAAATATGCATCCATGTATATTCACATAATTTCGTGATTAGTCTTCTGAACAAATTCATTGAAATTATTTTAATTAACTTAATTTTGTTAATCTTTATGATATTAAACATGATGTAAAATATTTTAGATAAAACTTAATTTTCATATGATATTACTGTAATTAACTTCTTTTTTAATTTTCATATGATATACACTTTAGTTACTTTTAATTAATCTAATATTATTAATTTTCACATGATATTAATTGTGATGTAAAATATTTTTGCGCATATTTAAAATATATATGGTTTAGTTTTTTTTTGCCATTGCACATCATTAACCATATGAATGATTAGAACATTATAAAAAAAAATAATATTATTACATCAAATATATCTATATGGTATGAAAAAACTCCAAAAACAAAATACAATAGATCTACTCATGTAAAAATAGCAATTAAATTCAAAATTAAAAATAATTAAAATAAATACTAATCGTGATCACATTAACCCTTTCAAAATTAGTATATAAATAGTTAATATAGTATTAAATATCTGTGTACATCATAAATGAATAAATATTACTAGTTCAAACTTAAAATTATGATAAAAGTCTTTCAAAAATATTTTCTTAATATATACGTTGTATATGTGTGTGCATATGAATGCATATTTGAGATTTGTAGGAGTATATAGGAAGTTCACAAATATTAACATATGTAAGTATTTTTCCAAATAAAGTTAAAGTCCCATTAGGTGAGATTAGTTTAGGTGTCAATCTATTTCCATTTGTCAAATAATTATTGGATAGACATACCATGTCATAATGACACCTTGGTGTGTCTTGACTAGTGAATTTTTTCTCCTTGAGTACTATAATTGTCACTTTGGAGTGACTTAGTTGGTGAATGTCAAATTCATAACCACATTCTAGATAAAGAATTTTAAACGCAGACAATATTACTTCAAAATACAACTAGTATAAATTGTTTGTTGGAATAAATATTCCATGAAAACATATACTACCATTTATTTGGACTTTTTTCATTATTTTAAATAAGTCAACTAAAGTTTATTAATGTTTGATTTAATTGTACTAATTGAGATAATTACATGCAGAAGGGCATGCATGTTCGTGTAAAAATATGAGATAAAAGAGAGGAAATGCAATTGCAATAGTAGTTAAGGAAAATTGGGAGACCATTGCACATGATTAAAGTTTGATAGTTTCATGAAAGGTCACTATTAAGCAGTCAATTCGGCAGGCCTTATATCGAACACAAATACTATTGTAGTTGGCATCAAATAAAAGTGTCGAATTTTAGTTGGGAGAATTTTCATCCATTTCTTTTGTGGTCAAGAATTCAGGAACCCCATGTTACATATATGCATTTCTCATCTTATATTGTTTATGTTGTTCATATTTTTGGCTGCCTAATTATATTATGATGGCAAAAACCTGTAGCAGCTAGAATGCATATCACTTCTATTTAAATTCCTCAATTTTTACTTATAATTTATTAATAACATTTAGAACCAGCCCTACTATTTTATTAAGAGTGGAAACATTAATTATGCATCCAATATAATACTATAATATGACGCCAATAATACTAATAATAATATTGTGAATAGATATGATTTAGAAACAGAAATAGCATATTCGATAAAAAAAAAAAACAATTATACTACTAGTAGTATTTATATTGCTATTCCGGTGGCTTTAATATAACAAGTGAGCATTTAAAGTATCAAAAAGTGCACGTAGTGTGTGTGTCTAATCTAGAAACGTGAAATGTAGTAAGATTTCATGTAATTAATTAATAGGATTGTGTAGGTTTCGGCGTGGATATACAACTATCAACTTATTTATACTCCATATTATTAGAATTTATAGACAAAAACTTTTGACCATTTACCAAAGAATAACCTATTTAAGTCGACACATAAAATACGCCTTCAAGTTGCATGTGACCACGATTGTTAATTAATAGGCCCGTGCGTGATGCCTGACATTTCACTCAAGGATTCTAACATAGCCCTCGAAATTTAGGACACCCACAAAACTCGATGCAAAAATTCGTTATAAAATTAATGAATTTGAGTTAAGCCTAACCTCTCATTGCATGTATAGAATTCTTATTAGATTGACTTATTAGGTACTCAATAATTTTAAGTTGAGTTCAAGTTGGTATGGGTGACTGATAAACTCGTGGTTTAGCAAGTATTTTGGATGTTTAACGTGAATATTTCAGTGTTTTTGTAGCATACTACTTGAGTTTACATCCATTATTCACTACATAAGTGTTTTGACGAGTTTGTCAAGTGTTTGGAGCTAAAACAGGTGAAAATGACTTGAAAACGAGCTTGAAGGAAGAATCGCCTGACCGGGCGCGCTTCAATGCGCGACTTTCGTATAATAGCCATAACTCTCTCATCCGGACTCCGATGGGGGCGTGCAAGATACTCACGCGAAGCCCTTTCGAAGACGAAGACAATGCTTTTGGAGGATTCCAGAGAAAACGCCCGACCGGGCGATTTTTAAGGGGAAAACGCCCGACCGGGCGTTTTGGTCGCGAACTCCAGAAAGTTCGCCCGACCGGGCGTTTTGGCGACTTAAAATCGCCCGGTCGGGCGATGTGTTCTGCGAGATTGAAATTGCTATTATTTCCGCCCCGGGTATAAAAGGAGACCTAGGTTTTCGACCTCAACATATCATACACGCCCCATTGCAGCTTTTGAAGGTTTGGAGAGTGGAATTGAGAGGAAAGGCGTCCCGATCCTCAACAAGATTGAAGACGAAGACGAATTTCCGTTCAATCCACCCTTGGGAGTATTTTCATTGGTTTTCATGTTTTATTCAATGACTATGTTTATTCTTATGTTTTTGAGTTGAATATGAGTAGCTAAATCATTTGTAGAGTTTTGGTGAGGACTACAATGAACACTTGTGATTAATTCAATAGCTTTTGATTACCTATGCTCTTGTGATTATTTTGCTTCATTCTTGTGCCTTTCAATTCAATTGCCTAGCTAACAATTGGATATATTGACCTAGTTTTGAGTAATCGAGAGATACCTAATTAGGATTGATAAAAGAATGAACAACACCTAGATAATTTGCATTCGAGAGAAGGAATTCTAGAGTGAGGGCGTGAATCTTTTGTGTATAGGTGTTAATTGTGAAGTATTAGAAGGAGACTTCAATATTAATAGTTAATCAACGGGTTGAGTGCACTCGAGAGGGGGCTTAGCCTAGAATAGCGATTGTCCTACTAATCCTAGAGACTTCAACGGGTAATCAAAGTTGTTGAGTTGTTTACATTGTGGGTATTGTAGTCGGATCCAAAGCTCCACCTCGTTCTCTTATTTGAAACTTTATCTTTTGTCTTTTGTTTTACTTTGCTTATGTTCATTAGTTATTTACCAAAACCAAACATTTGCTTTGTCTAAATAGTAGTTGAAATCGGTTCGTGGTACTTGAGTTTACACAATTTATCTCTGTGGGATACGATACTCTTGCTTACTTTGTGCTACACTAGCCCCGTACACTTGCGGGAATTTCTTGTGTTAAAATAAGTTGAGTCAGTGACCCATTACAAATAATGTTTTTATTTTAATTATTTTAAGAGAAATTATCATTTAAGTCACAACTTTTAATTGATTTTTGGTTTATCTCACAACTTATAAAATTAGCTAATCAAACATAACTTAAAATTTTTGGCGATTATGTGGTGCAGTGGACGCCCATGTTTTCCATATGGACAAAAACGTTGTTTGTGTGGTGAAACTTTAAGTCATGGGACAACTGCGAAAGTGCTATAAGTTATTAGTATGATTTAATTAACTAACTTTGTAAGTTGTGGAATATACCAGAAGTCAACTAAGACTTGTGATTTAATGCGCAATTTTCCTTTATTTTAATTAATTTTATTTTATTGGTTCGTGTAAATCAGATTTTATCGTGTAAATGAACTACTTATATAAATAAGGTTTAATCATGTAAATCGTGTAATTTTAGTTTCAATCATGTAAATCATGTTTGTGTTGTTATCATGTCGTTTCAATCCTTATTATATATCATGTCGTGTATGAGTTAGGTTTGGGTTTGAAGGTAAAAAAATTGGTTCATGTTCGAGTTGAGAGTTTCCTTAACAAGTCGGGTTCGGGTATCAACGACCTAACCCGCACGATTTGTCACCCTTAATTCAACAAGACATTTCATGGTTTCCAAACAAGATTTTTAAATTTTAAAATAAAAATTCAACTTAATTTATAAAAAATTAACAAATTTATATTTTCATTATGGTCTATTGATAATAATAATAGTAAAACAAAGAAAAAATAAAAAAGATAGAGAAATGAATCAGATAGGATTAAAGCAACAACATGTGAAAATTCCTAATTCTCAAATTTAATTTGAATAAAAATATTAAATTCCCTGAAAATTCAAATATAAATAACTGAATATTCGTGATGGACCACAACGTAGCTCAGCCATATATAATTTTAAGCAATACACTTATTTGATAATTACAATAATAATAATTAGAAACATTGCATCATGCATTTAGATGTGGGCCATGTGAGATAGATGTGGTCTCGATAAGTAGAACATAATCGGTTCCAATATTTTCTTAAAACAATAAACGTAAATTTTAATTAATGCGTCCAATTTAATCGATGTAATTTGATATATGAAAGTCGGTAAAATTAGAGCACACTGGGAAATGAAGATCACATTTTTTATTTCCAAAATTGATTATAAATGTAAAATTTGATTGTGATATTAATAGGTAAAAATACCCTTTCTATTTCTGATTGCCAATGATTAAAATATAGTAAGATCCAGTTCTCCAGTAGCCAAACTAATCACATGGTGCCCTAACAATTCCTCTGCACATGATATTGTTTTGCTTTTCTTCTTCCTCCTTGTTTTGCTTTATTTATCTACGAGGGGAATTAGTGATCGTGTTCGTGTTTGTGTTCCTGATCTTATT
Source organism: Salvia splendens (assembly GCF_004379255.2). Lineage (NCBI taxonomy): Eukaryota > Viridiplantae > Streptophyta > Magnoliopsida > Lamiales > Lamiaceae > Salvia > Salvia splendens. The sequence goes on from NC_056033.1 coordinate 563,425, forward strand.
ACAACTGAAATTTATTAATTAAGTATACAAATGATTCTGAGTGCGGATTTTGAGAAATATGAAAATAATATTCAGTCACAATATCATATCATGAAGTTTGAAAATCTACCAATTTATTTATGTATTTGTTGTTGAAGTATGAATTTGGCCTCCAAAGCACTTTACAGATGAGATGGGAACAGATAAAGTGGATGCATTTAATACAAAAGAGTGTCAACTCATTGTCACCAATCCTAAAAGACATATGCAATATTTAGGTATTATGTGAGATTTTGTATTCCTAAAATTCCTAGATAAAATAGATGATGTAAAATGGACCACATTGTACAGTAGAGTAGGGTACTTTGTACCTTATATTTGTCTGTGGATATATAGCAAGCTTGCCATGGTAAGTAGGATAAGAATGGTACCATGTAATGCCAAACGCACTCTTCGTCCATTATTAATTGTCCCATTTGGAATCAGCATGAATTTTAACAAAATGGGTGAAAACAATTAATTGTATATTAGGGAGATTTACTAAATGTGAACAATTGGATATCCTGAAAGGCGTGAAACACTTTCAGATCAAATCAATTCGGTGGTTCTACCAATATTTGATCGGATACAATTCAGGTTTGTAGAAGATTCGTATGTTAATTTTTCGATAATGTTTTGAACCAGAAAATGATCAATAAGAAGATGCTGAAAATGAATCGTCACGTCTCTTCGTTTTCATAACTGTTTTTAACAGTTTTTGGCGGGTTTCGAAAATTGCAAATTAGTCCCTCAATTATCGGAAATTATATTTTCGGATGAATTTTCTGTACAAAAACTTTAATGGAAATAAACAATGGCGGGTTTCGACCCCAGCCAGGGGCTGCCGCCCCTTGGACCCCGCTACTCGGGGGCGCTGCCCCCGAACCCCTGTCTAATCATAATGAATTCAAAAAAGCGTGCACTCCACACTTCCAAACTTATATGATGTCTCATTATGATAATATTGATCAATCAAGTTAATCCAATTACACTAAAATAACCAACATTGTATACATTCACTTATATTTAGTACTTTGTACTGCTATTAATTTATAAAGAAATCTAAATAAAATGAATTAGTGAAAGGTAGAACTTAGTTTACAAAACACGGTTAAAGTCAAATATGACATGTAAGAGTATAGACATCTCAAAATTGAAAAACGAAATATTTAATGACGAATAGATGGAATAGTATTTCTGATACTACATTTTTCATTTTCACATCTTACAAGAATTTTGTACTCCCTCCGTTCCATAGTAATGGAAGCATTTCTTTTCGGCACGAAGATTAAGAAAATTGTATTAGGTGAGTTAAGTAAAGGGATAATAAAGTGGAAAATAAAAAAGGTAGAGAGATAAAGAGAGAATAGAGTAAGAGAGAGTAAAGTAGGTGTGGAGAAATGTGTTAAAGTAGGTGTGGAGAAATGTGTTGATCTTTACTAAAAAGGGAAATGACTCTATTACTATGGAACATACCAAAATGACAAAATGACTCTATTACTATGGAACGGAGGGAGTATTATAGTAGTATTTTTCAATAAAAATTAAGCGTATGTTGTTTTTCTCAAACGTTTGTCCAAGAAATAGATTAATATTCCTGCACATCCCAAAACAGAAAACAAAAATATACAGATTCAGTTGGAATCTATCCATAATTTCTATATTCAAACAATCAAAAAAGAGTTTACCTCTTCAAAGAAAGGCTTTATCTGGGATTGTTGGTTTTTTACTACAACAAGAACTGCAACGAGAAAACAAGGCCTTTCTAACTCGAAACTGCAGCAAAACGAAAACAAGAAGTCGATAACCAACCGCCATGAGAACCAGTATCAGCAAATTCTCCCACTTGGAGTTGCTGTCAGCCGATACATCGTATACGTTCTGGAGGGCCTGATAACCTGATAACGACCTCACCTGCCCGACCGCGAACGACGCCCCACTGTACTCGTTCTCCAACAACCCCTGAAAACAGCATTGTACGACTTGCACTGTTTTAGTGTTTTCAGACCAAGAAAATCTGAGTCCCAACTTAGAAGCTTACCTGGATAGAGTAAGTGTGGAAAGCAACGTATGATGTAGGATACATCCATACTAGCCTTGGCAACGCACTCCGTACCCTAAAGAGTCCGGCTGAAAGGATCATTACTATCTGAAAGATGAACATTCGTGTTAGTAAAGATAGGCAGAAGAGACGTTCCACTGGAATAAAAAAGGTATGCAACAACTTACGTGTATATTCACCAATATTATGATGCTCCAGAATGTGTTTCGACAGATTGAAGCAACGAATAACACCAGTCCCTCGTTAACTATAACGCACATGAAGAAGTTCAGGGAAAAGTACATCAACAAGCTGAAATCGTCCCTCAGCCCGACTAGGAAATAGAAGACCAAACTCGATGAGATGGAGAGGAGAAACAAGAACGGGATACTTGAGAGTAACTGTCCGACTAGAAAGGCCAATGTCCCAGAGTGCTGGTTTGCCTCTTCACAGATGAATATCTGTGTGATAAGGAGGTCAGGACGTCTTATTTCGAGTGATAGCCTAGATAGATAAAAAATAATCTAGGCTAAACCACCACATGCTTTGAACCTTATTTCTGAGTAATCCTTCAAATAGTCAATCGTATAAAATGTCAATCGAATCTATCACTCTATGTACTTTGATTACCTTGATGTCTTTGAGCTGTGCAGGGACACCAGCTATGCTCAGAAGCGATGTAAATGATACGAATAGAAATATAGCTCCAACTCTAGTCTGCAATTAAAAAGAAGCAGCAAAGGGAGTGTTAATAAGTACTATGTCGAACATCATATCACACCCATTTTCAATTAGGATGCAACAACTTGAACTATTTACCGGAATATTAAAACTTACCACGACTGAAGATAATGAGTGCCCCAGACCGGAGAATACCGTACCAATACAGAGCGCCAGAAACATGTATATAATTAGACGAAGCCAATAATACTTCCACTCCCTCGACATAATCAACAAAGATCTCCAAGTCAATATTGCAATTTTGGTGCAACAACTTGCCCTGCCTTTGCTTCTGAGAAGCGGACCTTCCTGCAGATGTAGCAAAACACGAATTAGGAGTGTAACTAATGCTAAGATCAGATTAACTATTTGCGCCCTGAGATCACTAGACGAACACAAATTACATGTGAACTTTGTCCAAGTAACACTATAAGTTTGCTTGTACGGTCTGTCCATCTACTAATAATATTTAGAATAATGACATGAACCTATAAGGTAATATTTCATTAATGACGGGGCAAAAAATTCAGCAATGTGCTTAAAATGGAACAGCACAAAAGGGCAAAAATATTCGAGTCTAATGTGAGTCCTTATGTTCTTGTTAATAATGGCTCCACCTTGTCAGTGAGCTCCAAAATCATAGTCTCGACAGCAGCAGCATCTGCGGATGATCTATATGTTGCTTCAAGAGTGCGAATTGCCACAGCAGTGTCCATATTAACTGATGAAAGCTCCCCATGGTCGTCCTGTTATAACAACATACCTTATTAAAAATACACCATGTAGAGCACATTAGTCTTAAAAGACTTTAAAAATTGATCTTTAATCAACTTTATATAACTGTAGGCATAAGAAGACAGAAAAATTTAACAATACGGTGTAATGCCAGTAACAAGTCAACTGCTAACGTCACCTTAATCACCTGATAACACATTTGATTAGAGATTTTATCAAGCATAAGATCAGTCGTGCAGTGAAAAGCAGAGGAAGAATACCTGCCAGTTTTTGCACATTGCAATAATCCTATCAAAATCTGTATTTATGGCTCTCAGAAAGTGATCGGAAGGACTTTGCATGATCGGGCAAGGAAATCCAGCATTTGAGAAATGCTACAGAAACAAGAAAAGGAGTAATTATTCCGAATCTGGTGCTAAAATGGACTCATAATAAAAAACTTGATAACACTAAAAGAAAGCCACCAAAATATTCGCTTTAGTAAAATCTGCCAGAAAACAGATTGCTTAGTAACATCCTTATTTGTAGGGTAACATATTCAGTTCTACTTTATTTACAATATGTACATTAACTGTAATTATTTATATTATAAATATATAGGGTACAGATCCAGTAAGAATTGGATTTTATGTAAGAAATGAGAATGTTAAAATCCATGAATAAAAGATGAACAAATAAATACAAAAAATTTCCCTCCAAATGAAATTCGAACTCGGGTGTCATATTCCCTCTCTCTCTATATATATAAATTCAGATTTATTACCTGCAAACAAGCAAGTGTTTCCCCAAAGAACAATGTGTTTCCATTAGAGAGAAGACAAATCCTATCGAAAAGGCCAAACACTTCCGTACTGCTCTGGTAAATAGTGAATATTAGAGTACATCCCGTGCTTGCAAGCTTCTTCAGGGTAACCATCATTAAAAGTGCTGATACGCTGAACAGGGAAAGGCATACATTAGTAGTTGAAAGCCAAGCAGGCATCTTCAATAGTCAAACAAAGACAGGGATGTTGCAAATAAGGATAGGTCATAGGGCTCCTTATGGACACATCAAATTCACGGATAATAGTACACTCTTTTCGTGTATAAAAATTGGACAGAACCTGTCGAGATGATACAGGGGCTCATCAATAAATAAGATATGCGGTCTCATGACAAGCTCCCTGGCGATTGTCACTCGTCTTCTCTCACCACTGCAAAGACCCTTCATATAACAGTGCCCACCTATGAGCTTATTTGCATAATCCCCCAATGACATGGCATGGATGGCATCCTCCACTGCACTCCTCTTCTTACAAAGGAAGCCGGGAAGCTGGAGCAATGCTGAGTAGTAAAGGTACTCTCGTACAGTCAATGATCCAATAAGTGTGCTTTCTCTTTCCACAAATCCCTAATGCAAATCAACAAAATTCAAAATCAACCTTCAAAATAAATGAAAGTAGAATGGGACCAACGGGGTTTAGGCAATTACTTTGACTTTATCACCAAGAGTTGCTATACACTAATCACTATTAATATCAAACGTTTTTTTTTTATTATTCACTTATATAATTATTTGTTTCCAGTCAATAAGATGATCTTGAAGACTTGAACCATAAACTTCCCTATATAAGATGAAAAGGGCCCAAGAAACCAAATTGCGAGACATCATGGTTTGAACAAAACTTACATATGCACCATATGGCATGTGTGATTTTACGCCATTGATAAATACCTCGCCATACATTCTTGCGGAATCAGGCAGTCTCCCTGAATCACATTACAGGAAAAAGAGGAAAGCCACATTTATTCATCAACATAACTAGTTGGTATGATCCTTGCAGCGAGGATAAACAAGTGAAATGGCATCAAACACACAAACCTGCAAGAGCTCTTAAGAGCGTCGACTTGCCCGATTTTGCAGGACCCATGATCACTGTCATTGTTCCCGGGAATGCATACCCATTTGAGCTCTTAACGATCTTGTCGGAGTACTTTCTTTTACCCTTTATAGTGACTGTTAAATCCTTCCACGCGATTGAGGCCCCTGCAGTCTTTCGTGCAACATTAGCACCTTCAGGCAGAGGGGGTGATGGAAGTGAGCCACTATTGATCTTTGAGAGGGAAGGGGAGACAGGAGCAGTAGCAGCATTAATTGAGTCAGCTCCTCCTTCGTCCACTTTCACTTCAATATCCGTATCCTCCCAGTCGGGCGAGTCCTCAAATGAAATCGGCTGTCTAAATGCACCCGGTTTTCTCAAGTAGAAGAAATTGCTCGAAGGCACTCTACTTGCTGGGCTACTAGCTGAAGACGACGAGGACCTATAGTTATCTGATTGAGATTGTATTTCTTCCATCTCTCCAAATCCTAAGGTACTTTTAAAGTTCCTTGCTTGTGACTCACAAGCCCAAAACTCAACACATTGCCGTTACCTTCAAGAATCAAACCCTCCAAAAAACCAATCTTCAGCCTTTCAGCCCAACATCGAGTGACCCTTAGCTAAGCTTAGTCTGCCTTATCATGTGATCAGAGCCAATAGTTGCATTAGATGAAACACTGTTGCAAGCAACCATTTGTATAGCATTAAAAATTTCAGCTATGACATGAAAAGCATTAACATATAGGAGTAAAAAACAGTTCAACTTAAGGAACAATTTTAAAACTTGAGAGCCGGAATAGTTCTTGTATCTATAATATTGCAGAAATAGTGGCACATTAACAAAGCTAAGACCTTTTTTTCTAATTAAATTAACCTCGTTAAACCATCACCTTTACCAAAATCAGAGCTTGGCACCAGGTAACAAACTATGATGCAAGAAAAAGATTAAACCCACAAAAATAATAAGCAACAGATACCTCAAATGCTCTTTAGGAGAAGAAACCCTGCAATTGCAGCAAATCTGCGTAGAGAGAGATAGCGAAATGAAGTGAAATACACAAAGGTTGGATCTGGGTTCTGGGTTTTTCATTTGAGTAAGAACTACAGTGAGGCAATTATAATGGAGACAAAAAAACGAAAAGAAAAAAAAAGTCGAGCAAAAAGAGACAAGAAGCAGAGAGAGAAAAAGTGACCCACATACAAAATCTTAATTAGATGCTATTTTTAATAATGGAATTGGAAATTTGAAATAAAAATATTACTTATTAAAGATTGAAATATTAATGAATCTTTTTGACCCTCTTTTATTCCGGGCATCACGCCTCTTGTTATCTTCCACTTAAGGCTTATTAAGCTTATGTTTTGTTTTGATTCATCCTAGCTAAAGTTTTTTGTTTTTGACACAGCATAAAAGTTTGTCTACCAATTGGAATCATGAACTATTGCCACTTTTTGAAAATTTTAGATGTACAAGAATTCTAGTAAGCATTATTGCTATTTCAGCTAAATTATGTCTGAAAACAACAAAAATCCAACAAACGTAGCAGGTTTTCAAGAGCTACTTTTAGTTGTCAATATCATAGTCAACTTGATTATATATCTATAAAGTGTAACAATAATTATAATTATCAAATATTTAAAGATTAAGTACAAAATAAAATTATATAAATGTTACTTTCAAATCATTTAATTCTTACGGGTATTATGCATTATAAACCTTTCCTAATACATATTAATTATATTTCCGAGCTATTGTTTTATTTATTTTTTTGTTTTTCTCATTAAATGAGTATTAATTTTTATGCTTAACATTAGAGAGTTATAAAATGAACTAAATTAGTTTTTTCACCTTAGTTGGGTTAAAAATTATTCATCTAATTAATTGAATTCAATTATATATTCAATTTTATTTATATTTGAAGAAGTGATTATAGATAGTTATTATAATCGAATAATCGGCAATAACGTGTGAAGTAATAATGTGTTGTAAATTAGTAATGTGCTCCTTTTTTTCGTAGTAGTTTTTCACTTTTGCTTATTATTGGGGCCTGAATCAGATGCATGTCAGTAATTGTGTAGCTGAAGACTGGAAAATAGTGGAATTAAGAGGCAAATAAATAAGGATATTTGGTCACTACTCAATGCAATTAAACTCACAAAAAAGGGGAAGCAAAATTATGAGAAACATTTGTTTTTAATTGTTTACAAGATTTCCTACTGTGGGTATCTATGAATGGGGCATGCAGTCAGAATGCCAGCACACAACGAGGATAAATTCTTCTCTCAGGGTATATTATTATATATATGTATGTATGCATCTTTTTTTAGCGGTGGTGAAGTTTTTATTTTATTCTTTAGTTTTTTAATATGGTACGCTCATAATCTCCACCTAGATGAAGCAAACGTGCCCTCAAAAATATATGAAACACAGCAGCAGCATATACTAATATATTTTTTTTGTGCGAATAAATGTTACTTACTACTCCTCCATCCATCTCTGAAAAATAAATTTTTTTGGTAAAGTAGAGATGAAGAAACAAAAAAGTAGTAAGCTCAAGAAAGAAAAAAAATAGTGAGAATGGTATCAGTGGACTGTGGAGTTCACTTTCTAAAATACAAATAGTTGAATTTTTTTTATTTTTAAGGGGACGATCTAGAATAGAAATAGTTTCCATTTTTAAGGGACATAGTTTAATATTTCTATTGTATGTAATCGCAATAAATTACATTAGACCCTTAAGTGTTTAACTAAAATGGCATATTGACAATCAAATCTGGGATTTTGATTGCCGAGATTAAAACGTACAAGGAATCTAACAAGTGTATTTTCGGTAACGAAAATTAAACACTCTCTCATTCGTATAAGGTACGAATCCATTACATAAGTATATATTAAAATGAATACACATAATTCGTTTTGAACAATATACAAATCCGTTTTATATAAAATATAGATTCATGTTGATTAGTACTACTATTCAAATCAACAATAGTAAAGATACATGACATGCGTATTAGCAGAGAAGGTGAGAATGCTGGTGGCAAAGAAAAAAGTTGGTAATAATTTGTAGGTGGGTTATGGTCATCCCTCCCTCTCTTATATTGGTAATAAATTTATTATATACGAGAAGTTTGGTGGATTTTGTGGACAAGGAGGGCACCTTTTTTCTGTTTTCTCTTTGTTTCTCATCCCAGATTCACTAAAATTCTATTTATACTATACATCTATCTTCTTTTATCAATATTTGCAAAATGGATCGACCACATGCATTCCTTACACAAAAAATTAAATTGAAGTTCAAATTTAGCTAAGCATATAGTATATAGTTGGTAAATGGTAGGAATATCCTCTCGCTTGTATATATTTCAATCAGGATTAAACCAAAGTGATAAATCTTTATTCCAACTAATTAATCTTACTATACTTTACAACTAGCTACACAATGAAATAAAATTAAGATCATCAAGCTAGAGGGTGTCATTTGTTGAAGGCTAAATATTTAGATTTTTCAGCTTCTTTTTCCCAGTTACAAGTGGATTTATTCGGGCCCACCATTTACTTGCAAAGTAGGCCCGTTTAGTAGATTTCAATTTTAGGCCCCTTTAAGGCCCAATTGATATTCGGATGGTATGGTAACTTCCAAATATTTTGAGTTTATATATTTTGACATATAAAATCAATATATATACATCGAATTCTTCAAAATTGATGCCACCTATTTTTCCTCAAATCAAGAACTCATAGTCTTAAATGTTGTACGTAAAATTCAGCTGTTCAATTCAACCTACATATATCTATATACAAGATGCGTGGCAGTGGCATCATATCAAAGACAAGAGCTTTCTGCTTTGTATAAACAAAATAAATTAATGTAAATACTAAATCTGATGTGTTCAGGAGTTGACCATGCCCGACATGAGATCTAAGATGACCATATTACAAGTTAAAAAATCTTAAAATTTCCAAAAGCAAATTAAACCCATGTGCAGCTGATATATAGATTGACAATATTTTGCCTTAAGAAAAATTTAGTCGTACAAAACACGTCATAAGTACGGATGTAAATTGAAAGGTTATCATCATAGTAGTTAGTCAGATAATGTTAATGGCTTTGTATATTCTATATATTTTGCCTTAAAATTTATATTTTGCCTAAAAAAGTGACAAATAAATTAATATGCATAACAAGATGTGAAAAGGTCAAATTTGATCTATTTATGTGCAATATGGACAACGTATAATTTTAACTTCAACCATTTTCATCTTGTCCACCACAATATTTACGTTTTGAGAATTAGTACGTATACAACACATCTTAATATGGGATCTAAATGGTTCGAAATTAATATGTCTACATATGATACTACTGTGTAATATGGCACTGGGAAAAAAGTAAGGGGAACTAAAATTAGTCAAGAATTTAAGAGAAATAATAATTGCAAAATTTAGTGATTTGTCAATGGATGAAAATGGCCACTTGATCGAGCTCAAGTGTTTGAACTTTGAACCTCACTTCGCACTTCGAATAATTGATTAAAGGAAACATAAGTTGTAACCTTGTTGCATCTGTATGTTTATACGACCTTCGAATTGTTAATTCGATATATATTTGTTAGTCTATTTATATGATCCAAGGGTTTTATTTTTTGTAAGAATTGAACTGGCTGCTGGTCAAATTTGATGAAATAGAGAGGAAACTTCGCCAATATTTGTGGATCAAGGCAAATTTAATTGAAGAGTTGACTACACAAGTACTGTCAAGTACTACTATTAAGTTAGGCACTATTCCTCTAGTAAATGTCATTATTATTATTAATAAATCGGTTATTATTTTATACTTATTCATTACTTCCTCCAGCCCTAAAATTAGGAACTTATAAAACGGCACGAGTTTTAATACAAAATTGAGAAAGTAAGAGAGAGAAAAAGTAAAGTGTGTTAGTGAAAGATTTGTCGCACCTCATTAAAGAGAAAGAAATTTCCTTAAATCGAAAGTTTCTAATATTAGGGGACAGACAAAAAAGAAAAAAAGCTTTTTATTTTTAGGAGAGGGAGGGAATAGTTATTATTATTATTTTTTAAATGAAATACTAAAACTAATTTTGGCTTGAATCAAATGCTGGGACCCTATAATGGCCGTATGATCTCAGATTCTCAGTTGCAGAATTGTGATTATCACTAAATCGATTGATATACACTGAAAATGCTTAAATTCATGAATTCCATAAATTAGAAATAAATACTACATAAAATTGATCATGAGCAGTCAGATTAATCATCTATTTTTCTATATCGAATAATTTTTGTTTTTTTTTGTGTGTTTAAGTAGTAGAAGTATGTGTATATGCATGTAGGGATGTCAATGTAGTCCGCAATCCGTGGGCTGGCCCAAATAGCCCGCTAAATTTATAGGGTTAGGGCTGGAAATTTCTATCCCTATAAAATTAAAACCCGATTAGCCCACACTCGATTAACCCGCGACCCGTTAGGGCCAGACCCGAAAACCCGATGGGCTGGCCCAAAAACCCGATAAAATTTCTATTATTCTATTTTTTACTCCTAATTCGACACTTCATTGATTAATTTTATAATATAGATAACTAAAAAAACTTTCAATTTTATATTAAATATACAAATTATATATTGAATTTTTATTAATATAATAATTGATAAATAAATTAAAAACTTCTAATTCACTTTTAAAATATTTAAATTTCTAAAACCTGCATTAAAATTTCACGAAATATCTCAAATATTAGTATTTGATCATGTTTATGATTGAGTTTGACCATATATCTCAAATTTATCATAATTAAATATTTTACATTTTATGAATATAAATAATTTTCATCATTATTTATTGAACTGATCGCATGTTAATCTTATCGGTGGCAACCCGATTAACCCGTTGGGCTAGCCCGAAACCCGAGCTTTTAGGGTTAGGGTTGAACGTTTACAACCCAAAAGAATTCACAACCCGATTAGCCCGCACCCGATTGACCCGCAACCTGAGTAGGGCCGGCCAGATTGACATCCCTATATGCATGGATGAGCGTACTGCATATTCTGCCCTGCGACGGCGTATTATAGAATGAGAAATCACGATAATTACGAATAAAGTCAAAGCTTCTGACGTGGAGATTAGAGAGATGCATGTGCAGTTGTGCACCTAATTTCATTGACGTATTTATATTATATGAATATTGCATCTAGGCGCATAAAATATGGCATAAGTACGGGTGTGAAATGAAAGGTTATCACATTTCGTGGTCACATAAGCTGATATCTTATTAGGCGTAACATGTTTGTTTTATCTGATTAAATTTGAGTGCCACTTGCTATTACACACACACACATAATTCTTTAATCTTGCATCAAACATAGCATGATGCGAGTGGGAACCTATGAACTAATCCTCATGATAAACTTAGTACATTTACATACATAGGCGCTTAGAAATTGAAATACATACAATTAAATCTATATAATGATAGTAGTTGGTTGGAAACCTTGACAATTACTATTATTATTATTATTATGTGATCTTCGATCGATATATTACCATGCTACATTTGCTATTCTTGTATAGTTCTACATTGGATCGTAACAGTAAAAGAAACTCGACATAAATTGAAGCGGAAGAATCAATCGAATTTTTATATTGCGAAATTTTAGTTGACTTATACTCCCTCCGTCCCCTAATAGGAGTCGTGTTTGACCGGGCACGAGTTTTAAGAAATGTAAAGAAAATTTGGTTGAAAAAGTTAATGGAATGTGAGACCCACTTTTTTATATTGATTTTATAATAAAATGTGAGTGGAGTGAGTTAGTGGAATGTGGGACCTATTACCATTTATGGTAAAAATGAAGAGTGACTTTTAATGGGGGACGGCCCAAAAAGAAAATTAGCGACTCTTATTCGGGGACGGAGGGAGTAATCGATATTTTACTTATCTTAGCTGGCTATAGTTGAACAATTGATAGGCAGCTTTTTATTTTGATTAATTAATATACTCCGACTTCTTAGTTCTTATCACTCCATAAATATATGTGTGTAGGATAGCTAGATTAATAAATATATAGTCGAAATGAGAATATAATAGAAAACCAACCACATTTAGTTGTCTAATTTTATGCTATTATTTGTGAAATCAACCATTTATTTGTCTATGGAGTAATCAAACAATTTTTTGACAAAGCTGCTAAGTGTTAGGTTGCAGTGTTTATTCGCCAGACCAGAAAAAATACATCAACGAATGTTACAATAAATTTATTAACTAATTAAAAGATTATTTAATTTATGAGTCCTAATATGGAATGACCAACCTAATAGCCATATACTTATAACAAGTAGTAACAAATAAGTACATACAGTAATTAGAAGTAACTAATTAACGACTGTCAATTAAAACTAAGACTAAAGTCTCAAAATGATCCTTAACATATTGAGTTTTTTTTTTATTTTGATCCAAAACATTATCTTTTGAATTATTCGGTCCCTCACATTTGAAATCGGATCACATTTGGTCCATTTTGGACGGTTCCGTCAAATTTTTGACGGATTTAATTACCGGGTCACTAATCATTCACTAATTGGGAGAAACTGATCCGTCACTAATCCGTCACTAAACCGTCACAAATTCCGTCACTAAACCGTCACAAATTCCGTCACTAATCCGTCACAAAACCCATGTAATAAAATACTCGAAAGCAGCATCGGTTCTAAGCCGCCACCTCCGCTCCTCCACCGCCGCGCACCCCCCCCCGCCGCTCGCCGTCAAGGAACTAACCACCACGATCCTCAACCATATCCGCCTCGGCCTCCTCTCGAAAGCAATCTCAATCCTCTTCTCTTCCGCGACGCCTCTGCCTTTCTCAATCTACGCTCATCTCTTCCGAATCTGCACTTCGAGCATGGCAATCATCGAGACCCTCAAGCTCGAATCCCATCTCGTCACCTTCAACCCCGACCCGCCGGTCTTTCTGCTCAACCTGGCCATCGAGAGCTACGGCAGATGCCACTGCGTGAACGATACAGAGGAGCTGTTCGATGAAATGCCGAGCCGAGACGGCGGCTTTTGGAACCCGATGCTCGCCGCGTATTCAAGGAACGGGAAGGCAGAAGAAGCGTTGGACTTGTTCTCCATGATGATTGGGGAAGGGATTTCTGCTTCTGATTCGCCTTCCCGCCTCCACCTCTGATTCGCCGCCTCCGCCGCCGCCGCCGCCCTACCTATTGCAATAAATCTCCCCTACTCAGATTACTGACGGAATTGTGACGGATCCGTTTCTCTCAATTAGTGACAGATTTGTGACGGATTAGTGACCAGGTAATTAAATCCTTCAAAAATTTGACGGAACCGTCCAAAATGGACCAAATGTGATCTAATTTCAAATGTGAGGGACCGAATAATTCAAAAGATAATATTTTGGACCAAAATAAAAAAAACGCAATATGTTAAGGACCATTTTGGGACTTTAGTCTAAAACTAATTAGAAGTAACAATTGTATCCATAACATATTTTACCTCCACAATTTCTTCATTTAGCAATATAATAATAGATCAATTTCATAATTTAAATAGTATGCATATACACAGGGAAAACATAATTAAATTAATTATTACTACTACTTACTAACTTAGGATTGGATTTGGGTTTTATTTCCACAATGATAACACTTGGAAACAATGAAGAACGAAGCCAATATTTTGATCCATATACAATCCATTATCATTCAACACACACTGAGCATAGAATCAAAAATTAAAATTACTTACTAATAACTTTATGATTTCAAAAAATTGTGAATGTTATGATTGCTGGAAATAGAAATTAGATTGTACACAATTAACACGATGGAGATTTACTTAAATAGTAAAATAGGCAAAAGCAACAATTAGATACTAAGGGAGTACTAATTAATATGGTATATATGAACGGCTACAAGAAAATGAAATTAGAAGAATTCATGATTGTACATGCTATGCACAAGCAATCATCATAAACAACGCTTTTCGATGCACCGTCATTGATTCTACAAGATATTATTGAGTTCACAAACATTAACGATTTAAAATAGAGTTTGTGTTGTCGTAGCTAGACATGGGCCGGGGTCGACCCGGTCGGGGTGAGAGACGCGGCGATCACGGTCCGGTTCCCACGCTCGGACCGGCTGTTCTCGGCGAACTTGAGGCTCCCGCCGTGCAAACCCCTCTCCCTCTCCTCCTCGTTCCACTCCGAAGCGTAGTAGCTCTCCTCCGTGTGCTTCCCGTTCTTCGAGGGCGGCAGGAACATGCTCCCCCACTGCGGGAAGTGGATGACCGCCACCGGGATTGTGCAGGCCGCCGCCATCACGCCCATGTAGGTCAGCCCCTCCGCGGTAGAGAATCGGGTGGTGGAGAAGAACAAGAGCTGCGTCAATCCGCCGCCGAAGTTTCCTCCGGCGCCGGTGAGGCCGGAGATCAGCCCCAGCGATCTTCGCGAAACGAAGGGGATTATGCCGTAGGTGGCGCCGCAGGCGGCCTGCGCGCCGATGGAGAATAGGATCATGGAGGCGACGGCCATCGCGAGTGAGTTGGAGCGGCCCAGCCAAATGCAGAACACTGCTCCTAGGGTTTGGAATATCCATAGTATCCATAGCCTCCCCCTCATGCCGAACCTCTTTGACGCGATGTCCGAGGCGTACCCGCCGAACGGCCGGGCGAAGAAATTCGCCATCCCGAATGTGGCCGCGATCACTCCGGCTGTGTGTAGCTTCAGGTTGAATCTGTAACAAAACAATTTTATTTTGGTATTCTTTTACTCACTGTAATTAAGAGACAGAAATGAGCTAACCTGTCGTAGAAATATTCGGCGATGACATTGTTAATGCAAAGCTCAACTCCCATGGAGAAGCCGTAGAGCATGAAGAAAACCCATGTTCTATAATTTGTGACAGCATGAGTCAATACCTGCACTCAATAATTTTAAAAAACAAAAAAAATAGTAACAATTCTCATACATATGATATTTTAGTATGAAGTGAGTTAATTCAATTTAAATCAGACCTTGGAGAACTTGTCTTTTGCGACATCACCTCTCTTCTGAAGAGTGCTAAGATTACCGTCGGGCAGATCTTGGCCCATGGTGAGCACCATGACCCCGATAATGACGTGGAACCATCCGGGGATCATGAAGGCGATGCGCCAGGCGGTGAAGGGGGTGGCGCCGGAGACCTTGATGAGGTGGAAGAGGAAGGGCATGAGGAGCTGCGCGACGCCGCCGCCCATGTCTCCCCAGCCGCCGGCGACGCCGTTGACGGTGCCGATGATGGAGCTGTTGAACATGACGCTGGTCCAGTACTGGCAGGACACGAACGTGGCGAGAGAGAATCCGGTCATGAAGCGGACGGCCACGTAGCCCGCCGGCGACGACACGAAGACGGTGGAGAAGACGACGGGGGCGGCCAGGAGGTTGAGGACGGCGCAGCCGTAGCGGGGGCCAATGAGGTCGCACACGACGCCCATCATGAGGCGGGAGAAGATGCTCCCGGAGACGGAGGCGACGCCGGCGTTGCCGATGTCGGAGCGGCTGAGGTTGATGTTGTCGCGGATGATGGGGACCAGGGGCGCCGCCGCGAAGGTGGAGACGAAGCATGTGAAGAAGGAGATCCAGGCCAGGTGGAAGGATCGCATGTGGGGCTTTGCGAAGGAGGCGATTTTCAACACTTTCGCCTTGTGCTCCGAATCCACCGGCAATGAGAACTTGTTTTCCTCGCCGGCGCCGGAGGCTGGAAGAGGCACATTCATACCTGCCATTTTTAGACAAGAGACGTAGTATTAACTATTAAGTTTGGTGTGCTCTCAAATGGTGAAGATGGTGTGCTATTTATAGAGGTGATATATGGGAGCATATTCTACATTGGTGCCAACAATTTTATTCATATTTTAATTTTTTGTTGCGACTTGACTAACTTGAGGGCAAGGGTGTTTATATTATTAGCTCAAATATGGAGTAATAATATTGGTGCACATATTTGCCTTAATTAAGGTGAAATTTTGGAGCTAGTGAGATAAATCCTTATTTGCTTATACTATTAAAAATTAAGGGCAAATATTGTTATTTGTCCATCTATTTGGATAATGCCTGTGTATATGTTGTTGATTATGTATTTACTGGTCTGATGTATTGAAAAAATGTGGATTCTTCATAACCTTAGTATATTGGTATGTTGGGTAATAGTAATTGAATTTCATGATGTACTAATTAATTAAATGCTATTGTAAGTGATTGTGTGTTGGGTTAGCCAGAGTTGATGATATCCTCTTGAGTTAAATAAAACTAGCAAGATGAATTTATTTTCAGTATAATAATAATAGTTTAAACTGTTCAGTCTTGAATATTATACTTTATCCTTCCACAAATAGCAAGTCATCTATATCTATATCAATAATAAATAAAAGACTTTGCACAAAATGTAAATTAATTGAACGCCTATAAGTTCATTTATGTGCGTTTTATGCGAAATTAATATATTATGTGTGTTAACATAGTTTCATCATTTTTTTATACAATTAAAATTCTTAATTAGTTAATAACTTACCCTTTTAATTAAATAACGGTTGAAAAATAATGCTTTAGATGGTCCCAATTCGCCAAATAATTCCACACAAGTTGATCTCGTATCATTTTATGCTTGAAATAGCAATCATCATATTCATAATGGTTTATTGAATGGAATTAGTTACTCGCATTCTTTTGCTGAAAAGTAAACTTAATCTACAACAAAAATATCGTCAAAAGTGCATTATGATCACTTGGTCAAAATTTCAACGATACAATCACGTAATAATTATAGTAAAATTTGAATTTATGGCCATCATATTCCTAAGCTTTCTTTATTCAATGGAGTTAGGCGAATCAATCAATTAATACTGTAAAACTCAAAATAGTGTAGGAAAATACTAACTTTATTGGTACTGCAAAAATTCATTTCATTTTTGTGTTTTTGAATAAGCTCTATGCACATTTTTTATTTTTATAACAAAGGCAAATCACTTTTTCAGAGTTTGATTTATTACAATTTAAGTTCAAGTCAATCTATATTTATCAAAAAAAGGAAAGAGAGGGAAAAAATAAACATACAAAAGAAAAAAACGTGAAGAAGAAAAACTTAACAGAATAGACGAACAACGATGGAGGAGGCGCGCAACGTTTATGGATATAATATCTTATTTTAAGTTTTAACATAATTAAACGTGTATTATTAGTCATGGTACCATTAAATTGCATTATTCAAGTCTTGTCTTAGTTTGATTACTTTGCGGAGGAATGTTGTCTCTTTTTTTTTTTTTTTTAAAAAAAATTAACTTCATATATTTATATCATATATATGAAGGAGGAAATTACAAATCAACTCCTATAACAAGGAGGAAAGACAAATTACAAATTAGTCTTTGCAAGTTAATGAATTAGTGGAAAATATCTATAAAAAATATTTTGTCATAAAATAAAACATAATTCATCTAGGGCAAGGGTCAATAATTGCCAAAACTATTTTAATTTCTATTAGCATTAAAATATCTAATTCAGGCACATAGAGGTGTGATAATTAAGTTATTGCAGCAAATACTTACTGAATGAATGAACATAACATCCAATGGAAGAAGTTAATTATTGTATTCAGTTTAATGTTTTTAGATTTTATTACTTAATAATTTTATTTATCAAATAAATCTCAGCTTATTTCTATTTTCTATATAGTGAAACCTTTAGTACAGTAATACTATTCATTTACTGAAAACACATTCACCAAATAGTTTTTAACACCCCTTAATCTGCAAACTCGGTCAAGCAGAATTAGTCGGATTTCGCCATAAGCGAAGTCGGTACACCTGTGGTCAAACCAAAAAAAAAGATTTTAACGCCAAAACTACATTTTTCGTGATGGCGTGAAATTAGTTGCTTCTAAAAAGTACAATATTTGCTCCTAGTGGGGATGAAATTCAGGTTCTATATTCATCTAGCAATAATATGCATTCACAGCAATTTATAGTATGACCAAATGGCTGAAAACGATTCTTTCATTCTCACAATATTTTGGGGTTCCAGTGTATATTGAAGAGTTGAATAACTGATCACATGCGATGAATTTTACTAACTGAAGACCAAGACTTATTGAAAATAATTAATGTTTTTGTCAAACTCTATTATATTCATGTTTAAAGTTATTTTATATTCTAGATGAGGACGAATCGTGCATATTAAAAATAAATGAAGGTTTAAAAAGGGATAAACAAGAACTAATACATTATTAGTCATCTAAAATTAGAAAGAAAGAAAGTCAATTTGTTGATTTTACTAAATATATAATCCACCGAAAATTAAAAAAACATCATAATTGGTTCGTGCAACATATGTCATACAACTGGTTAAGAAGGGTGAGTCCTTTGCACGTGAGTGTGAAAGACAAGGAACAAAATGGCTCAGTCTCGTGGGCAGACTCAGCCAAAACAACAACTTGCAACACAGCTCGCGGCCGTCACATTTCAACTTAAAGAGCCCAAGGCCTGCGGATGTCCTTAGTCTTCTTTAATGCTAGTATGTTATCTCTTCACACGTTTTGGACACACCTTCACCAACCGACTAATTTAATTAGATATAAAGTTTACCAGCAACTAAATATAAATTAAATTAATGAAAAATAAGATTGTATAGAACCGTCAGTTTAATTATTAGGGCAGGTTGAGTAAGAAGTCAATGAATGTACGGCAAACACGGTCCGTACGATGGTGGTTACATCATAAAATAGGTGAACCATATCTTTCACTGCAGATAAATCAAAGTGAAAATCTTTTATAGTTGTGGCACAATCCTTGCGTCCTTTTAGTTTGTTTTTTATGAATAGAAAATATCATTTGTTTGTTTTATGTGATTTGAATTCAAAGCATGCCATAAATATAATAGATAAAGATGAAGGTACGATTTTTATTACCCGTACATTAATTTGTTCTCAATGTCAAAGCAACGTGATTTCATTTAAATTTTCTGTTTATTTGTTATTCTATTTAAATATTTATGACAGCATAGTATGGTCGAAGACGTTGATATGTAAATTAAATTCATAGTATGACATTCATTTTGAAATATCTTGATTGAATATAGTATATTGTTAATTTGTTGTCACACCCGATTATAATTAGGCCCATAGAATGCAACGATGATGATTAGGCCCAATAGAATGCATCTGATCCAATTCAAACTATTAAATACTGCAATCATTTCTATACTTCAAATTACTAATTACTACTAATATCTAAAAGACACAGAAATTTTTACCACAGCAACCTGATGAAACATAAATTTCAATGCTAAATAAATAATGTTTGGCCAGCCAACTCCTACTGCTCAAATTAGGACACAAACAAAAGAAAGGCCAAAGAAGAAGATGAGGTTCATGATCATGAAAATCACCTGCTCCTGCTGCTTCATCTTCATCTTCATCTTCATCTTCCAGGAACAGGTTTGTAGAGCACAACAGTGACAAATTTCGCACGAAAACGATGAGTGACCCCAAGTGCGACTACTGTGCGAGGAGGTTCTCGATTCTCTATGTAAAGATGATTTAGCGTAACGTTCTGTGGTGATGGGAGGGGTGCACAGGGATCACTCGTTGTCGGTTGATTCAGTAATGTATGCTGCAGATGGGGAGGTAGTGATGGTGGTTCTCGCCCCTCTTCTTCATTTCCAGGGTAGGCATTGTTGTAACTTGCTTCGGGAGAGTTAGGGACGTCAAATCCAACTACACTCACTCGATCCTGCAAAAAGCAGTGTAATTTTAAGGCGAGTTGGTAGAACACGCGCACAACTAATTGGAACAGGATTTCTCAACTTACTTGGTCTTCACCATATTGGTGGTTCATTGTTGCTGTGGAACAAAGGAGCCTGAAAATTAAATGCCTAATTTCATTTGTCAGCAGTTATGAAATTGTTCAGCTGCAGTAATAATGGAGAGTTCTGCAATAATCAAATGTTGCACTATAGACACATTATTTTGTGATTTTGCCAAATTGAGCACCACTTCCAGACTGTGTGTTCAGATCTGATGAGAGAGTTTTAGGGTGAGTTCACCATGATGCCCAAAAGATTGGACATGAATGTAATCAAATTTAATCAATGAGCCATAAATCAGCTAAGTAAAAATTTACTTCAAAATCTAAGTCTATAATAGCCAGAATATGCCAACATTATACTATATAACAGAGAATCCAACTAAAACTGGCATGCTGTTTTAGCTTTATCATGAGTTACAGCAGTGGCTATCATATCCACAATACAAGTTGAAAGTCATTTTTAGCGGACAGAAAAAAGCAAGTCGTAGAAGCTGAAAGAACATCCTAAGAAAATATATGTTGAGCTCCAAATAAATGTTGGTGTAAGAGAATATTATGATAGAATAGAATACATAATAGATTATATATGTTGAGCTCCAAACTGTTAAGGAATAGCTCTATCCCATTCCTAGATATGATAGAATACATAATTATATATTAAAATCAATGTTGGTGTACGAGAATATAATACCCCTTCAGGTGTAACCGTGCAAGATATTTATTTAACTATGTCCAGCACAAATAATTCAAAAATCCAAACGGGACCCCAACCATTGTTACCCATGACTTTTGAAGAAAAGAAGCCCCACAGACCATTCACTATATTCTTATGAGTTCACGTATAGACCTTAACATGACAAAAGAAATTCACACTTTTTATAATCTCATTGAAGTAATTCTCTTCCATTTAGTTATAATTACGCAGTTTGAGTTTCTGAGAGCTGCAAAGTAGAGAACTAAGGAATAAATTTCCGGCAAACTAACTATGGACCTCAGCCCTAGGTGTAGGAAGGATAGTCAATGAGGTCGCAATAGCATAAGTACAAATTTCTAAGGTAGCTCATTATCCATGAGTAAGCAGAAGAACAAACTATGGTTCATTTCTTAAGATCTAATTACTGCAGTGCTGCTTTTGTGAACAGGTATTCATTCTCATGACAACGTTTGTATGTTGCAAGATTGATCCATGGTAATACATGATACATCCAAGACATACTTATTCAACTGGATTTGCCTTGAATGCAGAACCCCAAGTATATAAAATCCTTCTTGTGATTGTCTCCAAACTAGACATCTCAACTGACACAAGACTAATAGAACACAACACATCTAATTGGCGAACATTAACTGAAGACTGCCATAAAAATAACCCAGTATCACGCCTTCGTGTTCATCAACTATCAAGCATAACTCTAGGTACTAAATTCTTACTAACATTGAATGCATTGATAGAAACACTACCTAAATTTATCTAGTGGGAATATTGATTTGAAACTCCTGAAATGAAAACGAATCTAAAGGCAGCATCGGCACATCTAATTTCATACTCATACACATCAGTGGAGTACTAAAATTTCAAATCTCTTCCACTTGTTGCAGACAACTGGAAGAAACAACACCAAGTTCAGACAAGCAAATGCAACATGGAAAAGTTAAAATTTAAACCCCCCCCCCCCCCCCCCCCCCAAATTCAAGCCAGAAAATTGCTCGACATGAATACGAAATTTGACCAGTACAGAAAACAAACCTTATTGAATTTAGCTCCGTTTGAAAAATTCTACCCTTGAAGCCTCAATGCAGAAACCGTAAAACTCAACCTTCATTTAAAATTCGAAAACACAACTTAAAGAAAATCCATTATCATGCAATATACTAAAAGAAATGCCCGTCACATGATTCGAGAAATTAGACCCGTCCGGTTAAGAGGAATTCCGATAAATCACGAAGTTGATAAAACAAGCAAGATACAAAATTGATGAAAATTTTTAGAATTCAATTTAGTCCCCCAATTCAGTACAACGAAAGCAGTGAAATTTCATCACGAACTTCAACATCATCAAATTTTATTTTATATTGCCTGAATAATGGTACAGGTAACTAAGTGGCAGAGAAAATTAAAAAAACCTAATAATTCGTGAAAAATTACGAAATGAGGGAACGAGAAAAAGATGATACACCCAACTTTTTTATTCATTTCTGAAATCATTAAAAAAGAAGGTGAAGAAGGTTGTCACCTAGTAGAATCCGGCAATAGATTCTCAAATAATCATGTCTCTCAGCGTGTCGTCTCTATTCTCTGCGTGCTTGTTTGTGAGAGAGATGAAGAGATAATGGGCTTGAATACATGTAATATTGGCCCAAATTAGACCCACATTAACGAGATTGGCCCAAATTAATTAACTACTAGTTTGTGATTAGCATTAAATTTTCTACCTTAAAATTTATCATTTTAAACACTACCTTAAATATTCTATAAATAGCAATTTAAGTTTATTTTTTTTTCTTCTATTAAGTACTTGTAACTTTAACCTAATTAGCTGAACATTTTAAAAGAAATATGTCCCATTGGGAAGCGCGAAGTAGATTAGCCTTAATTATAATAATCAATCTCTAAGATAAGTGGATTAAGGAATATTGACGGTACATCTTTTAACGTCTAAAGTTGGTCGAGCCTAATATATTATAAATTAAACTTTTGAAATGGTTTATGACCTCCGAAATCCAATAATATTTGTCTCCTACATCTTTTGTTGTACCGTGTTTGTTTCTTGTATTTTTTCAAGATGGCGTTACTCATACTATTACTGACACTTTATATTAAAACTAATATCACACACCCGTGCTATGCATAGCCCATTTATTTATATTAAATTATGAAATATTTATATAAAATAAGAAACATTATATGGTTCTAAAATTTTAAATATGGAGTATTTAATAATATAAATGTATACAATGATACATTTTACAAAAGTAATTAATTCTATTAAAACAAAGTTGTAATACACAAAATTTATGATAGTATATAATGATTTTTTTTTACTTCTGATAATATATAATGATTGTATTTATAAATGTGCACATATAGATCTGCTAACACTAATTTTACTAAATCCTAAAAATCCAAACCTTGAAACCTAAATTCTAAACCCTTAACTTTAAAATATACTCATCATGACCAACAAATGAGCCAAATATCAATAAAATTCTCCCTCCGTCCCAGTTCAATTTTACTTTGTTGATCACTTATTCTATTTTGAGGATTTTAGATCTGTATTCGATATCTTACACTGGGTCGGCCTACTTGATAATCCTTACTGATAGCAGAGGTTTTTTTTACCTGAATCTTGGCTGTAAATCTGTTTATATGCTCATATCAAGAAAGTGTTTTACAATAGGGCTATGTGAACGGTAAACAAAAAAAATCTTGCTTGCATTCATCCAAGCATCTATTCACCCAATGGTATTATTTATTGGAGCCGAAGTAGTGTTTTGTTGAAACTATACTTGTATTCTATCTAATCAAATAATTGTGTTTCATAGGTGCAAGGAATATAATAGAAGGAATGGAATATATATACGAATGCTAAAAAAATGAAATGCAAAGCTACCCAAAATGTAATTTTAAAAGATCGTCTTTAATATTACAAAAAAAAAAGATATTAAGATCTCTTTGCGAAACCTTTTAATTGCATCTTTTCTTCTAAAATCTTTTCACTTCTCTCCATAGTTACGTGAACCCAAAAAATCTTTTCACCTTTGAAAACCTTTTCATTTCTACTTCCCCATATTATTGCAGAAATAAAAAAAAACTTAATATTATAGAGGTTTTGTAGTACTACTATTTAACTTCAAAGTTTAAATATGTAATCAATTTATCTTCAAAATAAATTCGCTTCCACTTCTCCATTCAATTTATTTTCAAAAACGTTTTCATTTTACTTCTCATAATTATCACAAAAATAAATAAAACCTTTTTGCTACCTTAATTTTATTTTTTTTAAAATCATATAACTCATAAAATTTTATATGAATATCATTGTAAATAATTGAGATTTATATAATAATTTAGGTATAATTTATGTTAGATAGTATATTTGATTGAATTAAAAAAATTTAATTATCGTCATTATTATTGTGAATTAAATATTACACAATATTATTATCTAATATTTAAAACTTTTGATACAATGGAAAAGAATCGATCATGCAACAGTATTGAGTATATTGATAATAATGATCCATGATTTTACAATATTAGTAACTGAGATTTCATTCATTTATACTAAGACTGTTCACATCCCATGCCATAAACCCCGTCTTACACGTAATTTTACTTCAGTTTGAGTCGCGCAATACCCACCATAATTCATACCCCACATCAAACACCAAAAATGTATTTTCTCAAATATCTTTGATTCATCTTCCAAATTTTTTTCCCCATTCAATTCAAAAACCTCTTAGTAATTTATTTATATATTATATATAATATATATTCAATAAAAATTACAAAATTAAAATATAATCCACTAAACATACTACAATAATATTTTAGCATAAATATGTAAACATTGGAATGCGGTACATACATACTATAATAATAAAATGTAAAACTCATTCTTACAAATTAATTGGTGCAATCTAACCAATTACATTAGCTAATTATCTAGCCCAACTTATTTGGTCCATGCCCTAGAATTCCAGTCCATCTCTAACTCATAGAACGAATAAAAAGTAATTTCATAATCTAAAATATGAGCGGTGCCTTTCGAGTCTCTTCATCTTCTTCAACTTCTTTTCTCTTCCATGTGAGTTTCAAAGCTTTTTCTTCTTTCCTTCGACCCAACGTTTCAATATACAGAAAAGAATTGATCTTGAAGGTATGTAAACAATACCAATCCATCTATCTCGTCTCCGGTTTTCTCACGATGGAGGACTCTATCACAATGGCAAGGAGAACTGCGACGAACTTTGTGGAGAAATTCATGAAAATTTATAGAGGGGGAAAGAAGTTGGAAGAAGTAGAGAAAACTAATGCCCTAAATGTGTGGAAGAAGAAAAGACTGATAATTTAGTGATTTTTGTAACTGATAATGTATGAAAGGGCTGGTATATTATTTGTTGTTTGTAAACGTGTTTGAGTAAGAATATTTAGAGTTGCTTCTAAATGTTGGGGTTCAGTTTTTAATTATGCACAATAATAATGAGAATTCATGTTTTGTAATAATTAATATTCATGTATGACAGAATCCATTAAACAAGGTTTAATGCACTGATAAAAATAAATTTAATAAAATTATAAATTTTCAACTAAAATGATATTTCCACAAATACCCTCAAAACTCCCCTTTTTTTATATATTAATAGATGAGCCTTTAAATATCCATGAATTAAGGTCGATATCATTTAAAGGGAATATGGTATAAGCCACACAAATTTATACGTTTTTTATATATTAATAGATGAGCCTTTAAATATCCATGAATTAAGGTCGATATCATTTAAAGGGAATATGGTATAAGCCACACAAAATTTTCCGTATAAATTTGTGTGGTATTCAATATATAGTACTTTTATTGATTGTGATTGGACTTTTGGTTGTGTTTAAAGTGGCGTCCATCATCATTTTAGAGCGGAATTGGAAATATTTTATATTTGTTCTTGAATATTATGATTTTAATCTTGACTTCAATTTTCCTTTCGAATTATTGAAGTCTCGTTGAATTAGAGAACGAAATTAGTACTCCTAGTATAAATTTATAAGCCACGTGTTTAGGTTTCAAGCACGGCATTTATCAGAGAACGAAAATTATGCGTCATATTAAAATAAAATAGTAAACTAATTTCATGATGAAATGTGTTTCAAGAATCAAAACTGATAATTGATACGCCGTAAAGTTACTTATGTAGCCGCTATTTGATAATTGTGAAATCAAATCAAAAGAAAAGGTAGAGCCATGAAATGAAATCAGATTTATCTTATAACTCTTAAATTTGTTTAATAAAGCGAAAAAAGAAGCATCGATTCAATGACACATAATCATTGTCTTTCTCGGTATCAATTATTAGAACTGTAAATATATTTTGGTGAAATTTAACAAAAAAAATCTAAATTAATTAAATCGACAGTTTTCCATAAATATGATATTTGCGTGAAGGGTTATTATATCAAGATATAAGAAGGCGAGATTTAATTAGATATAGAAGGTTTTTTTCCCTATAATGGTGTGCATAAGGATAGAAAACAAGTTATAGAAAAAAAAAACAAAAGAAAAAAAACACTACGAATAACTAAAATACTTGCAGCAGAAAACAAATCCCACAAACAAAGATTAGCTAGGAAGTAAGCTAACCTCATGTGGCCATAATAGTCTAACACTATGTGTGTGCAATTTTTTTATGGTTTAGAATTATTCTAGTGTTATTGTCATTTTGGAAATTAATTAGATTACTCTCTTATTTTGTAATATAACTAAATCACCTTCAGTTATGGTCATTATAAAGGTCATAAAACATCATATTTAAATCAGAGATTAACTTATGCATATATATTTAAGCAGCTTTTGAGTTTTGATAAGTTATTTAAGCATTCACATTTTCAGATGAGTTTGAAATTGTTTATACGTTGGTCAATATAAATAACTGGGAATCAACATCAGCAACACATCATCATTCATGTCACCTAGGAATAAATTAATTATCTTACCAAATGATCAATAATGCAAGTTAAATAAACTAATCTAGAATTATCATAGCTACCAAACTATGCCCTAATGTCAATATGAATGGAAACATAGATTAAGAACGTGTATTTAAACCAAGACAATTACAGAGTAATGAACAATATACTTTAATTAATATCTAAATTTATTATTTTGTGCGTCATTCAATTACTTTTATAACGTATATTTTCGTAAATATCCGTGTTCACACCTTAACGACCGTGCTTCAAAAGCAATATTATTTCATCTAAGAGTAAGAACAAAAATGAATTTATCAGATAACCAAATGCTTACATCTCAACAGCAAACTCTAAAATATCCAACTGTGTGCGACATATTTTGTTTTTGAACTTACTCATCAAAAGTCTATGAATTGATTGATCAACAAAATATTTCAACACTTTTTCTGCAGCAAATGATGAAACTTAAACAGCAATATTATTCATGCGTATATAGGAGTCGTCCGATCAAAATTAAATATATATGAAATCGTACATAAATATCAAAAGCTTTCAAAAGAAATTCTGAAATAATTAAATAAATAAGAAAAAGTTGTCCTTGTCTCACAGTTTAAATTTAGTCTAAACAATCTTAAAATAGTTTCTCGTTTACTTTTGTGATGCTCGAACCTCAATCATGAATTAGCTATCTAAAATGAAAAGTGCGAGTAATAAGAGAGGGGTGGAGTACTAGGAATGATAATTATTTTACATGTAATTTTCATCTTTAAGAGAGGGGTGATCACTGTGGTTCAATCACGAATTGAAATGTAATGATAGTTGTTGTAAGTTCATCTTTGATAGTATTATATGAGATGGATCAGATATAAATTAAGATATGGACATAAATAAAGTACAGATTCAGTTGATACTAACGAGTGTCTGTATATATTTTTTACTTGATCGATAAATATACTGGATATATAAAATGGATTATTATTTATAAGGAGTACACAAGAAATCAACAAATAATGACTTCCCTGTAGCAGTCGATCTATATTTTAGAGGAGAATTTTATTTTTAAAGATCTATTGTTTGTGTTTGGACATTAATTTTTTCAAAAAAATTCCAGACCACAATATTTTGGATTTCATGTCCATATTTTCCAATAGATTTACATGTCAGATTTCAGTGGCACTTTTTATTTTTCGCCCCTTTATATTTATCTTTAGATTTACATGTCGGGTTTCACCGACTTGTTTGATTTTTTTTGTCAATCTCTTTCCTCCCTGTTTTATATATGTGGGTGGCTTTTTTCCGGAGAAAATTATATTTAGTCGAAGTGAATTGTAAATTTCCTCACCCAAATAAAAGTGAATAAATAATTAAGCTCAATTATTTGTTTCATAATTGATCGAAAAAAGGTAAAGTAAAAGGGGTGTGTTGCCCTTTGCCCTAGGAAATGGAAAATAGAAGACTGAAAAAGGCCACATCAGCTGTACGGAAATGGACCTCTTCAGGTGGTTGCTTTGTTGTGGAGAATCTAAGCCACCTAGCTTATGATATTTAATGTTAATAGTATTATTTTAAATTATTTCCCATTCAGATTCCATTACGTTCTCATTTTTTTTGCAAAACTTATTTTTATTATTATTATTATTGTTATTGTTGTTGTTTTTTTATTAATGGAATAGCAATTATGAACTGCGGATGAAGGATAATTAAGTAATCAATATAAATTAATTTGGTTGAAATTTTAAAATTGTTAAAAACTCATCTACTATTATCCAACAAAAAGTGAAAAATAGCGCGGGTCTGCCCGGATCAGAGAAATAATAGATGACAGTCATAATAAATACTCCTATACTACTATATATTATCCTTATAAACCGCTACTAAAAATATCCTAAATACATACTCACATGTACACCAACAAAAAAATACTACTACTACTATTTTTTAATTCCTTATTTTTACTTCAACGATGGATAATATGAAGTACTAGCGTAATATTATTTCATATTATATTGAAGAAGACTAATAAGAGTAATAAAAATATTTTTATATAAAAAGGATGGAAAAGTAATTAAGGAATTTACGAAAAATGAACCCTAACACTTAAAGCTATTAATAATTTGGACTGGGCATGTTATATAAATAATTGAGTTTTCCGCTCGTATTGCATTTGTGTGGATAATATCATAGTTTAGCCATAGAATAGTAATAAATTAATAATTAAACTCGTTCTTCATGTAAAATAGTATAGTACTACATTATTTTGAATTCTAATTGCATATTTTTCTTTAGTTACTTTTATCGTAACGACATTATCTAAACTGAGTCAAGAATACAATAGTCCCATCACAAACTAATATCACACCTTTTGTTCGAAATTTGTTGAAAGTAAATTATCTTAAAGTAGTGGGAAAACTAATCAATGCTAGGAGTATTAATTTTCTTAGATTTCAAGAATCGCATGTAATTTTTGTCAGTTATAGATTCACCAGAAATTATATCATTAATTAAAATCCTTAAAACAAGGGAGTTAAATGCATCAAAAATCCTGAAATGCAACTGCATTACGCCAAAATTACTACTACTACTACTACAAATAAATGAGATTAAGAGAGAGACTGAAATTCAGTCTCAAGTTTTTCAACGAAACTACATATCTGGAAATGCTTTTTTCCTTTACTTTAGTAAAATAATGCAGTCCTAGCCATCCCCACCACCTCCAAAATGATTTTTTAGTATCATTACACCTAATAATTCAATTATATAAAGTTAGTTTTCAATAAGTCAACATAAGATTGAATTCTTGATCATTTAGAATATTTATGTAGTTTTTCTATAATCAATCAATTGGTAATTAAGATGTTTTATTTTCAACCAATTCGGAGGTTCGAATAAAAAATTAGATATCGAACTTAATTCCCCTGAATTTTAAGTTTTTTGCTAGAAAAATCACACATAAGACGTTCGAGAAACTATCAAATAGTATTGTTAAGATGAAATGATTCTAAAACCATGAGTTACGTTTTTCATATTTCAAGTATTTTCTTATCAACTTTAATCTCTACCACTAATAACCCGAGCTTTAATTTCTCATAGTTTATTTCCTTCTATGATATGTAACACTATAGCAAAATACTAGAAACTTTTTAGGGTTAGACTACTTATGTGATGGTAGTGCTCTATAGAGTTTAGTTTGGCCAGATTTTTTTATGAGACACTTCGTGCATGGTAATTGGTATTGGTGTTTAAATTAATGAAAGCACCAATTATGGGTAAAGTTCGTGATTTTAAAAGTAAATAAATTTAAACTGATGTAAATTTGCCACAATGGTCGAACTGAGAGAGAAAATGTAGAAACCATATTTTTTTAAAAATTCAAAATTTATTAATAAAATCAAAATTGATTACAAAATAAAAACCCATTATTTATAAGTGGTTTGGAAACTCAGAAAACTTAAAGTAAACAAAGTGAAATTACTGAACTTGAAAATAAATCTGGATAATAATAATAAAGACTACATCGCCCTTTAAATTAGTATATCCGATGACCAAATTCCATCTTACATCACTTGGATTCCTCCCCTCATTTTGCAATCTTAGTACAAATTTTAAATCACTCCGAAACCAGTACAGTAATGTTTTCTGCGTTTTCAGTCTCATCTCTCTGCATTATTCTTTCTCATACTTTACTTTTTCTCAACTTTAACTATTTATTATTACTCCCCCCGTCCCATAAAAATATGTGCACTTTCCGTTTTTGTCCATCCCACAAAAATATGTGCATCCAATTTTTGGAAAGTTATATCAATTAAATCATGTAGGTCCCACAATCCACTAACTCTATTTTAACTACCATCTCCTACTCTCTCTTACTTTACCATACCATTCTCCTCATCTCTCTTATTTTACCAATTTTATCTTAATTCTTGTGCATATCCATTGCCCATATTTTTATGGGAAGGAGAGGGTATTATTTTTCCTAAAACGAATGTAAAAAATAAAATGCTCCATTAACATGTGTCACCAAATAAGATATATGAGCATTGTGAAGGCAATTAGCTAAATTTTAAATCCCCCGATGCAAATAATTAAGATACTAATTATACTCATCTAGTTGTCACGTACATATGATTATCCATTTCCTGTATTTTGGTAAATTAACCAGATATAGTGTATAGTAAATATACATTATAAATGCACCCAACTAACATTGAAAAAAATGGATACAAGGTGGAACATGATTTATAAGAGTAACCTGTTTTTATTTGTCTGATGCAGTTTAACTACTAAATTCAACTTTTTTTCTTTCATTTTCTTGTTTTTTTTAAAAGAAAAAGAAAAAAATAAATAGCTGTTGTGGTGCAATGATAATATTATGGAGGTCCACAACATGGATGAAAATGAATCATGGTATTTAATGTCTGTACTAGGGTGAGCCCCTTACAAATCATGAAAGAGAGAGATTAGGGTTTTAGAAACAGGTGACAAGCATAAATTATTTAAATTGCCATTGACATACAATATCTATTAGTACTCCATAAGCTATAGCTACATCTTCAACCATTTTCCTTTAATCGTTCATTTTCATTGCTAAAAAAGAATGACTAAAGACATTTTTGATATAATTAAAGACCCTAATTTATGATTGTAAATATACCACTAATGCTTTAAAAATATTTTCATTATTGGTGTTCCAATTAAAATTAGAGAATGCAAATGGAAGTGTCCTAAAAAAAGCAAAAGATTAATATGATATGTACTTGACTTAGAGATACTTTATTTTGCGTCATAAATTATTTTCCTACGCAAGTAATTGCATCTCTATTTTTGTGTCTTTAAATTTTTTTTGTAGTGTCTTTTATGGCACGCAACAGTTGGGGATGCCCTAACATGAATACGTGAGCGCGTGCCCCTATATACGCGCTCATGTATCTCTATCTATGTGTATAAATATCATAACTATCCAACAACACCTTCACCACACTCTTAAGTTTCT
Source organism: Salvia splendens (assembly GCF_004379255.2). Taxonomy (NCBI): domain Eukaryota; kingdom Viridiplantae; phylum Streptophyta; class Magnoliopsida; order Lamiales; family Lamiaceae; genus Salvia; species Salvia splendens. The sequence goes on from NC_056033.1 coordinate 595,344, forward strand.
CCTCCTCCTCTCTCTTTCTATTGTCTCTCTCTCTCACACACACACACACACAAAAACTTTCACACACACATATATTCCTGACTTGTATAGAGATATTATTGAAAGTTCATGTATGTTTGGATCTGCAATTGGTAGTACATACCATCCCATTTTAGTGGGATTTTGTGATATTCTGTAGCTAATTTCTCTTCCATATATACATGGTAGATTTTGATTGATTGTTGAATTTCTATGCTTTTAACTGATGTATGAGCTGTAGAATCCAATGCGCTTGCTGCTTTCGTTTTCTTGATTTCTGTTTTTCCCTGGTTTTTATTGCAGGAAAATAAAAATTGAAAATAGGGTTAATGTTTTTAGTTTTGTTATCCCTTTTGAGGTAGATGAGATTCTTGTTTGCTATTGCCATCGTCAATTTTTTTATTTAAGGCCTCTCTCTCTATTACTAATGAATTTGAGTTTCTTCAGTCTCTCTCTCTCTCTCTCTTCACAGACACAGAAACAGACACAGTATATACTTTTACTGTCTCTATTTGTAGGAGAGTGAGCCTGGATCTGTGGATGCATATATATGAGTCGTTGTTTTCTGGTGCAGCATCATCAAGATTCACAAGACAAAGGGTTATTAGTGATCTCTCTCTCTTTTTCTCTCCACTCCATGAGAATCTTGATGATGCTGCATCGGCAATAAATGACTATTGCCGGCAAAAGGCGCAGAAAACCCTTTGTTCATCAACCTTGCTACTTTTGCTTCTTTTTTTTTTTTTTCTATTATTTTCTCTGCTTTCCTTATTTTTATTCATTATTACTATTGTTTCTGTCAGAATCCGACACAAGTGACTACTGATGGAAGTAATTCAGTCTGCAGGTGTAATAGATCTGAGATATTTTATCTTGTTTTTGATAACAAAATAAGGGGTTTCCTAATTAATTAACAACTAATTTAAGACTAATTTCCTTGATTTTTAGCATGAATCTTAAACTAATACACAGCAAAACACAAGTTCTATGGGAGGCCAAGCCACTGGACATGTGAAAACTAACACAGATCAAGAAGAATTGGAGGTGAGATTTATTTATTTTTTTCGAAGTTTTGGTTTGATTTGATTTTACAATTCCTAAACTCGTGATAGGAAAATATGGATTTTAGTACTGTACACAAGAGATCGAATTCGGTTTTCGCATTTTCTTGTCTTGTTTCAGAGTTAATTTGAAAATTTGTAAACATGCTTTCATTAGTTTATTGTACTACTAACTAGGATTCATCTTTCCTAGTTTCAAATGTTTGTTTGAAAATAACAATTGGGAAACAAATTAGGCCTAGTTGGTCTTGCTAATCTACGTAATTAGTTTTAATCTTTTATTAATGCTATGATTTGACATCGTGAGTTATCGATAACAAATAGTAGTATGAGTAAACAACACTCTTCTAAATAGAATTTTCACGATGACCTACGATCATTTGATGATAAATTAATTCTTCACAATAATGAGTGATTTCATAAAAATTATGGGTTTAATCAGGGCTGGAAAAAGGTATGCACAGTTTGGGTCATTCATCCTTGTCTAATCATATAGTACCTCAATTTCTTCATCACTACATCGTCTCGTCCTAATCAATTCGATTCGTAGACGATTCCCTCCAATATATACATCTCTATATTTATGTCTAAAGTCTTGATATTTATAGTAGTACTCCCTCCTTTCCACCATACATACTTGAATTTAATGGAGTCATATTCTTTTTTGGGCTCTTCCATTATAAATTATAAGAGACACATTTCTTTTTATGGCAAAAGAAATACTCTACCTCTCTTTATATCATTTCTCTTATTCTATCATTTGTCTTACTTTTTTTTTACTTTTACTTTATTTTCTTTTTATTTAACCACTTAACACCACTGCATAAATATATTGCCTAAAAGAAATATGTTAAATATAATGAGATTGGAGGGAGTAGTAGTTAACTTTTCTTTTCCCAAGATTTTAGATGTCAAACAACTTGCTACCTCTCCGGTAGTTTCTGTCAAAGTTTTTGCTTTATGTGGGTTAGTAATGCAGTATAGTTTTTGTGTTTTAGAATTGAAGTTCACACACACAGGTACAGAAAGAGAGAGAGGCGTATGTATGTGGTTTTTAAGATACAAAAAGTGAAGAGATTCTTTGGAATTTGCTTAAGCAGCTGAATGGTCCATGATGGTGATGTCTCAGCACTTGTCTTCTCATAGCCACGAGATCAACGAGACTTGATAACAAAACACCTTTAGCTTACATTTATAATGGAGCAGTACTATATATTACTAGTAGTTTCTTACTATTTTACTGCTTTTTTTTAATGTAATGCAATATATTCGACTCAAATATTAATTTGAAATGAAATAAAAAGTATAAAAACAACATATAATTTGGAAGAAATATCAAAATACAAAAATACTGCACTTATCATAACCAAAAAATCTTCAAAAAATCCTACTTTTAAATATTTTGTGTATAAAATAGTACTTCCTCCGTCCGTTTTAAGGTAGTTGGAGTATTTATTTTGGGCACAAGATTTAAAAAAAAGGGAAGAAAGATGAAAATAAAATAAAGTAAGAGGGGGAATAAAGTTTTTACCAAAAACTAAAATGGCTCAACTACCTTATGATGAAGGGAGTAGATTTTTTTGCGGTATTCTTCGGTATACCGCAATAGCGTAATGTAACGGTATCAAAAATTAACCATACTGAATTTTTGATTTACCGGATTGCGGTATGATATCTTGTCATACCGCAATTTTCGGTACGGTATGCGGTATGACATTCTTGGTACGTTATATACCGTACCGATCTTTCTTATCCCTTTCCTTTCACACAATGAGGGGATAAGTTTGACCCTAACCCACTAATTTTACTGGGCTATTCGTGTCGACTCACGGGTTTTAGGTTGGATTGACATCCCTATACGAGAAAGGGTGAAGTTTCGTTAAAGATGGAAAGGAAAGGAATAAATTTAAAAATGATAGTAATATCTTGTTGAACACCATTTACAACCAAAATGAACGCAACGCAACCTAGTTAGCATTAACAGCAGTTAAAGCTGAGGTCGAAGAAAGGTAGTACAAGAAGGAAGGTTTATGGCATGCTCCGTACACCTTTCTTCACAGATATGTGAAATTATTACACTAGCACTCTGAAACCTATTAATGGAAAATACGAAGTCGGCCCCTTCTGGTATTAACTGCAAACTAACACTACACTCATACTCACCAAGGTAAATTTTTACCACTGCATTGCGTCGCTCACAAAGGTTAAGAAAAGGTGTGGTCCAATTCCAACGTCGAAATTAAGGCGTTGGCATCCACATTTTGTCATACAAATGAATCGGATCTGGATCTGGATCAGGATCAGATCAGCCCTTTATTATACCATGTACAATACCACCACCATAACTCGAGGTTCAGTATATCTTTTCTAAATTGATCATTGGGTGTCTTGACTCCAGCTGTGAAAGAAAATATGCAAGTTCATTGATTCTATATTTACTCACTTTACATGCCATTGTTTCCTGTTTTTTTCCTCAAAAGAATGTAAAAGGACAATTGGCCGCTTTGTGCTATCATTAGAGAAAAGGGAAATTCCTCTTCATCTCATCAATTATTCATATCTGATCAGTCAGCTCCACAAACATCTAATCTATGAATCCAACATAATTTGCTTGAGCACTTATGAAAGTTTTCATGATAATCTTGGGGCCTTTCATTTATGGAGGACAATACTAAGATCGTCATATATAAATGTTGCAACAATAGATTCGATAACTTCCTTCCTGAAAACACAGTATTTTGCTTGCTCAAGTCCCATAAAGAAACAAGAACAAACAATGGAGCTGCACAAATAGCACCTCACAAGTTCTTCACTGGATTGGATCGTGTACTAGCTAGTGATCCACGCTTTACGAAGGAATGAATGCTCCACGAATGTTTTGTTAGGTGGAGGTCTCCTATCACATTTGTGTTTAGAAGGTGATGAAAAGGGGCACAGTAGAGAATCCAACAGAGAGGTTCATGTCTCATTCTCGAGAAAAGACCAAGATTTCATTCATACTTGTCTCCATGAAGGCCTTTCCTGTTTGTTAAAAATTAGCATTAAGCTCATGATCAGACATGTAACCATACAAGCACCTATAAAGAAGTTTTTTGGCAATCATTAAGCATTTCAAGGATATGTGTAAACAGTATGGTGAAAACTTACCAAATCAAAAGGCCTAATACCTATATAGTTCAACTTCAGCCATACCATTAAACCATGCTAATGATGCAATAAACGATACCTTCATCACAGGACCCCTTGGTGAGCGACATCAGGGTGATTCGCATCGATACTGCTGGCATGACTTGTACCACCATCACTAATCCCAAAGGGACCACAGATTTTGCTTTATCTGTCTGCAATTGCCCATACATAGGTGTACCCATTCCATTTCTTGGTGGATGGCCCCAAATGTTCTTGCCACCATCATAGGTCATGTCAACCGGCCAAGCCTTTGCCGCAGAACCATCATCGTTTAAAAGTGCCAACCTTTCCTTTGAATAAGCTGAACCATTCTCAAAGAATTAGCAGCACACTGATTCCTGTACTCCTCATTAACAGCAGTAATTGTGTTCGTCAATGGGTCATAAAGC